>NC_137885.1:8784217-9141717 GCF_963924005.1 Protomyctophum bolini
TTTCTGACACGTTTCAAATGTTTTATGGTCATGATTCACCAGGTACAGAGGGGGGGGGGGGGGGGCAACAGAGTTTATAGGGTTTAAGTTGTTAAATGTGAATGTAAATGGATTTTCAATATGACGACAGTGCATCCAGAGGGCCTTAATGAAGAGCTAGCTGCCTCTCTCTTTGGCTGTTGTAAGCTCTCCATTATCTGGTCTTATTCTATAGCCATGGGCCCTCCATCTCGGTGTCTGTATATCTGACCACTCAGTCAGGAACACTCTCACTCATACAGTCAGGAACACACTCACTCATACAGTCAGGAACACTCTCACTCATACAGTCAGGAACACTCTCACTCATGCAGTCAGGAACACTCTCACTCATACAGTCAGGAACACTCTCACTCATACAGTCAGGAACACTCTCACTCATTCAGTCAGGAACACTCTCACTCATACAGTCAGGAACACTCTCACTCATACAGTCAGGAACACTCTCACTCATTCAGTCAGGAACACTTTCACTCATACAGTCAGGAACACTCTCACTCATACAGTCAGGAACACTCTCACTCATACATTGAACCATGTATTGCAACCAGTGGTGCATGGGAAACTTGCTCAATTTATTTACTTAAGTGAAATTATCAATACTGCAATCAGTGCAATGTACGTAGAAACACTCTGTTATAGTCCAAATCTTGACTTGAGTAAAAGTTTTAAAAAAAGCCTCATTATACACTTAAAGTACCAAAAGCAAAATGACTCATTATCCAGAATATCCTGTTTCATAAGGTATTATAAAATGTATACTAGTCTTTTGAAAATACAAACATACATACATTTTAAGCAATAATTTCCCTGTACACCGGCAGTCCTCAGCCATGGGAGTAGTAGCCTCGGAAACCCAGACGTTTTTATTTCCAGGGAGAAAAAAAAAAGTCTGGGACAGAGTCCACTTCAACTTGGCATAGAGTAGCGCAAATGTCGATCACTCTCTGCTGATTTCTGATCATCTGCACCTTTGTTAAATTGACGCACACACACACACACACACACACACACACACACACACACACACACACACACACACACACACTCCTCTCTCTCTCTCTCTCTCTCTCTGTCGCTCTAATTAATTAATAATAATAATATATAATAATAAGAAAGCATAGGTGGACCCCAGCCTATAGGAGTAGTGTGGTGGTGTTTAGCTACAGTAAACCTTAACTTTTGCTGTTTCCACTGTGTGTCTTTCTGTAGCCCTAGTGGTTTTCAACCCTTTTCATATCAAGACCCATTAATTATTCAGCATTTGAGCCACGAACCACCGTTTGATGAGATTTAGCTTCTCAGACCCAAAACATTGTCGTTGGATAAGATTGTGTCCACATCTCCATGCTGTATTGATGTGGTAACATTAGAGATAACAGGCAGACGTTGATCAAAATTACAGTTCTCCTACATTCTCTAATTGGGGAGACATCTTGTAAATTAAGTAGTGCAGATGTTTAACAATAATTTAACTCTTGAGAGCGTAAAATGAAGCTAAAGAGCTGAGTTAAAGATCAATAAGGGTCCATTTGGTTACCAACTCTCCATCATTTAGCTGGGGACCACCTGGAACCCCCTCAAAGACGACTGGTGGTCCCCGGACGTACTGGTTGAAAGCCACTGCTGTAGACCAAAACAAACCAGTGTCAAAACACCAGAATACAGTGAGGGCTGCAGTGTAAACACCACTTCACTGCTCAGTGGTGGAAAAGGCACTTACTGTACATCTCACAAGTCAGGAATTCAAAGTGTACTACTTTTGAAAATAGCTGATACAAGCTCACTATGCTTTCGCTTTTGCTGCTTTTGAATTTGAATCCCATTTCATTTCCACCCGACAGAGACGACAATGCGGTACATTTGCAGAGGTGTCTGGAAGATGTGAGTCATCATTAGGAGTCTGATAGATAGACAAGGACAGGAGCAGGCTGTCTATGGGCACACAGTCATGAGAGAGCGATGCATATCATCACCGCTGTCTGGTGCATGGGCATGTGGTACAGAGAATTATGCACATCTTTTTTACTTTTTAAGATTTAATTTTTGAGTTGTGCAGCCAGATCCTATGCGGAGATATAGCTCCGCATGTGTGTGTCCTTGGCTGGCTGGCTGGGTCCGAACATATCGCCTTTTCACTACCAAATGTCACTGTTGCGCAGCCTAATTAACACACGCACAAACGCACGCACATACAGGACAGGACAGGACAGGACAAGTACAGTACAGGACAGCACCACTCAGTTCAGATGGGTCTGATTAAAATATATCAACATTTTGGTGCCTACATACGTAAGTAAGTGTAAAGCATTGCTAACATGTTCAGAATTGATATAAAAATATATTTTAATTGGTCATAAAATATGAATTACCCTTAAGGCGGGCCTTTTTCTCCACAGTATGTGACTCTCAACCCCATTGCTCTCTCCCCACACAACACACACACTCCCTACGGCTCCTGTTAATGGCTTTACAGCCTGTGTGTGTGTGTGCGTGTGTGTGTGCCAGAATGAGTGAAAATTATGTTTTTATTGCGATCAAACGGTAAAAATGTTTTAGTTACTTTTAAATAAGGTGGAGTATTTTTTTTTAGGGAATTAAGTTTATACACAAAATCTTGAGCGTTAATTTACTACTGATATTTACACTGAGACCGAAGGCTTTATGGTTTCCGTTCATCCGTCCAAATCTTGTGAACACGATATCTCAGGAATGCCGTGATGGAACTTTGTGACATTTGGCACAATTAAGCCACCAAAATGGGTTCCCGTTCAGAATGGGTTAATCAGTATCGTTTAGTGTACCGTTACTGTGCTGCAGGTCAAGCCTCCAATATATCAATACATGATGCACTTAAAACGTACATGAATTATAGGCAGAAATGGGATTGGAAAATTACAGTCAAAATATTACGTAACTTGTGTATTTAATGTATGCAAAGTACGGAGACCAATCACCACAGCGTGCCAAAAGCAACTAAGTGCAGGTCCTCAATTACTGGATTTAAAGTACAATTTTTTTAGGTATTTTAGTGATTCCAATTTTCAATACCTTTAACTTCTACTCCTTTATGTCTCAGAGGCAAATATACTGTAGTACTTTTACTCCGCTACAATTATTGGACAACTTTAGTCACTTACAAAACATACATTAATCACGCCAGCCCTACATTGACTTTGGCTAAAATTGCCAATCTACAAGCTTGTAGATCTGCTATTTTAAATGCATTTTGAAAACATTAAATGGAAGATGTCTGCATAATAAAAGTATGTTTTGATGGCATTACTTTTACTACAAGTAAATTCTGAATACCAGACTTGTACTCGTAAATCACATTTCTGCATTGTAGTATTGATACTTTTACTAAAGTAAAAAAGATGATTGACTACTCCTTCCACCACTGTTTATAGGTAACGGAGTAAGGTATTTGTTTTATTCCTCACCCCCTGAAGTTAGCAAACACTAAAAGGTAGCTAGTGCAGCCAAGCACTTCAAACAGACAAATAAAAAGAGTTCTATTGGTGGAGAAGAATACTAAACCATAGATTAAGCAAAAGATCTATGCTTTATATCAAGGAATAGGGCCATAGGGGGAATAGGGGCATTCCTTGATGATTTGAAACACACTCTTTCTGCAGTATATCAAATATATCGATATCAATGGACATTCCTCGTGATTCTAACCAATTAAAACTGAGAAAGAATCTCGAATCTTGAAAGTGTGAGCTCTGCCGATTTACGAGGCAGTATAGCCTAAATAAAAGACATCAATAGACTTATGAATTTAAATACATAGTCTTTGTACAGTATACACAATGCATACATTTTGGAAAACACTTGACAATGTAATTGCATGATGATAAAATGAGCCAACTAGGCTGTACGACGCAATGATTTAACTGCAAGATTTGCCTGAATAAACAAACAAAAAATATTCAAAGATGACTCATGAATTGGATCCTAAACGATACATCATTATTTAGTATGGTGTGTATACTGCAAAGTACACAAAGTGAGCTTTGAAAAAGTTCCAGTGTGCAGGGAAGGGAAAGCCTTTTTCCCCCCGGTACAAAATAATGTGGTTATTTTTATGCTTGGATATGTTTGGATCATATATGGTCCCGGGCCATCGTGAAGACAGTGACACCGTAATAAGATGTCATGCATCCCATGTGTCAGGTGTGTGCTTTTGGAAAGGCTCCCTCGCCTCTCGTATAGTATAGGGCCCCGGGTGGATATTTCAGACAGAACGCGTCTGCACTGCGAGGACGAACAATGCAGTCAACACAAAGAAGTGGCCTCTCTCTCTCTCTCTCTCTCTCTCTCTCTCTCTCTATCAAGCAACTCTCTGGCCCTTATAGGGAGTCTCCAAACTGACTTGTGTTGGCATTCTACAGTAGAACAGTATATACTGTAGTTATGGTCTGAAACTTTAAACTATTGGCTAACATTGTACATCGTCTCTGTGAGGACATGGCATAAGTAGCAGATCTATAAGTTCAAAACACCTTGCTTTGTGCCATGTTTCAAGCTTGTGGATCTGCTATTATTTAATTTTTTTATATATATTTTTTATCCCACGATTTTGTAACCCATTTTTCACCCGTGTCAATCATCTAATGTGATCCTGGGCTCTACACACCCTCCGCCAACCTGGGGAGAGCAACGGACTTGAACTCATGCTTCCTTCATGCCTGAGTGTCCAAGTTGCTCCTTTACACCTGACAGGGGGGAGTTTCCCTGGTTGGACGTAGCGCGTGGAAAGAACACGTTATTCCAACCAGTTCCTTTCCCCTCCATCAGGCGCCCCGGCTGGCCAGGGGGAGGCAGTTTAGAGACCAGGATTACTGCATGTTTTTTGTGAGGGTACCTACCCTAGGGGACACGGGGAGAACATGCAAAGACACTTTGATACACATATGTGTCTCCTCATGCCGAACAACTTCCGTGTTCTGACTTTTGACCTCTGACCCTTAGATCACCCGCCATTTTGAATTATATGAAAAACATTTCAAATGTATCTCCTCCCAGGATCTTTGATCAAAATGCACAAAAACTTCTACACTTGAACTTTGGACAAGAAATCTTAGTACATTTTATTTAAGTGAATGAGCTATAGCAATTTTTTGAAAATGAAACCTTTGAACAGGCTTAACTCATGCCTCATTTGGTCATGGCACTCGTTTCCACATGTTCCTTGACTCATGGGGAACACATCTGTCACTTTGACAAGTAAGCTCCGCCCTCAGATTTTCTGCCATTTTGAGCAGTTTGAAAAATGCTTATACCTGATTTTCTGCCTGTTTTTTTTAAGCAATTTGCGTGAAACGTTCTACATGCAATGTATGGACCATTATCTGAAATCCCAGTTGAAGAGAAGTTTGTATGTGAGAAAGATTACAGCAAAACATAACCAAGACACACACTATTATCAAAAACACTGATTTTCCTGTTTACAATGTAGTGACTGTAGTAGTAGAGCTCTTGCCTTCGGACTACAAGGTTGTGTGTTCAAATCCGGGTACTGACAACTCAGCTCATGAGTCTTATGTGTGCATATTGTTCTTATTGCGTATTGTCTTCTTTCTTGGTCCCGCCTTATCGCTGCTTGCAGCTATAATTTTTTTATTATTCTTTTCATCCGAAGAGCCCTCTTTTATTTGTTCATTCCTGTCTTATCTTTACTGGGTACCACTGATTAAAGGGGGCTCAGGCTGCAACGACCCCATTCAGTAGAGGTCACAAGGTCATCTGGGATTATAACCGAGGGGGGGGGGGGCTGTGACTCTGTCTGCCCCTCTGAGACGCAGCCCACCTGACTAACACAGCTGTGTGTGTACACACACACACACACACACACACACACACACACACGTGCGCAGGCTGTTGGCCTATCTTCCATAAGCAGGCAGGGGCATCATCTGTGTCGGGGTGTGTGGGGAAGGGGAGAGAGAGAGGGAGAGAGGGAGAGAGAGCGTGAGTGCAATGTGACTCACACTGCATGGAGTCATCTCTGTTTAGGATTCAAATGGAAGCTGTCTGTCTGTCTGTCTGTCTCACCATCTCTCGCTGTGTCTGTCTCTCTCCATCTCTCCATCTCTCCATCTACTTCTCTCTCTCTCTCTCTCTCTCTCTCTCTCTCTCCCCCCACAGTGTCAGCTTCAAGGTTGTTGCCCCCCCTCCCCCTCCCCTCCCCCATCACAGTACTTATCCAAAGTTAATGAAATCGGTGCCACAGAGTCACATGAGATCCGGCTCAAGTCTGACCTGCAGTGAAAAATGTGGAATAATAATTATAATGCAAACACAACATGGAAGCTATGGTCCCTCCTGCAGTGGTGGACACACAGTATAGCCCAGTATAGCCCAGCCCATTAGATGTTTGCCTGGGACCCAAATTAGTGAAAATAGCTGATCTAAAAGCTCACAATGCGGCGCGAAGCGACGCATTGTGAGCTTGAAGATCGGCTATTTTCACTACTTCTTAAACATTTGTTCTAAATCTGTCTTATTTTTCTTTGATTTCTTCATGAAATTACTGAAAAAAAAATCTTTGCATTTTGTTTTTAAACAATGTGTCCGTGACCCACAAATGTTCCTGACCCAGTGTAGCCTATACTCCAGTAATAGGCACGGAATATTAATTTGGGAGTCCTTGGCATGAAAATGTCTGAGTTAGTAGACAGCTTTCCAACTGTGTCCAGTGTCCACAGGCAGCCCACCTCTGAGACACGGGAGTCGGTTGACAGATCTTAACAATGTGCATTAGTGAGGTCCAATTACACGAAGATGGGTCGGAAAATGGGTGAAGCGGTCTTTTAAGTGACCGCAATGGACAGTTAAACTGTCAATTTGGCATTGACACAGCCACCGTAAATGACCCAAACGGGATAGCTCATTCCAGCTGCAGTAACAGCGACTGATGATACAGATAAGATGGACTATTCATTGAACTACCATGTGGGTTCAGAGCACATTACAAGTAGGGCCCGCAAATAATTGCTGAAAAACTATTTTTGACCATTTTCATGGCGATGCTCTGCTTGTTCCAGCCTGTACAGCACTTTGGTCAGCTTCTGCTGTTATGAATGTGCTATATAAATAAAGTTTGGGTTTGATTTGATTTGATGATTCACCAGGATCTTGGATGGCTTGATTCTATAGCCTTAAAATAATTGATATAATAATATTTTTTTTTAGAAATCTCTATAGGAAAAACTAATGAAAAGATGCCACTGCTATGTCCTATTAGCCAGATTGTTGTTGCCACTCATGTTCTAGTGAAGTCTTTGAAAGGCACTGCTCTCTCTCTGCAAGGTCCTCTGTCAAGTACCCTGTTCAACACACCGCCAACACGTTCAGGGAAATGCTTTCTTTTTCATGACATGCCATGTGGTTGACCATCAGCCTTGTACGCACGTGTTCACACGCACAGTACATCATTATGCACACTGTCCTGTGTATACTGTATATAGTAGGTATATTGTGCCCCTTTGGCACCGTGCCATGACACGCTGGCTTCTCCCTGGGCCCAGGAGGAAGCTATTAACCGGGTGACATGCATCATGAAGTCCTATTGGCCGAGAGCGGAACACCTTATAGACAATCTGCCACCGTGATGTGTGTATGTGCTCTGCTGGCCACATGTTTCTATAAGAGGTACTTAATGATCAGCCCTGCTGGCTGCTGGCTGCTGGCTCACCGCATGTCCACCGCGAGATGACACTTTAAATCACTGGCTCCTCAACGCCCAGGTCCATGGGACCACCTGGGCTCCCCCTTAAGGGTCTGTAACGCTGAGAGTGTGCCAATAGCGGTCTGTTCGGTTCCATTTGCGCACTCTTTGATTTGAGAGACCTGTGAACCCGAACGGGGCCTCGGTGGGTCTGTAACTCTTGACAGTGGGCTTCACACTCTCAGAGTTAATTTGACACTACTGTGTGGCCCAATCCATATCAAACTGTAGCTAAGCAATGTAAATGGGCTACAGACACACTTGGGCCCCGCCCCCTTCCCTACTTCCTTCACAGGTGTTGCCGATGATACTAACGAAGGCTCTGTTCCATTCTGGTCGAACAGAGTCAGTGTTAATGATCCTAATGAAGGCTCTGTTCCCATTCTGGTCAAACAGAGTCAGTGTTAATGATCCTAATGAAGGCTCTGTTCCATTCTGGTCAAACGGAGTCAGTGTTAATGATCCTAATGAAGGCTCTGTTCCCATTCTGGTCAAACAGAGTCAGTGTTAATGATCCTAATGAAGGCTCTGTTCCCATTCTGGTCAAACAGAGTCAGTGTTAATGATCCTAATGAAGGCTCTGTTCCATTCTGGTCAAACGGAGTCAGTGTTAATGATCCTAATGAAGGCTCTGTTCCATTCTGGTCAAACGGAGTCAGTGTTAATGATCCTAATGAAGGCTCTGTTCCATTCTGGTCGAACAGAGTCAGTGTTAATGATCCTAATGAAGGCTCTGTTCCATTATGGTCAAACAGAGTCAGTGTTAATTATCCTAATGAAGGCTCTGTTCCCATTCTGGTCAAACAGAGTCAGTGTTAATGATCCTAATGAAGGCTCTGTTCCATTCTGGTCAAACATAGTCAGTGTTAATGATCCTAATGAAGGCTCTGTTCCCATTCTGGTCAAACAGAGTCAGTGTTAATGATCCTAATGAAGGCTCTGTTCCATTCTGGTCAAACAGAGTCAGTGTTAAATGGACACTTCACCCTTTTTGCAAAAAAAAATATGTTAATGACGTTTAGAAGCTTTAGAACACTTTCCTGGGGGTCTTTGTGTGTAATATGTGGTTTTAGATATTTTAGATTGTAGCAGTGAGCCTGTTGTCTCTGATGTCATGGACACTGGGCTCACTTCCTTCCTGGACTACATGTTGTCTCAGTAAGACAGCTCCCCCCCCTATCCACAAGGAGGAGCAGTGGATAGATAAAGTGGATAGATAAAACCACATATTACACACATAAATACCCCCAGGAAAGTGATCTAAAGCTTCTAAACGTCATTAACATATATTTTTTTGCAAAAAGGGTGAAGTGTCCCTTTAATGATCCTAATGAAGGCCCTGTTCCCATTCTGGTCAAACAGAGTCAGGGTGCTGCTATTGTGCATGTTGCACACCAGTGGGTCTCAAAAGTGTCCTTGAGTGGGTTCCAAATGGCCCGCCTGTATGGGTCTGTAACTCTGAGTGTACAAATGGAACTAAATGGACTCTTACGTGTCCATTTGTGCTCTCTCATAGTTATGGGGGTCCTTGAAATGGAAAAGTTTGAAAACCACTGTACACAAAATAGAATCATCGGTAACACCAATGATGTGAAGGAAGTAGGGAAGCCGGCCTGGAAGTAAATGGTGCATGTATGTAGCGCCTTTATCCAAGGCGCTTTACATAGATTGTGCATTACATTCACCCATTCATACACCGATTGCGGCGGAAGCCATGCAAGGCACCAACCAGCACATCGGGAGCAATGTGGGGTTCAGTGTCTTGCCCAAGGACACTTCGACATGTAGACAGGAGGAGGAGCCGGGATTCGAACCGCCGACCCATGGATCATTGGACGACCTGCTCTATACCTCTTGAGCCACAGTCGCTAGAGTTAGTCACAGAGTTATTCTGCGTGCATAGAATGAATGAAGGCCATTAGCCTTGAGAGTTGGTCTTAAAATATGTATAGGAACGGTGTAGGAAGCATAAATAAATGCCTAGCCTCGGGTCCCAGATGGTCAGGGAATTCAAAAGGCTGCTTTGAATGACACTTCTGTTTACTACAGTGGTTCCCAAAGTGAGGTCCGGGGACCCCCAGGGGTCCTTGAGGGAGTTCCAGGGGGTCCCCAGCTGAATGATAGTTTGGAACCAAATGGACCCTTATGGGTCTGTAACTCACCCATTTGGTTCCGTTTGTACACTTCCAGAGTTAAATTAACATTGATTTTACAATATATTAGTATTGGTGTCTCAGAGATAGAGATGCCATTAAACGGAGGTCTGTAGACTAATGGATGTCAAACTGGGGGTCCTTGAAATTAAATGGGTTGAGAATCACTGCTAGAGCCGTAGAAATCTTCTCTTATGGGGGTCCCTGTTATATCTTTTCAAATGGGGGTCTGCGGGCTAATTAGTGTCCATTTGGGGGTCCTTGACATGAAAAAGGTTTGCGAACCACTGGCTTACTAACATGTTTATCCCTGACCTCCCTGCCCCTGTATGTTGTTTATCCCTGACCTCCCTGCCCCTGTATGTCTTCCCGTCTTCCCAGGGACCCCAACCAGCCGGTCCCGCAGGACACCAAGTTCATCCACACCAAGCCCAACCGCTTCGAGGAGGTGGCGTGGACCAAGTACAACCCCAAGGACCAGCTGTACCTGCACATCGGCCTGAAGCCGCGAGTGCGCGACCACTACCGCGCCACCAAGGTGGCCTTCTGGCTGGAGCTGGTGCCCCACCTGCACAACATCAACGAGCTCTTCCAGTACGTGTCCACCACCACCAAGGTCCCGCCGCAGGACACCACGCCCTACCCCTACACCAAGCGCTTCCCGGGGAAGAACACCTGGCCGTCGACCACGCGCCACCCGGGCGCGCCGCCCGGCGCCAACACCAAGCAGAACTCGGAGCGCCGCGGCGCCGACCTCGGGGGCGAGTCGACGGTGGTGATCGAGACCAAGCGCGACTACTCCACGGAGCTGAGCGTCACCATTGCCGTGGGCGCCTCGCTGCTCTTCCTCAACATCCTGGCGTTCGCCGCGCTCTACTACAAGAAGGACAAGCGGCGGCACGACTCCAACAACCGGCGCGGCGGCATGCCCACGCCGCAGCAGCGGGTGGCGGCGGTGGGGGGCGGCGGCGGAGGAGGGGGCGGGATGGCGGGCGGCGTGGTGCTGTCGTCCTCCAATGCCACGAACGACGTGGCGCACCTGCAGGTCAGTGTGGCGTTATATGATGATGATGACGGCACTTTCTGATTTAGTCTTATAGCCTCTTGAATAACACAGCCGTTAGTTTTTAGTCCTACTTTAGACTTTGTTCAGTCTCGGCATTGTGAGCTTGTAGATCAGCTTTTTATACATTTGAAAACTTGAAACTGGACACTCTGCATAATGAGTGCTTTTGGTGATGGAGAGCAAATGGACCCATATAGATCTTTAACCCTTGAGCGTGAAATGAAACCAAATTTATTTTTACACTCATTATTGTTAAACATCTGCATTACTTTAATTTACAAGAAGTCTACACAATTAGAGCATGGAGAAGATAACAAAATATTCTTCAGTTTTGGGTCTGCGAGGCTAAATGTCATCAAATGGTTGTCCGTGGCTCAAATGCCACATAAATAATGAACTGTGGGATGTGGAAATGGTTGAAAACCACTGCTTTAAGTACATTATTGATGCCACTATAGTTTTGTACTTTGACTCAAGTACATTTTGAATTCCGGAGTTCTACTACCTTATATTGCAGTACTGACACTTTTACAACTCATTCTTGGCTAAGGACTTATTTAACGCCTTTTCAATGATATACCGCACCGCCAACGACGCCTTTCACATGTCAATTAGCCGTTTATTTAATGATAAACCTATAAAGTTGGTGTAAGTAAGTAATTAAGTAAGTAGCCTTGCCGAGCCATGGGGCCCATAGGGCAGGAGCCCATCTCCTGTTTCTGTGAGGCAGCTTGATGTACAAGTACACCCCCTGGACATGACGCTAGTATGTCGCAGGGACCAATCCAACCCTTGATGCTGAGTGCCAAGCAGGGAGGCACTGGGTCCCATTTCTACAGTCTCTGGTATGGTATAAAGTTGGCGTACCGCTAATCAAAGCTCTCATCAAGCCGCAGCTCCATGTTCGATTGCTTCCCCTTCAGCCTCAATGCACTGAAAAGGATGAGTGGATGAGGCCTTTCTGGTAATTTTTAACAGTTTTCCATTTCCAATCGCGCTGGATAAATAAAGCGACTGTGTTTAGTAGCTCAATAGAGCGCCGCAGTCCCGCCCCCTTTCAGAAAAGCGAGTGGTCCAGGAAGTGGAAGCCCCATGCATTCTCCCATCGGCACTTTTAATATAATTTATTTAAAGACGGTTACGCCGCGGACAAAGCCAACTCGGATCGTGACGAATCATGACAATGAACACAATGTTTTGGGCCGATCAAATAATTTATAAGACGAAAAATAAAACAAATAGTGTTGTCTCCTGACTTTCTTTTCTTCTTTCTAATGATTTGATCGTCCCAAAATATTGTGTTCATTGTCATGATTCGTCACGATCCGAATTGGCTTTGTCCGCGGCGTAACCGTCTTAAATAAATTATATTAAAAGTGCCGATGGGAGAATGCATGGGGCTTCCACTTCCTGGGCCACTCGCTTTTCTGAAAGGGGGCGGGGACTGCGGCGCTCTATAGCTCTTCTCCGTGACCACGCAGCTAAAATATGAATGCTTCTAAAGACTCTTAGCGAGTGATTAATCACCGCGACCACCTTCTCCATTGTTGTTTTGAGGAGACGAGGAGGCCCATCTTCTTCTCCAGCCAAATAGAATAGGTGGTGAACGGTGGCGGGTTGCTGAACTATTAAGAACAAATTGCATATGCTTTCTCTTGTCGCTTGCAGAGCGAGGAGCTGATGTCGCTGCAGATGAAGCAGCAGCAGCTGCTGGAACACGAGCACCACGAGCACCAGCACGAGTGCGAGGCGGTGCTGCAGGCGCACGAGGCCATGCAGGCTCACGAGGCGCTGCAGCGCCTGGCCTGCCCGCCCGACTACACGCTCACGCTGCGCCGGTCGCCCGACGACATCCCGCTGATGACCCCGCCCCCCAGCGCCATCACCATGATCCCCAACGCCCTGGCGGGCCTGCAGCCGCTGCACAGCTTCACCGGCGCGTCGTTCGGCGGGGGCAGCCAGAACAGTACCAACCTGCCCCACGGGCACTCCACCACCAGGGTATAGCTCCGCCAGGGGGGGGCGCCGAAACACCGCACACCCCACCCTCTGGGAGTCGATGGAGAGAGGTTCTCAGACTCTTTTTTTATTATTATTATTACCGTTATTATTATTTCAAGGACCCCCACATAACTCTGCAGACTTGCAGAGTGTGTGCAATTGGAACCGGATTCGGTTCCATCTGCACATTGTCAGAGTTACAGACCTGGAAGGGTCCATTTGGAACCCCCCCCCCCCCCCCCTCGAGGAACGCTGAGGGTCCCCTGGGATCCCACTTTGAGAGCCATTACTCAAACGGGGAAAGGGGCTGTGGGGGAGGGGGGTAGGGGGGGTGGAGTGACGGACAAAACTCCAAAGTCTCAGCGGAACGAGACGATATTTTGCTACCATGCCTTCCTTGAAGACTTCACATTTATTGAATATACAGCACCCTTTGAGAAAACGTTTCAAAGTGAATGTTTTTTTTTGCTCTTGGTGATATGGCGGAGCCAAGCTTTTCACCGAGGAGAGTTTTACCAAAAGAAAAGAGAAGCAAAATCTGTGGAGGACTGATAACACAAGCCCGGAACACAAGCGCGAACGATATACCGTTGTCGACAAGAAGCACCATTCAACCGGGGGGGGACGGCGGACTCTGACCGCTCAAAGGCAATTTACCGAACAGTGGCGGAGGAGCGGCGCCACGCGATCCTTTCATGATCCCTCCGTGCGTATCACACCTTGACTGTGGGGCACAGTACGTCAAATAAATACCCCTCTCCCCAACCCCACCAGAGCCTGAAATGTATTTATGGAAGACTTTGTAAAGAAAGTTTAAAAAATATTAAATAAAACGGTGTATAGTTGTGAGTTTGAAATTTTAACCATACAAAAAGATATTGAAGAGCTTCTATTGTTGTTTTATTTTATTATTATTTTTATTTTATTTAGTTGACAGCTTTATTTTACCCCTCTCCCTCTCTCTCTCTCTCTCTCTCTCTCTCTCTCGCTCTCTCTCTAAACATGTTCAGATACGTGTAAATATTTTTGATATCAGGCCCCGCCCCCTCCACCATTTCCGATGATAACCTTTTATTTGTTTCATTGCTCCTCGGGGTGCAGCATTTGATCAATTTAGCTGATTTATGAAGAAAAATGTATACTAAATACATTTTGTAATAAACATTTGGAATGTCAATTTCCTTTTCCTAAAGAGCAAACATGGGTGACCTGTATATACATACAGGCTCGCAACGTTTCACAATGTCACGCGTTGTGAGCTTGTACATCGGCTATTTGTACTATTTGTCCTCAATTGTTTATTTCCCGATTTTGTCTAAAACATAACCATCTTAAGACATGATTATGCAGTGAATCGGGGCGACAAAATCACTAACAAAATAATCAATAGCTGCAACCCTAATTGCTTTCCTCCCCCCATGGATGACAACACAATCCCATTCTCTGAGAGCGCACACACACACACACACACACACACACACACACACACACACACACACACACGCACACACACACACACGCACACATGCACACACATGCGCGCACACACACACCTTGAGACATTGCATGTCCCAGAAGACCATCATCACTCCCTCCATCTGCACAGGACTTGACCTGCGATCTGGTTCGTCCGCCATCTTGTTATCTTTTAATAGTTTAATTTGTTAGGCTTTTTTAATTTATTTTATTTGTTTGGTTTAATGTCTTGCAATCTCAACACTGCCTGAGCTTACAATGTGACCAGCAATGTATTATTTAGAATATAAAAAAGGCAGTGGATTTTTTGGTATCGATATTAGTTGGATATGTTTGTAAAGAAGTATATGTTAGATATTTAAAAAAAGAAAAAAAAACTGTCATATGCTAGCAATATGTAAAGTATTGTACCAGGCTTGTGATATTTTTTTTGGTTACAAAAAGCAAGTGAATGAGTGTACATATTAATGATATTAATTAATTATTATAAAAGAAGTACAAACAGAAGTAAATCATTAACCCAGATCTTTTTAAGTTCTGCATCCTATTACAGAAAAAGCAAAACAAAAGGAAGTACATTTAAAAAAAAAAAAAAGATTTATTAAGCTATACCTTTGTAAATTCTATAAAAAGATATATTCTAGCCATTGGTCCCGAAACCAGTCAGGATACCAAGGGTTTTAATGTAGAGTTTGAAACTCCTTAGTTTGTCTTATATTTGTTTGCGGTTTTGCCTTAAGTGATAGAGATGATATTTCTGGCTGGACACATGTATAAACTTTTTCTGCAGCATTTTTAATAAAATATCACAGTATTTTCTAAAAAAAAGAAAGAATATTGGCTTTGTTGGACTGGTGTGGAGGTATTAGTGTTTGAGAGTGATATTTTGATGTTAAAATCTCTCTAGGTCGTCCTCAGATAAGCCTCCGTTGCTTCCAGTCATCCTGGTTCTCCATACATCTGGCCAGCTCGTTGGTGCTTTGCGCTCCTGCGTCGTTATTGTGTACATCCACATAATGTGAGACGTCCTTGCAGGGTGCAGGTTTGATGCCATAGACGGGATAAGGAGATTGATTTGATTATGCACAGGTAGCCGTAGACAAGCAGGCGAGATTTATCCCTTTATCCCTAAGCACTGCTCGCAACATTCTGGTGTAGCACCCATCGAAGGACTTCTGCAGGGTTGGCTTCAGGGTCCAGCATTCACTGCCACATAGAAGAACAGACTCTACCGTTGCAAAAAGCTGAGTTTGATTTGGAGTTGGAGTTCCATACACTGGTCATGCCGTTGCAAGTACCTGGAGGAAAATATATTGTTCATAGTAATCAATGCTACACTACAGTATAGTGTTTGTCAAGTAAGAGTGTTAAATAGCTCTATATTGTGATAATGTGATAGTAACCATTGCTACAGAGTGTTTGTTCAGTATAAGGGACTCCTGTCTCTCTGTCTAAAACATATATACCTGTGTTTTTCTTTTTCAGGTCGGGATACCAGTTTCACTCAATCAGGATAAGTGCAGGATATTAACTGGAACACTATACAGAAGCTGATTAAAGGGTACTCTCTCGATGTAATTGACAACCCATTGGAAATGTATTTTCTATTTACTAAAGAGTTGGAGAGACAGGGATAGCTCTTTTAGCTGTCCTCTGAGACACAAAGTGAGTCACGCTTGTGCCTCAGAGGACTGTGGACAACTTCTGGAACCCGCGTACCAGTGAAATAATTTGTAGGGGGTCCCCTGTAGAAGCTAAAGACATTTGAAAATGGCTGCAGATAGGGACCAGAGGGACTGGCATCAGAGCTGGCTGGCCACTAAATGCAGGCATTCATGTTAGTGATGCACGGGTCAGGGTCTTTTATGACCAGCACTTATTAATAATTTGACTCGTGCCCTCACCAACGCATCAATTTTCACAACCTGCCCACAACCCGCTGACATGAAATACACAATCAAATATGTCTTTGAACACGGCTTTTAGTCTGTCAAAAAAGGTGCATAAACAGTCGAATAATAGTCTAATGTCACTGACAAGCATGCACGTTCCCAAAAACAGGTGACCGATCAACGATGCCGTGCAGTCTGTGGTGATTGCGTAATCCTTCTACCGTATTCAATGGGTCACCACTTTTGGTGTCACACACGTTGAGGGACTTTTTCTTGTTTACATCAACTTGTCACATGTGTGTGACATAGCAGGGATTGAGAAAAGACGGAGAGGAGAGCGCGTACCTTTTTAGAAAGGCCGTGTTGTGTAAGTATTCACAGCCACACCGTTTTGTCACTGAAAGGACACAGCACAGCACAGCTCCACACGACTCCGGTAGGCTGCAGTGCACATGCATTATACTCTTAATTTTGTGTTTACCAAACTTTCTCACAGCACAAGTGGCAGGAAACTGCATCACGAATGCATGCATCACATCATGTGAGTCATTGACAGTGTAGGCGGTTGCTTTCGGCCACTCCGGTGTTGCGTATGGTTATGGGGCAGCAGATAATGCATTCGGTTGAGCACTGGGGCGGTCATCAATTTCCAGTGGCTTTACGTTGTCCCATTGTCCTTGTGAGGCACACACTTAGCATGGACAGCAACAGCCACAAGTAGGAAGAAAGAAGAAAAAACTCCCGCATTCCAGCCCAGGCGCCTTCTCGCCTTCAACTTGATGAGAAAACTATTGACGAAGGAGGGAACGCGAGACGCGGGAGACATTCTAAAAAGGTATGAGGGTGGGGAATAAATAAAGGCGTCTTAAAGGGGATTTCTGGAGGCCATTGTCGGAGAGAGAGAGAGTAGTGTTCCCTAGCACTTATAACTGTTCAGCATATATATTGGCTCTGAAGATTTCATATTCATCTATTAAGGCGTCTGCTACCCAGGGACGAGGAATGCAATCAACTCGACTCCGCTGTGTTGCCGAAGTATTTACCTGCATCTTAATTCATGTTCGGTTGCGGGGGGGGAGGGGGAGGGGGGCAATCAGCCACGTGGATCTGCGGCGAATGCGGATGCTGCTTGGCTTGTGATGTTGAAGTCCCCACTTCATCTTCCCATCCCAGTCTTACACCGCCACCCACCCACCCACCCACCCTCGTCATCATCATCATCATCATCATCCCGCTTCTCGCTCTACCTTGTCACGGCGGCCGATCGATAATATGCAGCGGAAATAATGGCAGCCGTGCTACTTGAATGACAGTTGTGGGAGCGCCGGGCTGAGTGATGGAGCCGCTGTTTGTGCCGTTGCTTAATTAACTTCCAGTCAGTGGAGCCCTGAGCGTTCGTGCTCAGCCACCGCCGGGCGCCCTTGGTGCGAGCCACCCCACCCCACCCCCCCCCCCCCCCCCACCACCACCACCCGACACCCCCCGCCCCGGCCCCCCCACCCCATTACCCTGAGCATAAACAACACGCCAATTAAAGGCGGGTTTGTGCACTCACGCTGTTTTGTTTGCGTGCGCGCGAACACACACACACACACACACACACACACACACACACACACACACACACACACCGTCTCCTAATAAATATTCATTTCGACATCCATTGGGGCCTGCTTGGTGGATAATATATTATGGATCAAACAATTTCGCTAATGAAAGCAAGTTTGCCCCCTCCCCTCCTCTCCACTCCCCTGGCTGACGACAGCCATTTTGCGCATCAGCCTTCAACGTACGCGGCGAGGACTGAAAATGTCAACGCACACACACGGAACGTATAGAGACATCCATTGCGCCTCAGTAACCGCAGATTACCATTAAAGATTTCAATTTTCCCTCCTGTCACTTTGGTTTTAAGTCAAAAGCTAATTTGCTTTTGGGGCTTGTTTGAAAAGCGATCAATACATTGAGCCGGTGAGGAGTGAAGTGGGGTGTGTATATATAGGGGCTGCGCTAGCTAGCGTGACGGGATATAGGCCTACTATACAGGACAGCTTGAAGACTGTATGCAAATGTCAGGGTAGAGCTTTTAAAGCTCACTGTGGCAGCGGACACACTTTGCTGTTCCACTCAGACTCCTGGTTTTCCCTTACCCGAGCACAACAGCAATTTACAAAGCCCCCCGAAAGAGTCACTGGGTTTAGCTAGTTTTAGGTTAGTTTCCAGCTTGTGAGACCTATGCTTTCCTCTTGCGCCACTAGGCAATTCACACTAATAAGAATTTGGAGGTTGTATTTAAGGTTGAAGGCAGATGTGACAGGTCAAGGGATGAAAATCCACTTCTGACAGGGGCTAATGAAAAAACGATGGGCTGTAACCCATCGTTTTTCCGCAACACTCCGCAATTCCTCCGCAATACTCCGCCATTTTTCCAAAAAATTCAAAAAACGATGGGCTATAACGCATCGTTTTTCCGCAACACTCCGCAATTCCACCGCAATACTCCGCAATTCCTCCGCAATACTCCGCAATTCCTCCGTAATACTCCGCCATTTTTCCAAAAAATTCAAAAAAACTATCTGCTATAACGCATCGTTTTTCCGCAATACTCCGCCATTTTTCGAAAAATTCAAAAAACGATTGGCTATAACCCATCGTTTTTCCGCAACACTCCGCAATTCCTCCGCAAGGTTGCCAGCTCAAACCCGGGCTTCCCCAGCGTTGGTGTCGAAGTGTCCTTGAGCAAGACACTGAGGTTTAAACCCAACATGAGCATTTTTCTTTGCATCTTCATCCAATCTATCACTGCAGAGCATGCAATAGCATCAATTCCGCATGAGCTATGATGGTGCAATGGTTACAATTCTGGCCTTGCAAACAGAAGGTTCTGGGTTCAAGTCCAGCATGGGCATTTTCCTCTTTGCATCTTTATCCAATCTTTCACTGTAGACTGTGCAATAGCATCAATGCTGCATGAGTCATGGTGGTGAACTGGTTAGGACACTGGCCCTGCAACCAGAAGGTTCCTGGTTCAAATACAGTGATGACCTTTTTCCAAGTTTGTACTCTTGTAAAAGAACATTTTCAGTCGATCTAATTTCTGAAAGGTGGGTTAAGTAAGACGTCAACCACAACAATACAAATGCCTAACCTAAATGCGTTTCAAAGCAAACTTATGTCATACAATCTCTAATCATTAGGGTTCATTATGACAACAAATGAGATTTAGGTTGGAACTACTTTATTCTGCACTCGCATTTAATATTTCAATGAGCAGTGTTTAGTATAAATATAAGTTTCCGATTGTACCTTACATGCCAGTGTGGAGCAGGTGATAAACCAGGGGTTTGTAAACAGGACATTCACGGTTCAAGTCCCCTGAAGAACATTTTCAATGTCCATCTAAATTCTAAAAGGCTGGTTAAATATGAGTTCCTGATTATACCTTAAATGCCAGTGTGGCGCAGGTGATAAACCGGGGGTTTGTAAACAGGACATTCAGGGTTCAAGTCCCCTGAAGAACATTTTCAATGTCCATCTACATTCTAAAAGGCAGGTTAAATATGAGTTCCCGATTGTACCTTACATGCCAGTGTGGCGCAGGTGATAAACCCGGGGGTTTATAAACAGGACATTCAGGGTTCAAGTCTCCTGAAGAACATTTTCAATGTCCATCTAAATTCTAAAAGGCTGGTTAAGTATGAGTTCCCGATTCTACCTTACATGCCAGTGTGACTCAATAGATAAAAACTAGGCTTCATAAACCAAACGTCATAGGTTCAAACCTCAAACAAAACTAATACTCAACCAAAAAGTCAAACAAAAACAAAAATCAACTGAAACCAAAAAGCTCAAATAAAGTGTCATAAAAAAACTCAAATAAAAACAAAACTCAAATATCTCAATAAAAACAAATAATAAAATGTTTCAATCAAAATAATCTGAAGAAGACAAGACAATACAATTAGTTAAATAAAATCACTTTGCTTAATATGTACATTTCTTAAGCTCCACCCCCAGGAGGCAGGCTCATAAAAAAATCCCGCCCAGAGGCAGGTTCCAAAAAAAGATCCTCCCCCTCCCACCGGAGCCAAAAGAGAGCGGGAGGGAGGTCGGATTTCGGCACTCTTTGCCTTAAAAAGCCCAAAAATGAAGGTTTACCCTGAGCAAGATTCAAACCCACCACCTTCAGCTTGTGAGACCTATGCTTTCCTCTTGCGCCACTAGGCAATTCACACTAATAACAATTTGGAGGTTGTATTTAAGGTTGAAGGCAGAGGTGACAGGTCAAGGGATGAAAATCCACTTCTGACAGGGGCTAATCAAAAAACGATGGGCTGTAACCCATCGTTTTTCCGCAACACTCCGCAATTCCTACGCAATACTCCACAATTCATCCACAATACTCCGCAATTTTTCAAAAGAAAAAAAACGATCTGCTATAACCGATCGTTTTTCCGCAACACTCCGCAATTCCTCCGCAATACTCCGCCATTTTTCCAAAAAATTCAAAAAACGATGGGCTGTAACCCATCGTTTTTCCGCAATACTCCGCAATTCCTCCGCAAGGTTGCCAGCTCAAACCCGGGCTTCCCCAGCGTTGGTGTCGAAGTGTCCTTGAGCAAGACACTGAGGTTTAAACCCAACATGAGCATTTTTCTCTTTGCATCTTCATCCAATCTATCACTGCAGAGCATGCAATAGCATCAATTCAGCATGAGCTATGATGGTGCAATGGTTACAATTCTGGCCTTGCAAACAGAAGGTTCTGGGTTCAAGTCCAGCATGGGCATTTTCCTCTTTGCCTCATTATCCAATCTTTCACTGAAGAGTGTGCAATAGCATCAATTCAGCATGAGTCATGGTGGTGAACTGGTTAGGACACTGACCCTGCAACCAGAAGGTTCCTGGTTCAAATACAGTGATGACAATTTTCCAATTAATCTTGTCTTGCATCTTTGTCCAATCTTTCACTGTAGAGCATGCAATAGCATCATTTCTGCATGAGCTATGGTGGTGCAATGGTTAAAATTCAGACCTTGCAAACAGAAGGTTCTGGGTTCAAGGCGCAGGTGATAAACCGGGGGTTTGTAAACAGGACATTCACGGTTCAAGTCCCCTGAAGAACATCAACAATGTCCATCTAAATTCTTAAAGGCTGGTTAAATATGAGTTCCTGATTATAACTTACATGCCAGTGTGGCGCAGGTGATAAACCGGGGGTTTGTAAACAGGACATTCAGGGTTCAATTCTCCTGAAGAACATTTTCAATGTCCATCTAAATTCTAAAAGGCTGGTTAAATATGAGTTCCTGATTATACCTTAAATGCCAGTGTGGCGCAGGTGATAAACCGGGGGTTTGTAAACAGGACATTCAGGGTTCAAGTCCCCTGAAGAACATTTTCAATGTCCATCTAAATTCTAAAAGGCTGGTTAAATATGAGTTCCCGATTGTACCTTACATGCCAGTGTGGCGCAGGTGATAAACCCGGGGGTTTATAAACAGGACATTCAGGGTTCAAGTCTCCTGGAGAACATTTTCAATGTCCATCTAAATTCTAAAAGGCTGGTTAAGTATGAGTTCCCGATTCTACCTTACATGCCAGTGTGGCTCAATAGATAAAAACTAGGCTTCATAAACCAAACGTCATAGGTTCAAACCTCAAACAAAACTAATACTCAACCAAAAAGTCAAACAAAAACAAAAATCAACTGAAACCAAAAAGCTCAAATAAAGTGTCATAAAAAAACTCAAATAAAAACAAAACTCAAATATCTCAATAAAAACAAATAATAAAATGTTTCAATCAAAATAATCTGAAGAAGACAAGACAATACAATTAGTTAAATAAAATCACTTTGCTTAATATGTAAATTTCTTAAGCTCCACCCCCAGGAGGCAGGCTCATAAAAAAATCCCGCCCCAGAGGCGGGTTCCAAAAAAAGATCCTCCCCCTCCCACCGGAGCCAAAAGAGAGCGGGAGGAGGGAGGCCGGATTTCAGCACTCTTTGCCTTAAAAAGCCCAAAAATTAAGGTTTACCCTGAGCAAGATTCAAACCCACCACCTTCAGCTTGTGAGACCTATGCTTTCCTCTTGCACCACTAGGCATTTCACACTAATAAGAATTTGGAGGTTGTATTTAAGGTTGAAGGCAGAGGTGACAGGTCAAGGGATGAAAATCCACTTCTGACACCTCTACCCCTGCCAGAATGATTATTCGAAAGGTATATGAGATCAGGGTTCATGACGACTCAACTGAGATTTAGGTTATTGTTTAAAACCATCTGTGGGAACATTTTTACTCTGTTTCCCACATTTACTCTTTCATTGAGCAAACAAGATGTTTAGTTTGCCATAATGTAATTACATTGCATACCAGTTATTGTCATCTCTTAGTCTTAGTTTTAGATGACCAAAAACTTTGCACTTTTAATCAACCAGAAATAATTGTTTTGTTTAATACATTACTTTTGCTGTTCTCACTCCAGACTTTATTATTTAAACAATTAAGTTGGATATAAAGTTTTCAAGTAGTTTCTCAAACAGTGCTGTGACCACAGCACTTCTTTGATAAGCTGAAAAAAACTACTTTAAAGTGAGAACAAATGCACTATAGCCTGTTTATCAAAACCTAAAGTGTTTTGTGATTAGTATATACATTTTTACACATTATTGTTAAAGAACATTTGCCTTTCTCACTTTAGACTGTTAAACGTCTTTAAAGTTTTCAACTCAAACAGTGCTGTTATGACCACAGCTCATCTTAGAGTAGCTTATTTAATTTAAAAAGAAATACCACTTTATACACTCATGGCATGCAGCATGTCAATCAAATCAATTATAGGCTGAGCTCCATACTTGTGAACTGCATTCTGTTTTGATCTAGTGACTCAAGGATACCTTTTTTAAATTGAATCCAACTTCAATCCATTTCATGTATTTATTGCAACAAATACCAAACAATTAAATACAAAAACAAACAGCAATTTGGGGTAACAACAGGACTATGGAAATTGTATACATGTGACCATGGCAGAGTAAGAACAGCTCAGTAAATTCAACTTGATGGTATTCCATCTTGGGAATCCATTAAAAGTGCTAAGCTAACCACACTGTTGATGTGTTCCACAATGGCAAGAGTAGACAAGCCTATAAGTAGAACTCTGTTAGAACCACAATATGAAGGTACAGATCACAAAGGCAACATTTCTGCACATTTGTCATCTACACTGATGTGTAGAGAAGGGATGCCTGCGAAACATACATTAGGACCACCAAGTCCAAAAAAAATCAATGGCCAAAACTCAAAAAGTGCTAAAGCAATTACAAGCAGTTTCCTACTTTGCTCAGTCAGTGCAAACAAAGACCAAACAGGAAAGCTACCATGGCCACCAGGCTTTATAGGGGAGGGGCTAATCAGTGACTACTTACACCTGGGTAATTGGGGGCATGGAGACAGAACTCTGCACCATGCATCTCACATGCCTTTGTGGCATAAACATAAAGACAAGGATTTATAAACCGAATGTTGAAAATGAGTCAATATAAAAACTGAAACAACAAATCTCTCAGGTCTGCCTCCTCCCTCACCCTGAAAGTCCTCCCAGCCCGTCTGTCCACCATGGGGTCAAGAGCCTTCAGCCGCTCTGCCCCTCACCTCTGTAACTCCCTCCCCCATGACATCAGAAACATGGACTATCAGCATTTTCCAAACTCACCTCAAAACCCACCTGTTTAGGCAGGCCTATGACCGCAATTCCTCCGCAATACTCCGCAATTCCTCCGCCATTTTTCGAAAAATTCAAAAAACGATTGGCTATAACCCATCGTTTTTCCGCAACACTCCGCAATTCCTCCGCAATACTCCGCAATTCCTCCGCAAGGTTGCCAGCTCAAACCCGGGCTTCCCCAGCGTTGGTGTCGAAGTGTCCTTGAGCAAGACACTGAGGTTTAAACCCAACATGAGCATTTTTCTCTTTGCATCTTCATCCAATCTATCACTGCAGAGCATGCAATAGCATCAATTCCGCATGAGCTATGATGGTGCAATGGTTACAATTCTGGCCTTGCAAACAGAAGGTTCTGGGTTCAAGTCCAGCATGGGCATTTCCCTCTTTGCCTCTTTATCCAATCTTTCACTGTAGAGTGTGCAATAGCATCAATTCTGCATGAGTCATGGTGGTGAACTGGTTAGGACACTGGCCCTGCAACCAGAAGGTTCCTGGTTCAAATACAGTGATGACAATTTTCCAATTAATCTTGTCTTGCATCTTTGTCCAATCTTTCACTGTATAGCATGCAATAGCATCATTTCTGCATGAGCTATGGTGGTGCAATGGTTAAAATTCAGACCTTGCAAACAGAAGGTTCTGGGTTCAAGTCCAGCACGGGCATTTTCCTCTTTGCATCTTTATCCAATCTTTCACTGTAGACTGTGCAATAGCATAAATTCTGCATGAGTCATGGTGGTGAACTGGTTAGGACACGGGCCCTGCAACCAGAAGGTTCCTGGTTCAAATACAGTGATGACCTTTTTCCAAGTTTGTACTCTTGTAGAAGAACATTTTCAGTCGATCTAATTTCTGAAAGGTGGGTTAAGTAAGACGTTCGCCGATAGATCTGACATGTCAGTGTGGCGCAGAAGATAAACCTGGAACTTAGAAACCAGAGGGACAGGGTTCAAACCTAACATTTTCACTGTCCATCAAAATTCTCGAAAGTGGGTTAAGTATTACATTCCCGATTATAGCTTACAGCCCAGCGTGGCTCAAAAGATACATCTCAGGTTTACAATCCAAAGGTTACTGGTTCAAAGCTCAAACAAAACTAATAATCAACCAAAAACTAAAAGAAACTCAAACAAAACAAAAAATCAACAAAAAACTCAAACAAAACTAAAAGAAACTCAAACAAAACTAATAATCAACAAAAAACTCAAAAATGAGTCAATATAAAAACTGAAACAACAAAACAAAAGCAATAAACAAAAATCATCAACCACAACAATACAAATGCCTAACCTAAATGCGTTTCAAAGCAAACTTATGTCATACAATCTCTAATCATTAGGGTTCATTATGACAACAAATGAGATTTAGGTTGGAACTACTTTATTCTGCACTCGCATTTAATATTTCAATGAGCAGTGTTTAGTATAAATATAAGTTCCCGATTGTACCTTACATGCCAGTGTGGCGCAGGTGATAAACCGGAGGTTTGTAAACAGGACATTCACGGTTCAAGTCCCCTGAAGAACATTTTCAATGTCCATCTAAATTCTTAAAGGCTGGTTAAATATGAGTTCCTGATTATACCTTAAATGCCAGTGTGGCGCAGGTGATAAACCGGGGGTTTGTAAACAGGACATTCAGGGTTCAAGTCCCCTGAAGAACATTTTCAATGTCCATCTAAATTCTTAAAGGCTGGTTAAATATGAGTTCCTGATTATAACTTACATGCCAGTGTGGCGCAGGTGATAAACCGGGGGTTTGTAAACAGGACATTCAGGGTTCAATTCCCCTGAAGAACATTTTCAATGTCCATCTAAATTCTAAAAGGCTGGTTAAATATGAGTTCCTGATTATACCTTAAATGCCAGTGTGGCGCAGGTGATAAACCGGGGGTTTGTAAACAGGACATTCAGGGTTCAAGTCCCCTGAAGAACATTTTCAATGTCCATCTAAATTCTAAAAGGCTGGTTAAATATGAGTTCCCGATTGTACCTTACATGCCAGTGTGGCGCAGGTGATAAACCCGGGGGTTTATAAACAGGACATTCAGGGTTCAAGTCTCCTGAAGAACATTTTCAATGTCCATCTAAATTCTAAAAGGCTGGTTAAGTATGAGTTCCCGATTCTACCTTACATGCCAGTGTGGCTCAATAGATAAAAACTAGGCTTCATAAACCAAACGTCATAGGTTCAAACCTCAAACAAAACTAATACTCAACCAAAAAGTCAAACAAAAACAAAAATCAACTGAAACCAAAAAGCTCAAATAAAGTGTCATAAAAAAACTCAAATAAAAACAAAACTCAAATATCTCAATAAAAACAAATAATAAAATGTTTCAATCAAAATAATCTGAAGAAGACAAGACAATACAATTAGTTAAATAAAATCACTTTGCTTAATATGTAAATTTCTTAAGCTCCACCCCCAGGAGGCAGGCTCATAAAAAAATCCCGCCCCAGAGGCGGGTTCCAAAAATAGATCCTCCCCCTCCCACCGGAGCCAAAAGAGAGCGGGAGGAGGGAGGCCGGATTTCAGCACTCTTTGCCTTAAAAAGCCCAAAAATTAAGGTTTACCCTGAGCAAGATTCAAACCCACCACCTTCAGCTTGTGAGACCTATGCTTTCCTCTTGCGCCACTAGGCATTTCACACTAATAAGAATTTGGAGGTTGTATTTAAGGTTGAAGGCAGAGGTGACAGGTCAAGGGATGAAAATCCACTTCTGACACCTCTACCCCTGCCAGAATGATTATTCGAAAGGTATATGAGATCAGGGTTCATGACGACTCAACTGAGATTTAGGTTATTGTTTAAAACCATCTGTGGGAACATTTTTACTCTGTTTCCCACATTTACTCTTTCATTGAGCAAACAAGATGTTTAGTTTGCCATAATGTAATTACATTGCATACCAGTTATTGTCATCTCTTAGTCTTAGTTTTAGATGACCAAAAACTTTGCACTTTTAATCAACCAGAAATAATTGTTTTGTTTAATACATTACTTTTGCTGTTCTCACTCCAGACTTTATTATTTAAACAATTAAGTTGGATATAAAGTTTTCAAGTAGTTTCTCAAACAGTGCTGTGACCACAGCACTTCTTTGATAAGCTGAAAAAAACTACTTTAAAGTGAGAACAAATGCACTATAGCCTGTTTATCAAAACCTAAAGTGTTTTGTGATTAGTATATACATTTTTACACATTATTGTTAAAGAACATTTGCCTTTCTCACTTTAGACTGTTAAACGTCTTTAAAGTTTTCAACTCAAACAGTGCTGTTATGACCACAGCTCATCTTAGAGTAGCTTATTTAATTTAAAAAGAAATACCACTTTATACACTCATGGCATGCAGCATGTCAATCAAATCAATTATAGGCTGAGCTCCATACTTGTGAACTGCATTCTGTTTTGATCTAGTGACTCAAGGATACCTTTTTTAAATTGAATCCAACTTCAATCCATTTCATGTATTTATTGCAACAAATACCAAACAATTAAATACAAAAACAAACAGCAATTTGGGGTAACAACAGGACTATGGAAATTGTATACATGTGACCATGGCAGAGTAAGAACAGCTCAGTAAATTCAACTTGATGGTATTCCATCTTGGGAATCCATTAAAAGTGCTAAGCTAACCACACTGTTGATGTGTTCCACAATGGCAAGAGTAGACAAGCCTATAAGTAGAACTCTGTTAGAACCACAATATGAAGGTACAGATCACAAAGGCAACATTTCTGCACATTTGTCATCTACACTGATGTGTAGAGAAGGGATGCCTGCGAAACATACATTAGGACCACCAAGTCCAAAAAAATCAATGGCCAAAACTCAAAAAGTGCTAAAGCAATTACAAGCAGTTTCCTACTTTGCTCAGTCAGTGCAAACAAAGACCAAACAGGAAAGCTACCATGGCCACCAGGCTTTATAGGGGAGGGGCTAATCAGTGACTACTTACACCTGGGTAATTGGGGGCATGGAGACAGAACTCTGCACCATGCATCTCACATGCCTTTGTGGCATAAACATAAAGACAAGGATTTATAAACCGAATGTTGAAAATGAGTCAATATAAAAACTGAAACAACAAATCTCTCAGGTCTGCCTCCTCCCTCACCCTGAAAGTCCTCCCAGCCCGTCTGTCCACCATGGGGTCAAGAGCCTTCAGCCGCTCTGCCCCTCACCTCTGTAACTCCCTCCCCCATGACATCAGAAACATGGACTATCAGCATTTTCCAAACTCACCTCAAAACCCACCTGTTTAGGCAGGCCTATGACCGCAATTCCTCCGCAATACTCCGCAATTCCTCCGCCATTTTTCGAAAAATTCAAAAAACGATTGGCTATAACCCATCGTTTTTCCGCAACACTCCGCAATTCCTCCGCAATACTCCGCAATTCCTCCGCAAGGTTGCCAGCTCAAACCCGGGCTTCCCCAGCGTTGGTGTCGAAGTGTCCTTGAGCAAGACACTGAGGTTTAAACCCAACATGAGCATTTTTCTCTTTGCATCTTCATCCAATCTATCACTGCAGAGCATGCAATAGCATCAATTCCGCATGAGCTATGATGGTGCAATGGTTACAATTCTGGCCTTGCAAACAGAAGGTTCTGGGTTCAAGTCCAGCATGGGCATTTCCCTCTTTGCCTCTTTATCCAATCTTTCACTGTAGAGTGTGCAATAGCATCAATTCTGCATGAGTCATGGTGGTGAACTGGTTAGGACACTGGCCCTGCAACCAGAAGGTTCCTGGTTCAAATACAGTGATGACAATTTTCCAATTAATCTTGTCTTGCATCTTTGTCCAATCTTTCACTGTATAGCATGCAATAGCATCATTTCTGCATGAGCTATGGTGGTGCAATGGTTAAAATTCAGACCTTGCAAACAGAAGGTTCTGGGTTCAAGTCCAGCACGGGCATTTTCCTCTTTGCATCTTTATCCAATCTTTCACTGTAGACTGTGCAATAGCATAAATTCTGCATGAGTCATGGTGGTGAACTGGTTAGGACACGGGCCCTGCAACCAGAAGGTTCCTGGTTCAAATACAGTGATGACCTTTTTCCAAGTTTGTACTCTTGTAGAAGAACATTTTCAGTCGATCTAATTTCTGAAAGGTGGGTTAAGTAAGACGTTCGCCGATAGATCTGACATGTCAGTGTGGCGCAGAAGATAAACCTGGAACTTAGAAACCAGAGGGACAGGGTTCAAACCTAACATTTTCACTGTCCATCAAAATTCTCGAAAGTGGGTTAAGTATTACATTCCCGATTATAGCTTACAGCCCAGCGTGGCTCAAAAGATACATCTCAGGTTTACAATCCAAAGGTTACTGGTTCAAAGCTCAAACAAAACTAATAATCAACCAAAAACTCAAACAAAACTAAAAGAAACTCAAACAAAACAAAAAATCAACAAAAAACTCAAACAAAACTAAAAGAAACTCAAACAAAACTAATAATCAACAAAAAACTCAAAAATGAGTCAATATAAAAACTGAAACAACAAAACATGTCAAATAACAAAACAAAAGCAATAAACAAAAATCATCAACCACAACAATACAAATGCCTAACCTAAATGCGTTTCAAAGCAAACTTATGTCATACAATCTCTAATCATTAGGGTTCATTATGACAACAAATGAGATTTAGGTTGGAACTACTTTATTCTGCACTCGCATTTAATATTTCAATGAGCAGTGTTTAGTATAAATATAAGTTCCCGATTGTACCTTACATGCCAGTGTGGCGCAGGTGATAAACCGGAGGTTTGTAAACAGGACATTCACGGTTCAAGTCCCCTGAAGAACATTTTCAATGTCCATCTAAATTCTTAAAGGCTGGTTAAATATGAGTTCCTGATTATACCTTAAATGCCAGTGTGGCGCAGGTGATAAACCGGGGGTTTGTAAACAGGACATTCAGGGTTCAAGTCCCCTGAAGAACATTTTCAATGTCCATCTAAATTCTTAAAGGCTGGTTAAATATGAGTTCCTGATTATAACTTACATGCCAGTGTGGCGCAGGTGATAAACCGGGGGTTTGTAAACAGGACATTCAGGGTTCAATTCCCCTGAAGAACATTTTCAATGTCCATCTAAATTCTAAAAGGCTGGTTAAATATGAGTTCCTGATTATACCTTAAATGCCAGTGTGGCGCAGGTGATAAACCGGGGGTTTGTAAACAGGACATTCAGGGTTCAAGTCCCCTGAAGAACATTTTCAATGTCCATCTAAATTCTAAAAGGCTGGTTAAATATGAGTTCCCGATTGTACCTTACATGCCAGTGTGGCGCAGGTGATAAACCCGGGGGTTTATAAACAGGACATTCAGGGTTCAAGTCTCCTGAAGAACATTTTCAATGTCCATCTAAATTCTAAAAGGCTGGTTAAGTATGAGTTCCCGATTCTACCTTACATGCCAGTGTGGCTCAATAGATAAAAACTAGGCTTCATAAACCAAACGTCATAGGTTCAAACCTCAAACAAAACTAATACTCAACCAAAAAGTCAAACAAAAACAAAAATCAACTGAAACCAAAAAGCTCAAATAAAGTGTCATAAAAAAACTCAAATAAAAACAAAACTCAAATATCTCAATAAAAACAAATAATAAAATGTTTCAATCAAAATAATCTGAAGAAGACAAGACAATACAATTAGTTAAATAAAATCACTTTGCTTAATATGTAAATTTCTTAAGCTCCACCCCCAGGAGGCAGGCTCATAAAAAAATCCCGCCCCAGAGGCGGGTTCCAAAAAAAGATCCTCCCCCTCCCACCGGAGCCAAAAGAGAGCGGGAGGAGGGAGGCCGGATTTCAGCACTCTTTGCCTTAAAAAGCCCAAAAATTAAGGTTTACCCTGAGCAAGATTCAAACCCACCACCTTCAGCTTGTGAGACCTATGCTTTCCTCTTGCGCCACTAGGCATTTCACACTAATAAGAATTTGGAGGTTGTATTTAAGGTTGAAGGCAGAGGTGACAGGTCAAGGGATGAAAATCCACTTCTGACACCTCTACCCCTGCCAGAATGATTATTCGAAAGGTATATGAGATCAGGGTTCATGACGACTCAACTGAGATTTAGGTTATTGTTTAAAACCATCTGTGGGAACATTTTTACTCTGTTTCCCACATTTACTCTTTCATTGAGCAAACAAGATGTTTAGTTTGCCATAATGTAATTACATTGCATACCAGTTATTGTCATCTCTTAGTCTTAGTTTTAGATGACCAAAAACTTTGCACTTTTAATCAACCAGAAATAATTGTTTTGTTTAATACATTACTTTTGCTGTTCTCACTCCAGACTTTATTATTTAAACAATTAAGTTGGATATAAAGTTTTCAAGTAGTTTCTCAAACAGTGCTGTGACCACAGCACTTCTTTGATAAGCTGAAAAAAACTACTTTAAAGTGAGAACAAATGCACTATAGCCTGTTTATCAAAACCTAAAGTGTTTTGTGATTAGTATATACATTTTTACACATTATTGTTAAAGAACATTTGCCTTTCTCACTTTAGACTGTTAAACGTCTTTAAAGTTTTCAACTCAAACAGTGCTGTTATGACCACAGCTCATCTTAGAGTAGCTTATTTAATTTAAAAAGAAATACCACTTTATACACTCATGGCATGCAGCATGTCAATCAAATCAATTATAGGCTGAGCTCCATACTTGTGAACTGCATTCTGTTTTGATCTAGTGACTCAAGGATACCTTTTTTAAATTGAATCCAACTTCAATCCATTTCATGTATTTATTGCAACAAATACCAAACAATTAAATACAAAAACAAACAGCAATTTGGGGTAACAACAGGACTATGGAAATTGTATACATGTGACCATGGCAGAGTAAGAACAGCTCAGTAAATTCAACTTGATGGTATTCCATCTTGGGAATCCATTAAAAGTGCTAAGCTAACCACACTGTTGATGTGTTCCACAATGGCAAGAGTAGACAAGCCTATAAGTAGAACTCTGTTAGAACCACAATATGAAGGTACAGATCACAAAGGCAACATTTCTGCACATTTGTCATCTACACTGATGTGTAGAGAAGGGATGCCTGCGAAACATACATTAGGACCACCAAGTCCAAAAAAATCAATGGCCAAAACTCAAAAAGTGCTAAAGCAATTACAAGCAGTTTCCTACTTTGCTCAGTCAGTGCAAACAAAGACCAAACAGGAAAGCTACCATGGCCACCAGGCTTTATAGGGGAGGGGCTAATCAGTGACTACTTACACCTGGGTAATTGGGGGCATGGAGACAGAACTCTGCACCATGCATCTCACATGCCTTTGTGGCATAAACATAAAGACAAGGATTTATAAACCGAATGTTGAAAATGAGTCAATATAAAAACTGAAACAACAAATCTCTCAGGTCTGCCTCCTCCCTCACCCTGAAAGTCCTCCCAGCCCGTCTGTCCACCATGGGGTCAAGAGCCTTCAGCCGCTCTGCCCCTCACCTCTGTAACTCCCTCCCCCATGACATCAGAAACATGGACTATCAGCATTTTCCAAACTCACCTCAAAACCCACCTGTTTAGGCAGGCCTATGACCGCAATTCCTCCGCAATACTCCGCAATTCCTCCGCCATTTTTCGAAAAATTCAAAAAACGATTGGCTATAACCCATCGTTTTTCCGCAACACTCCGCAATTCCTCCGCAATACTCCGCAATTCCTCCGCAAGGTTGCCAGCTCAAACCCGGGCTTCCCCAGCGTTGGTGTCGAAGTGTCCTTGAGCAAGACACTGAGGTTTAAACCCAACATGAGCATTTTTCTCTTTGCATCTTCATCCAATCTATCACTGCAGAGCATGCAATAGCATCAATTCCGCATGAGCTATGATGGTGCAATGGTTACAATTCTGGCCTTGCAAACAGAAGGTTCTGGGTTCAAGTCCAGCATGGGCATTTCCCTCTTTGCCTCTTTATCCAATCTTTCACTGTAGAGTGTGCAATAGCATCAATTCTGCATGAGTCATGGTGGTGAACTGGTTAGGACACTGGCCCTGCAACCAGAAGGTTCCTGGTTCAAATACAGTGATGACAATTTTCCAATTAATCTTGTCTTGCATCTTTGTCCAATCTTTCACTGTATAGCATGCAATAGCATCATTTCTGCATGAGCTATGGTGGTGCAATGGTTAAAATTCAGACCTTGCAAACAGAAGGTTCTGGGTTCAAGTCCAGCACGGGCATTTTCCTCTTTGCATCTTTATCCAATCTTTCACTGTAGACTGTGCAATAGCATAAATTCTGCATGAGTCATGGTGGTGAACTGGTTAGGACACGGGCCCTGCAACCAGAAGGTTCCTGGTTCAAATACAGTGATGACCTTTTTCCAAGTTTGTACTCTTGTAGAAGAACATTTTCAGTCGATCTAATTTCTGAAAGGTGGGTTAAGTAAGACGTTCGCCGATAGATCTGACATGTCAGTGTGGCGCAGAAGATAAACCTGGAACTTAGAAACCAGAGGGACAGGGTTCAAACCTAACATTTTCACTGTCCATCAAAATTCTCGAAAGTGGGTTAAGTATTACATTCCCGATTATAGCTTACAGCCCAGCGTGGCTCAAAAGATACATCTCAGGTTTACAATCCAAAGGTTACTGGTTCAAAGCTCAAACAAAACTAATAATCAACCAAAAACTCAAACAAAACTAAAAGAAACTCAAACAAAACAAAAAATCAACAAAAAACTCAAACAAAACTAAAAGAAACTCAAACAAAACTAATAATCAACAAAAAACTCAAAAATGAGTCAATATAAAAACTGAAACAACAAAACATGTCAAATAACAAAACAAAAGCAATAAACAAAAATCATCAACCACAACAATACAAATGCCTAACCTAAATGCGTTTCAAAGCAAACTTATGTCATACAATCTCTAATCATTAGGGTTCATTATGACAACAAATGAGATTTAGGTTGGAACTACTTTATTCTGCACTCGCATTTAATATTTCAATGAGCAGTGTTTAGTATAAATATAAGTTCCCGATTGTACCTTACATGCCAGTGTGGCGCAGATGATAAACCGGAGGTTTGTAAACAGGACATTCACGGTTCAAGTCCCCTGAAGAACATTTTCAATGTCCATCTAAATTCTTAAAGGCTGGTTAAATATGAGTTCCTGATTATACCTTAAATGCCAGTGTGGCGCAGGTGATAAACCGGGGGTTTGTAAACAGGACATTCAGGGTTCAAGTCCCCTGAAGAACATTTTCAATGTCCATCTAAATTCTTAAAGGCTGGTTAAATATGAGTTCCTGATTATAACTTACATGCCAGTGTGGCGCAGGTGATAAACCGGGGGTTTGTAAACAGGACATTCAGGGTTCAATTCCCCTGAAGAACATTTTCAATGTCCATCTAAATTCTAAAAGGCTGGTTAAATATGAGTTCCTGATTATACCTTAAATGCCAGTGTGGCGCAGGTGATAAACCGGGGGTTTGTAAACAGGACATTCAGGGTTCAAGTCCCCTGAAGAACATTTTCAATGTCCATCTAAATTCTAAAAGGCTGGTTAAATATGAGTTCCCGATTGTACCTTACATGCCAGTGTGGCGCAGGTGATAAACCCGGGGGTTTATAAACAGGACATTCAGGGTTCAAGTCTCCTGAAGAACATTTTCAATGTCCATCTAAATTCTAAAAGGCTGGTTAAGTATGAGTTCCCGATTCTACCTTACATGCCAGTGTGGCTCAATAGATAAAAACTAGGCTTCATAAACCAAACGTCATAGGTTCAAACCTCAAACAAAACTAATACTCAACCAAAAAGTCAAACAAAATCAAAAATCAACTGAAACCAAAAAGCTCAAATATAGTGTCATAAAAAAACTCAAATAAAAACAAAACTCAAATATCTCAATAAAAACAAATAATAAAATGTTTCAATCAAAATAATCTGAAGACAATACAATTAGTTAAATAAAATCACTTTGCTTAATATGTAAATTTCTTAAGCTCCACCCCCAGGAGGCAGGCTCATAAAAAAATCCCGCCCCAGAGGCGGGTTCCAAAAAAAGATCCTCCCCCTCCCACCGGAGCCAAAAGAGAGCGGGAGGAGGGAGGCCGGATTTCAGCACTCTTTGCCTTAAAAAGCCCAAAAATTAAGGTTTACCCTGAGCAAGATTCAAACCCACCACCTTCAGCTTGTGAGACCTATGCTTTCCTCTTGCGCCACTAGGCATTTCACACTAATAAGAATTTGGAGGTTGTATTTAAGGTTGAAGGCAGAGGTGACAGGTCAAGGGATGAAAATCCACTTCTGACACCTCTACCCCTGCCAGAATGATTATTCGAAAGGTATATGAGATCAGGGTTCATGACGACTCAACTGAGATTTAGGTTATTGTTTAAAACCATCTGTGGGAACATTTTTACTCTGTTTCCCACATTTACTCTTTCATTGAGCAAACAAGATGTTTAGTTTGCCATAATGTAATTACATTGCATACCAGTTATTGTCATCTCTTAGTCTTAGTTTTAGATGACCAAAAACTTTGCACTTTTAATCAACCAGAAATAATTGTTTTGTTTAATACATTACTTTTGCTGTTCTCACTCCAGACTTTATTATTTAAACAATTAAGTTGGATATAAAGTTTTCAAGTAGTTTCTCAAACAGTGCTGTGACCACAGCACTTCTTTGATAAGCTGAAAAAAACTACTTTAAAGTGAGAACAAATGCACTATAGCCTGTTTATCAAAACCTAAAGTGTTTTGTGATTAGTATATACATTTTTACACATTATTGTTAAAGAACATTTGCCTTTCTCACTTTAGACTGTTAAACGTCTTTAAAGTTTTCAACTCAAACAGTGCTGTTATGACCACAGCTCATCTTAGAGTAGCTTATTTAATTTAAAAAGAAATACCACTTTATACACTCATGGCATGCAGCATGTCAATCAAATCAATTATAGGCTGAGCTCCATACTTGTGAACTGCATTCTGTTTTGATCTAGTGACTCAAGGATACCTTTTTTAAATTGAATCCAACTTCAATCCATTTCATGTATTTATTGCAACAAATACCAAACAATTAAATACAAAAACAAACAGCAATTTGGGGTAACAACAGGACTATGGAAATTGTATACATGTGACCATGGCAGAGTAAGAACAGCTCAGTAAATTCAACTTGATGGTATTCCATCTTGGGAATCCATTAAAAGTGCTAAGCTAACCACACTGTTGATGTGTTCCACAATGGCAAGAGTAGACAAGCCTATAAGTAGAACTCTGTTAGAACCACAATATGAAGGTACAGATCACAAAGGCAACATTTCTGCACATTTGTCATCTACACTGATGTGTAGAGAAGGGATGCCTGCGAAACATACATTAGGACCACCAAGTCCAAAAAAATCAATGGCCAAAACTCAAAAAGTGCTAAAGCAATTACAAGCAGTTTCCTACTTTGCTCAGTCAGTGCAAACAAAGACCAAACAGGAAAGCTACCATGGCCACCAGGCTTTATAGGGGAGGGGCTAATCAGTGACTACTTACACCTGGGTAATTGGGGGCATGGAGACAGAACTCTGCACCATGCATCTCACATGCCTTTGTGGCATAAACATAAAGACAAGGATTTATAAACCGAATGTTGAAAATGAGTCAATATAAAAACTGAAACAACAAATCTCTCAGGTCTGCCTCCTCCCTCACCCTGAAAGTCCTCCCAGCCCGTCTGTCCACCATGGGGTCAAGAGCCTTCAGCCGCTCTGCCCCTCACCTCTGTAACTCCCTCCCCCATGACATCAGAAACATGGACTATCAGCATTTTCCAAACTCACCTCAAAACCCACCTGTTTAGGCAGGCCTATGACCGCAATTCCTCCGCAATACTCCGCAATTCCTCCGCCATTTTTCGAAAAATTCAAAAAACGATTGGCTATAACCCATCGTTTTTCCGCAACACTCCGCAATTCCTCCGCAATACTCCGCAATTCCTCCGCAAGGTTGCCAGCTCAAACCCGGGCTTCCCCAGCGTTGGTGTCGAAGTGTCCTTGAGCAAGACACTGAGGTTTAAACCCAACATGAGCATTTTTCTCTTTGCATCTTCATCCAATCTATCACTGCAGAGCATGCAATAGCATCAATTCCGCATGAGCTATGATGGTGCAATGGTTACAATTCTGGCCTTGCAAACAGAAGGTTCTGGGTTCAAGTCCAGCATGGGCATTTCCCTCTTTGCCTCTTTATCCAATCTTTCACTGTAGAGTGTGCAATAGCATCAATTCTGCATGAGTCATGGTGGTGAACTGGTTAGGACACTGGCCCTGCAACCAGAAGGTTCCTGGTTCAAATACAGTGATGACAATTTTCCAATTAATCTTGTCTTGCATCTTTGTCCAATCTTTCACTGTATAGCATGCAATAGCATCATTTCTGCATGAGCTATGGTGGTGCAATGGTTAAAATTCAGACCTTGCAAACAGAAGGTTCTGGGTTCAAGTCCAGCACGGGCATTTTCCTCTTTGCATCTTTATCCAATCTTTCACTGTAGACTGTGCAATAGCATAAATTCTGCATGAGTCATGGTGGTGAACTGGTTAGGACACGGGCCCTGCAACCAGAAGGTTCCTGGTTCAAATACAGTGATGACCTTTTTCCAAGTTTGTACTCTTGTAGAAGAACATTTTCAGTCGATCTAATTTCTGAAAGGTGGGTTAAGTAAGACGTTCGCCGATAGATCTGACATGTCAGTGTGGCGCAGAAGATAAACCTGGAACTTAGAAACCAGAGGGACAGGGTTCAAACCTAACATTTTCACTGTCCATCAAAATTCTCGAAAGTGGGTTAAGTATTACATTCCCGATTATAGCTTACAGCCCAGCGTGGCTCAAAAGATACATCTCAGGTTTACAATCCAAAGGTTACTGGTTCAAAGCTCAAACAAAACTAATAATCAACCAAAAACTCAAACAAAACTAAAAGAAACTCAAACAAAACAAAAAATCAACAAAAAACTCAAACAAAACTAAAAGAAACTCAAACAAAACTAATAATCAACAAAAAACTCAAAAATGAGTCAATATAAAAACTGAAACAACAAAACATGTCAAATAACAAAACAAAAGCAATAAACAAAAATCATCAACCACAACAATACAAATGCCTAACCTAAATGCGTTTCAAAGCAAACTTATGTCATACAATCTCTAATCATTAGGGTTCATTATGACAACAAATGAGATTTAGGTTGGAACTACTTTATTCTGCACTCGCATTTAATATTTCAATGAGCAGTGTTTAGTATAAATATAAGTTCCCGATTGTACCTTACATGCCAGTGTGGCGCAGGTGATAAACCGGAGGTTTGTAAACAGGACATTCACGGTTCAAGTCCCCTGAAGAACATTTTCAATGTCCATCTAAATTCTTAAAGGCTGGTTAAATATGAGTTCCTGATTATACCTTAAATGCCAGTGTGGCGCAGGTGATAAACCGGGGGTTTGTAAACAGGACATTCAGGGTTCAAGTCCCCTGAAGAACATTTTCAATGTCCATCTAAATTCTTAAAGGCTGGTTAAATATGAGTTCCTGATTATAACTTACATGCCAGTGTGGCGCAGGTGATAAACCGGGGGTTTGTAAACAGGACATACAGGGTTCAATTCCCCTGAAGAACATTTTCAATGTCCATCTAAATTCTAAAAGGCTGGTTAAATATGAGTTCCTGATTATACCTTAAATGCCAGTGTGGCGCAGGTGATAAACCGGGGGTTTGTAAACAGGACATTCAGGGTTCAAGTCCCCTGAAGAACATTTTCAATGTCCATCTAAATTCTAAAAGGCTGGTTAAATATGAGTTCCCGATTGTACCTTACATGCCAGTGTGGCGCAGGTGATAAACCCGGGGGTTTATAAACAGGACATTCAGGGTTCAAGTCTCCTGAAGAACATTTTCAATGTCCATCTAAATTCTAAAAGGCTGGTTAAGTATGAGTTCCCGATTCTACCTTACATGCCAGTGTGGCTCAATAGATAAAAACTAGGCTTCATAAACCAAACGTCATAGGTTCAAACCTCAAACAAAACTAATACTCAACCAAAAAGTCAAACAAAAACAAAAATCAACTGAAACCAAAAAGCTCAAATAAAGTGTCATAAAAAAACTCAAATAAAAACAAAACTCAAATATCTCAATAAAAACAAATAATAAAATGTTTCAATCAAAATAATCTGAAGAAGACAAGACAATACAATTAGTTAAATAAAATCACTTTGCTTAATATGTAAATTTCTTAAGCTCCACCCCCAGGAGGCAGGCTCATAAAAAAATCCCGCCCCAGAGGCGGGTTCCAAAAAAAGATCCTCCCCCTCCCACCGGAGCCAAAAGAGAGCGGGAGGAGGGAGGCCGGATTTCAGCACTCTTTGCCTTAAAAAGCCCAAAAATTAAGGTTTACCCTGAGCAAGATTCAAACCCACCACCTTCAGCTTGTGAGACCTATGCTTTCCTCTTGCGCCACTAGGCATTTCACACTAATAAGAATTTGGAGGTTGTATTTAAGGTTGAAGGCAGAGGTGACAGGTCAAGGGATGAAAATCCACTTCTGACACCTCTACCCCTGCCAGAATGATTATTCGAAAGGTATATGAGATCAGGGTTCATGACGACTCAACTGAGATTTAGGTTATTGTTTAAAACCATCTGTGGGAACATTTTTACTCTGTTTCCCACATTTACTCTTTCATTGAGCAAACAAGATGTTTAGTTTGCCATAATGTAATTACATTGCATACCAGTTATTGTCATCTCTTAGTCTTAGTTTTAGATGACCAAAAACTTTGCACTTTTAATCAACCAGAAATAATTGTTTTGTTTAATACATTACTTTTGCTGTTCTCACTCCAGACTTTATTATTTAAACAATTAAGTTGGATATAAAGTTTTCAAGTAGTTTCTCAAACAGTGCTGTGACCACAGCACTTCTTTGATAAGCTGAAAAAAACTACTTTAAAGTGAGAACAAATGCACTATAGCCTGTTTATCAAAACCTAAAGTGTTTTGTGATTAGTATATACATTTTTACACATTATTGTTAAAGAACATTTGCCTTTCTCACTTTAGACTGTTAAACGTCTTTAAAGTTTTCAACTCAAACAGTGCTGTTATGACCACAGCTCATCTTAGAGTAGCTTATTTAATTTAAAAAGAAATACCACTTTATACACTCATGGCATGCAGCATGTCAATCAAATCAATTATAGGCTGAGCTCCATACTTGTGAACTGCATTCTGTTTTGATCTAGTGACTCAAGGATACCTTTTTTAAATTGAATCCAACTTCAATCCATTTCATGTATTTATTGCAACAAATACCAAACAATTAAATACAAAAACAAACAGCAATTTGGGGTAACAACAGGACTATGGAAATTGTATACATGTGACCATGGCAGAGTAAGAACAGCTCAGTAAATTCAACTTGATGGTATTCCATCTTGGGAATCCATTAAAAGTGCTAAGCTAACCACACTGTTGATGTGTTCCACAATGGCAAGAGTAGACAAGCCTATAAGTAGAACTCTGTTAGAACCACAATATGAAGGTACAGATCACAAAGGCAACATTTCTGCACATTTGTCATCTACACTGATGTGTAGAGAAGGGATGCCTGCGAAACATACATTAGGACCACCAAGTCCAAAAAAATCAATGGCCAAAACTCAAAAAGTGCTAAAGCAATTACAAGCAGTTTCCTACTTTGCTCAGTCAGTGCAAACAAAGACCAAACAGGAAAGCTACCATGGCCACCAGGCTTTATAGGGGAGGGGCTAATCAGTGACTACTTACACCTGGGTAATTGGGGGCATGGAGACAGAACTCTGCACCATGCATCTCACATGCCTTTGTGGCATAAACATAAAGACAAGGATTTATAAACCGAATGTTGAAAATGAGTCAATATAAAAACTGAAACAACAAATCTCTCAGGTCTGCCTCCTCCCTCACCCTGAAAGTCCTCCCAGCCCGTCTGTCCACCATGGGGTCAAGAGCCTTCAGCCGCTCTGCCCCTCACCTCTGTAACTCCCTCCCCCATGACATCAGAAACATGGACTATCAGCATTTTCCAAACTCACCTCAAAACCCACCTGTTTAGGCAGGCCTATGACCGCAATTCCTCCGCAATACTCCGCAATTCCTCCGCCATTTTTCGAAAAATTCAAAAAACGATTGGCTATAACCCATCGTTTTTCCGCAACACTCCGCAATTCCTCCGCAATACTCCGCAATTCCTCCGCAAGGTTGCCAGCTCAAACCCGGGCTTCCCCAGCGTTGGTGTCGAAGTGTCCTTGAGCAAGACACTGAGGTTTAAACCCAACATGAGCATTTTTCTCTTTGCATCTTCATCCAATCTATCACTGCAGAGCATGCAATAGCATCAATTCCGCATGAGCTATGATGGTGCAATGGTTACAATTCTGGCCTTGCAAACAGAAGGTTCTGGGTTCAAGTCCAGCATGGGCATTTCCCTCTTTGCCTCTTTATCCAATCTTTCACTGTAGAGTGTGCAATAGCATCAATTCTGCATGAGTCATGGTGGTGAACTGGTTAGGACACTGGCCCTGCAACCAGAAGGTTCCTGGTTCAAATACAGTGATGACAATTTTCCAATTAATCTTGTCTTGCATCTTTGTCCAATCTTTCACTGTATAGCATGCAATAGCATCATTTCTGCATGAGCTATGGTGGTGCAATGGTTAAAATTCAGACCTTGCAAACAGAAGGTTCTGGGTTCAAGTCCAGCACGGGCATTTTCCTCTTTGCATCTTTATCCAATCTTTCACTGTAGACTGTGCAATAGCATAAATTCTGCATGAGTCATGGTGGTGAACTGGTTAGGACACGGGCCCTGCAACCAGAAGGTTCCTGGTTCAAATACAGTGATGACCTTTTTCCAAGTTTGTACTCTTGTAGAAGAACATTTTCAGTCGATCTAATTTCTGAAAGGTGGGTTAAGTAAGACGTTCGCCGATAGATCTGACATGTCAGTGTGGCGCAGAAGATAAACCTGGAACTTAGAAACCAGAGGGACAGGGTTCAAACCTAACATTTTCACTGTCCATCAAAATTCTCGAAAGTGGGTTAAGTATTACATTCCCGATTATAGCTTACAGCCCAGCGTGGCTCAAAAGATACATCTCAGGTTTACAATCCAAAGGTTACTGGTTCAAAGCTCAAACAAAACTAATAATCAACCAAAAACTCAAACAAAACTAAAAGAAACTCAAACAAAACAAAAAATCAACAAAAAACTCAAACAAAACTAAAAGAAACTCAAACAAAACTAATAATCAACAAAAAACTCAAAAATGAGTCAATATAAAAACTGAAACAACAAAACATGTCAAATAACAAAACAAAAGCAATAAACAAAAATCATCAACCACAACAATACAAATGCCTAACCTAAATGCGTTTCAAAGCAAACTTATGTCATACAATCTCTAATCATTAGGGTTCATTATGACAACAAATGAGATTTAGGTTGGAACTACTTTATTCTGCACTCGCATTTAATATTTCAATGAGCAGTGTTTAGTATAAATATAAGTTCCCGATTGTACCTTACATGCCAGTGTGGCGCAGATGATAAACCGGAGGTTTGTAAACAGGACATTCACGGTTCAAGTCCCCTGAAGAACATTTTCAATGTCCATCTAAATTCTTAAAGGCTGGTTAAATATGAGTTCCTGATTATACCTTAAATGCCAGTGTGGCGCAGGTGATAAACCGGGGGTTTGTAAACAGGACATTCAGGGTTCAAGTCCCCTGAAGAACATTTTCAATGTCCATCTAAATTCTTAAAGGCTGGTTAAATATGAGTTCCTGATTATAACTTACATGCCAGTGTGGCGCAGGTGATAAACCGGGGGTTTGTAAACAGGACATTCAGGGTTCAATTCCCCTGAAGAACATTTTCAATGTCCATCTAAATTCTAAAAGGCTGGTTAAATATGAGTTCCTGATTATACCTTAAATGCCAGTGTGGCGCAGGTGATAAACCGGGGGTTTGTAAACAGGACATTCAGGGTTCAAGTCCCCTGAAGAACATTTTCAATGTCCATCTAAATTCTAAAAGGCTGGTTAAATATGAGTTCCCGATTGTACCTTACATGCCAGTGTGGCGCAGGTGATAAACCCGGGGGTTTATAAACAGGACATTCAGGGTTCAAGTCTCCTGAAGAACATTTTCAATGTCCATCTAAATTCTAAAAGGCTGGTTAAGTATGAGTTCCCGATTCTACCTTACATGCCAGTGTGGCTCAATAGATAAAAACTAGGCTTCATAAACCAAACGTCATAGGTTCAAACCTCAAACAAAACTAATACTCAACCAAAAAGTCAAACAAAAACAAAAATCAACTGAAACCAAAAAGCTCAAATAAAGTGTCATAAAAAAACTCAAATAAAAACAAAACTCAAATATCTCAATAAAAACAAATAATAAAATGTTTCAATCAAAATAATCTGAAGAAGACAAGACAATACAATTAGTTAAATAAAATCACTTTGCTTAATATGTAAATTTCTTAAGCTCCACCCCCAGGAGGCAGGCTCATAAAAAAATCCCGCCCCAGAGGCGGGTTCCAAAAAAAGATCCTCCCCCTCCCACCGGAGCCAAAAGAGAGCGGGAGGAGGGAGGCCGGATTTCAGCACTCTTTGCCTTAAAAAGCCCAAAAATTAAGGTTTACCCTGAGCAAGATTCAAACCCACCACCTTCAGCTTGTGAGACCTATGCTTTCCTCTTGCGCCACTAGGCATTTCACACTAATAAGAATTTGGAGGTTGTATTTAAGGTTGAAGGCAGAGGTGACAGGTCAAGGGATGAAAATCCACTTCTGACACCTCTACCCCTGCCAGAATGATTATTCGAAAGGTATATGAGATCAGGGTTCATGACGACTCAACTGAGATTTAGGTTATTGTTTAAAACCATCTGTGGGAACATTTTTACTCTGTTTCCCACATTTACTCTTTCATTGAGCAAACAAGATGTTTAGTTTGCCATAATGTAATTACATTGCATACCAGTTATTGTCATCTCTTAGTCTTAGTTTTAGATGACCAAAAACTTTGCACTTTTAATCAACCAGAAATAATTGTTTTGTTTAATACATTACTTTTGCTGTTCTCACTCCAGACTTTATTATTTAAACAATTAAGTTGGATATAAAGTTTTCAAGTAGTTTCTCAAACAGTGCTGTGACCACAGCACTTCTTTGATAAGCTGAAAAAAACTACTTTAAAGTGAGAACAAATGCACTATAGCCTGTTTATCAAAACCTAAAGTGTTTTGTGATTAGTATATACATTTTTACACATTATTGTTAAAGAACATTTGCCTTTCTCACTTTAGACTGTTAAACGTCTTTAAAGTTTTCAACTCAAACAGTGCTGTTATGACCACAGCTCATCTTAGAGTAGCTTATTTAATTTAAAAAGAAATACCACTTTATACACTCATGGCATGCAGCATGTCAATCAAATCAATTATAGGCTGAGCTCCATACTTGTGAACTGCATTCTGTTTTGAGCTAGTGACTCAAGGATACCTTTTTTAAATTGAATCCAACTTCAATCCATTTCATGTATTTATTGCAACAAATACCAAACAATTAAATACAAAAACAAACAGCAATTTGGGGTAACAACAGGACTATGGAAATTGTATACATGTGACCATGGCAGAGTAAGAACAGCTCAGTAAATTCAACTTGATGGTATTCCATCTTGGGAATCCATTAAAAGTGCTAAGCTAACCACACTGTTGATGTGTTCCACAATGGCAAGAGTAGACAAGCCTATAAGTAGAACTCTGTTAGAACCACAATATGAAGGTACAGATCACAAAGGCAACATTTCTGCACATTTGTCATCTACACTGATGTGTAGAGAAGGGATGCCTGCGAAACATACATTAGGACCACCAAGTCCAAAAAAATCAATGGCCAAAACTCAAAAAGTGCTAAAGCAATTACAAGCAGTTTCCTACTTTGCTCAGTCAGTGCAAACAAAGACCAAACAGGAAAGCTACCATGGCCACCAGGCTTTATAGGGGAGGGGCTAATCAGTGACTACTTACACCTGGGTAATTGGGGGCATGGAGACAGAACTCTGCACCATGCATCTCACATGCCTTTGTGGCATAAACATAAAGACAAGGATTTATAAACCGAATGTTGAAAATGAGTCAATATAAAAACTGAAACAACAAATCTCTCAGGTCTGCCTCCTCCCTCACCCTGAAAGTCCTCCCAGCCCGTCTGTCCACCATGGGGTCAAGAGCCTTCAGCCGCTCTGCCCCTCACCTCTGTAACTCCCTCCCCCATGACATCAGAAACATGGACTATCAGCATTTTCCAAACTCACCTCAAAACCCACCTGTTTAGGCAGGCCTATGACCGCAATTCCTCCGCAATACTCCGCAATTCCTCCGCCATTTTTCGAAAAATTCAAAAAACGATTGGCTATAACCCATCGTTTTTCCGCAACACTCCGCAATTCCTCCGCAATACTCCGCAATTCCTCCGCAAGGTTGCCAGCTCAAACCCGGGCTTCCCCAGCGTTGGTGTCGAAGTGTCCTTGAGCAAGACACTGAGGTTTAAACCCAACATGAGCATTTTTCTCTTTGCATCTTCATCCAATCTATCACTGCAGAGCATGCAATAGCATCAATTCCGCATGAGCTATGATGGTGCAATGGTTACAATTCTGGCCTTGCAAACAGAAGGTTCTGGGTTCAAGTCCAGCATGGGCATTTCCCTCTTTGCCTCTTTATCCAATCTTTCACTGTAGAGTGTGCAATAGCATCAATTCTGCATGAGTCATGGTGGTGAACTGGTTAGGACACTGGCCCTGCAACCAGAAGGTTCCTGGTTCAAATACAGTGATGACAATTTTCCAATTAATCTTGTCTTGCATCTTTGTCCAATCTTTCACTGTATAGCATGCAATAGCATCATTTCTGCATGAGCTATGGTGGTGCAATGGTTAAAATTCAGACCTTGCAAACAGAAGGTTCTGGGTTCAAGTCCAGCACGGGCATTTTCCTCTTTGCATCTTTATCCAATCTTTCACTGTAGACTGTGCAATAGCATAAATTCTGCATGAGTCATGGTGGTGAACTGGTTAGGACACGGGCCCTGCAACCAGAAGGTTCCTGGTTCAAATACAGTGATGACCTTTTTCCAAGTTTGTACTCTTGTAGAAGAACATTTTCAGTCGATCTAATTTCTGAAAGGTGGGTTAAGTAAGACGTTCGCCGATAGATCTGACATGTCAGTGTGGCGCAGAAGATAAACCTGGAACTTAGAAACCAGAGGGACAGGGTTCAAACCTAACATTTTCACTGTCCATCAAAATTCTCGAAAGTGGGTTAAGTATTACATTCCCGATTATAGCTTACAGCCCAGCGTGGCTCAAAAGATACATCTCAGGTTTACAATCCAAAGGTTACTGGTTCAAAGCTCAAACAAAACTAATAATCAACCAAAAACTCAAACAAAACTAAAAGAAACTCAAACAAAACAAAAAATCAACAAAAAACTCAAACAAAACTAAAAGAAACTCAAACAAAACTAATAATCAACAAAAAACTCAAAAATGAGTCAATATAAAAACTGAAACAACAAAACATGTCAAATAACAAAACAAAAGCAATAAACAAAAATCATCAACCACAACAATACAAATGCCTAACCTAAATGCGTTTCAAAGCAAACTTATGTCATACAATCTCTAATCATTAGGGTTCATTATGACAACAAATGAGATTTAGGTTGGAACTACTTTATTCTGCACTCGCATTTAATATTTCAATGAGCAGTGTTTAGTATAAATATAAGTTCCCGATTGTACCTTACATGCCAGTGTGGCGCAGGTGATAAACCGGAGGTTTGTAAACAGGACATTCACGGTTCAAGTCCCCTGAAGAACATTTTCAATGTCCATCTAAATTCTTAAAGGCTGGTTAAATATGAGTTCCTGATTATACCTTAAATGCCAGTGTGGCGCAGGTGATAAACCGGGGGTTTGTAAACAGGACATTCAGGGTTCAAGTCCCCTGAAGAACATTTTCAATGTCCATCTAAATTCTTAAAGGCTGGTTAAATATGAGTTCCTGATTATAACTTACATGCCAGTGTGGCGCAGGTGATAAACCGGGGGTTTGTAAACAGGACATTCAGGGTTCAATTCCCCTGAAGAACATTTTCAATGTCCATCTAAATTCTAAAAGGCTGGTTAAATATGAGTTCCTGATTATACCTTAAATGCCAGTGTGGCGCAGGTGATAAACCGGGGGTTTGTAAACAGGACATTCAGGGTTCAAGTCCCCTGAAGAACATTTTCAATGTCCATCTAAATTCTAAAAGGCTGGTTAAATATGAGTTCCCGATTGTACCTTACATGCCAGTGTGGCGCAGGTGATAAACCCGGGGGTTTATAAACAGGACATTCAGGGTTCAAGTCTCCTGAAGAACATTTTCAATGTCCATCTAAATTCTAAAAGGCTGGTTAAGTATGAGTTCCCGATTCTACCTTACATGCCAGTGTGGCTCAATAGATAAAAACTAGGCTTCATAAACCAAACGTCATAGGTTCAAACCTCAAACAAAACTAATACTCAACCAAAAAGTCAAACAAAAACAAAAATCAACTGAAACCAAAAAGCTCAAATAAAGTGTCATAAAAAAACTCAAATAAAAACAAAACTCAAATATCTCAATAAAAACAAATAATAAAATGTTTCAATCAAAATAATCTGAAGAAGACAAGACAATACAATTAGTTAAATAAAATCACTTTGCTTAATATGTAAATTTCTTAAGCTCCACCCCCAGGAGGCAGGCTCATAAAAAAATCCCGCCCCAGAGGCGGGTTCCAAAAAAAGATCCTCCCCCTCCCACCGGAGCCAAAAGAGAGCGGGAGGAGGGAGGCCGGATTTCAGCACTCTTTGCCTTAAAAAGCCCAAAAATTAAGGTTTACCCTGAGCAAGATTCAAACCCACCACCTTCAGCTTGTGAGACCTATGCTTTCCTCTTGCGCCACTAGGCATTTCACACTAATAAGAATTTGGAGGTTGTATTTAAGGTTGAAGGCAGAGGTGACAGGTCAAGGGATGAAAATCCACTTCTGACACCTCTACCCCTGCCAGAATGATTATTCGAAAGGTATATGAGATCAGGGTTCATGACGACTCAACTGAGATTTAGGTTATTGTTTAAAACCATCTGTGGGAACATTTTTACTCTGTTTCCCACATTTACTCTTTCATTGAGCAAACAAGATGTTTAGTTTGCCATAATGTAATTACATTGCATACCAGTTATTGTCATCTCTTAGTCTTAGTTTTAGATGACCAAAAACTTTGCACTTTTAATCAACCAGAAATAATTGTTTTGTTTAATACATTACTTTTGCTGTTCTCACTCCAGACTTTATTATTTAAACAATTAAGTTGGATATAAAGTTTTCAAGTAGTTTCTCAAACAGTGCTGTGACCACAGCACTTCTTTGATAAGCTGAAAAAAACTACTTTAAAGTGAGAACAAATGCACTATAGCCTGTTTATCAAAACCTAAAGTGTTTTGTGATTAGTATATACATTTTTACACATTATTGTTAAAGAACATTTGCCTTTCTCACTTTAGACTGTTAAACGTCTTTAAAGTTTTCAACTCAAACAGTGCTGTTATGACCACAGCTCATCTTAGAGTAGCTTATTTAATTTAAAAAGAAATACCACTTTATACACTCATGGCATGCAGCATGTCAATCAAATCAATTATAGGCTGAGCTCCATACTTGTGAACTGCATTCTGTTTTGAGCTAGTGACTCAAGGATACCTTTTTTAAATTGAATCCAACTTCAATCCATTTCATGTATTTATTGCAACAAATACCAAACAATTAAATACAAAAACAAACAACAATTTGGGGTAACAACAGGACTATGGAAATTGTATACATGTGACCATGCCAGAGTAAGAATAGCTCAGTAAATTCAACTTGATGGTATTCCATCTTGGGAATCCATTAAAAGTGCTAAGCTAACCACACTGTTGATGTGTTCCACAATGGCAAGAGTAGACAAGCCTATGAGTAGAACTCTGTTAGAACCACAATATGAAGGTACAGATCACAAAGGCAACATTTCTGCACATTTGTCATCTACACTGATGTGTAGAGAAGGGATGCCTGCGAAACATACATTAGGACCACCAAGTCCAAAAAAATCAATGGCCTAAACTCAAAAAGTGCTAAAGCAATTACAAGCAGTTTCCTACTTTGCTCAGTCAGTGCAAACAAAGACCAAACAGGAAAGCTACCATGGCCACCAGGCTTTATAGGGGAGGGGCTAATCAGTGACTACTTACACCTGGGTAATTGGGGGCATGGAGACAGAACTCTGCACTATGCATCTCACATGCTATTGTGGCATAAACATAAAGACAAGGATTTATAAACCGAATGTTGAAAATGAGTCAATATAAAAACTGAAACAACAAATCTCTCAGGTCTACCTCCTCCCTCACCCTGAAAGTCCTCCCAGCCCGTCTGTCCACCATGGGGTCAAGAGCCTTCAGCCGCTCTGCCCCTCACCTCTGTAACTCCCTCCCCCCTGACATCAGAAACATGGACTATCAGCATTTTCCAAACTCACCTCAAAACCCACCTGTTTAGGCAGGCCTATGACTCTGCATGACCTGTGTCTTCTGCTGCAAGCTGTGTTTTGTTCTGCTTTTAACTGTGTTTTTGTACTGTTTTTAACCTGTACGGCGACCTTGAGTGCCCTGAAAGGCGCCTTATAAATAAAATGTATTATTATTATTATTATTAAATCAAACTAAACATGTTGAATAACAAAACAAAAGACCAACCAAAACAATCCAAATGCCTAACCAAAAAACCTAAATGCTTTTCAAAGCAAACTTATATCATATAACCTCTAATCATTAGGGTTCATTATGACAACAAATGAGATTTAGCTTGGAACTACTTTATCCTGCACTCACATTTAATATTTCAATGAGCAGTGTTTAGTGACCTTCGTAATGTCACTAAAATGCATCTGTGCTTGAAACAAACATTTCTGAGCCTGCATGTTCTCAATCAACCTAATTACATCCTGCTCTTTCTGGAGTTGTCATGTGACCGGCTGTGATTTTGGACTTTATTTGAACCTAAACCAACCACAGAAATACAATTCAATGTACAGCATAAATAACCGGGTAGCGGTGGCTCAGGGGTAGAGTGGCTGGATGGTAACCGCAAGGTTGCCAGTTCAAACCAATTCAGGCCTTGCAAACAGAAGGTTCTGTGTTCAAGTTCAGAACGGGCATTTTCCTCTTTTTGTTTGTGTTTCAGAAGGACAGTGACAATGTTCTTCAAGAGGCTTGAACCCTAATCTCCTGTTTAATTTCCTTTTATTGAACCTCTTCTTCACATTTAATTGAGGTATTGTATAATTTTATTTTTTATTATTTGCTTTTAGTGAGGCATTTGAGGTTTTTATATTTTAGTTGTTTAGTTTTTTGTTGCTTATTAGTTTTGTTTGAGTTTTGAACTAGCTTGACCTTGGATTATAAACCTCAGATTTGTCTTTTGAGCCACACTGGCATGTAAGGCAATCTCTGTAAAAACAAAACATGGTCATGTACATTCACCATAGCCGAGCAGGGCACTGCAGGGAATCGAACCCCATCCTGGTAAACCAGGAGTACCACACCCATGCCTTTGTGTTTGTGTTGAAGAGAGGTTCACACTCACTTAGCTACATTTCAATGTTCTAGATATACAAGCTGGCAGAAGATGGTATTTGTAGATCTGCCATTTTTGAAAACTAGCCTGGCCCACAAACAATACATAACTATAGGCTGACACACACACACACACACACACACACACACACACACACACACACACACACACACACACACACACACACACACACACACACACACACACACACACACACCTAAACGCAATGCATTCTGGTGATCTGGAAAATATCACCAAATGAAAGCACATCTCCAATTTCTCCAAGAAACATTCCAAGGCACTCCGCTCAGTTGAGTTTTAAAAAGCCTTTGTTTTCAATGGCTTTTGCTAGGCTAGTTTTAAAAAAGACCAAGGTGTTTTGGCTCCAGTGGACCCTCCACCCTTCACTGGACCCTGATGAATGCTCTAGAGCCGAAACACTTTGATGTCAGCCCACTACTAAAGGATGGAACTTATAAATAAATAGGTTTACCTAGTAAATTATTTTGTTCTCTTTCTTTGTTCTTATGAGACCTCATTGTTTCCACTTGTTTTCTTCTTCAAAGAAACAAAAGGATATAGCAGCATACAACCAGTATCATACCGACCATGATACTGACCATATATGGGGTGAGACAAATAATAATCCCAAACTACAAAAAAAAAACATTGGCCAGAATGTAAAATAGCTTAAAATAATAAATAATTGTGAAAATAGCCGATCTACAAGGCATTGTTTTCACAATATTTATCTGTGGAACCGAGTTAGTTCAAATTATGATGATTCTGCAACCGCCCTGCGAGGACGTCAAACTCCTAAACTGTTGTCTTCTGGGGCTCGTGACCTTTGGCTCTGGGGGTGGGGGGTACCAGTTACGCTGCTGCAATAGAACTTTAACTTAAGTAAGTAGCAATAATATGAAACTCCCCCCACACACACACACACACACACACACACACACACACACACACACACACACACACACACACACACACACACACACACACACACACACACACCCCTTGACATTAAAGTGGTTGAGAATCACAGTGGTTGGCTGAATCAGAAGGCCTAATCTTGTATGCATGGTCCTCCATGGTCCTATTAGGGCTGGTCATTAGCTGAACGATGACCCCTGGGAGGCAGAAAGTCCCTGGTTTGACCCCCTGGGAGTGTCCATGAGCAAGAGCAATGTAATAATGGAACCCACTTCTCCTCCTCCTCCTACTACCGTAATTAGGATGGGCAAATGCAGAAGACAAATTCCACAATAAAAAAAATGATGTCAAAATCAACGCTATACTGCGTGCAAGGTTTTACACTGGTCTGTCCAATGGCGAGTCACTTCGTGCCACGCTGCGAGCTTGTACATGTGCTATTTTTGAGCAAAAGTTCAGAATATTTTTTTAATCACAAAATAGTTTGAGAGCTACTGATTTATAATACAATTTGTAGAATTGGCCAATACTGCACTGTAGCAACAGCAGCAGTACTAGGGGCTGAGAGAGAGAGAGAGAGAGAGAGAGAGAGAGAGAGAGAGAGATGAACCTCAAGGCTATTTTTGTTTGGACATTTTGTTTTCAATTTCAGTTAGTTTTTTTTCTAAAGCGGTTTTTGATTAGTTTAGTTTTTTTTTTTTTCCTGGATTCAAAAGGCTTCATTTTCATTTAGTTTTAATAGTTCTAGTGCTATGTTCTTCTTTATTGTTCAACAAGGTCAGGAAAAAAAGACTGCAAAACAAACTCACAATTCATTGCGAAGTGATGTGAGCTTATAGAGCTGATATTTTTTAATCTATCTATCTATCTATCATCTACCTACCGGCTACCTTATCAACCTACCTACCTACCTTATCTTATCTACCTATACCTACCCATCCATCTATCTTTAAACAGTGAGATAAATACTATTAGCAACTCGTCTCAAAGGATTGCAAATCAATGCTCGGAGACACGAGTTGGAACTATGAGATCCAACAGCGGGACGTAATTGAAATGACCTCTGCCCCTGGTGCAGTAACACGGCGGAACTCAATAGCTCAGAGAAATACGGTGTGGCACAAAGTCTTTGAGAGCGCCTCACTCACCTTGAAAGCCGAAACTATTTCACCGAACGCACATGACATTCGGGGGGCGAACGGGGACGTCGGGGACGTAGAAGCTATCACGGTGAAAGCCGAGAAGGACTTTAAGTTCCATTGTGATGAGCAGATAAACATTGTGGGAATGGCATCTGTGCAATACCACAACATTGGTCTTTGTACCGACAGAGAGCCCAGAGTGTGGTGTGGGGAGAATGCTCACAAAAGGAACCTGTTCAGTGTCAGTAATGCTCAGTGGCACCACTGACAAAAGCAGTGTCCGTGTAATGCCCAGATTAACAGATCAATCCTCACTCATTTCCAGTGGTGGAAAATGGACTTCAAATTCTTTACTTAATGAAATACTGAAATGTAGAAATACTAAGTAAAAGTCTGGAATTCAATACGTATTGGCATCAAAATGTATTTAATGTACCAAAAGTGAAAGGACTCAAATGCACAAAATTGTGGCGAATATAAGATTTTTTTCCCGGGTTGTACTAAATTCAAGGTCTAGACTGTTTTACATGTCATTACACATCTGCGCCGATAGATGGCGCTCAGTCGTACTGCTGAAACCAATGTTATGAATGGAGCGAGTGAAGAAACACAATGTAACCTGGCTAATAAGCCAGACTCATATCACACCGTCGCGTGGCAATCCGCTGCAGGCAATTTATTTTGCCAACGGCAGATTGGCGTCTTGCTTATTAGCCAGGCTAACACAGCTAACAGCGGTGATGTAAGATGGAGGAACGACATGGCCATCTCGAACAGAGTGGTTCAAAAGTTATGATGTAAAAAAAACAGATTTAGCAGAAGCCAAACAACTTGCTTGAGCCTCAGAGGTATACAGTGTTGGAAAAGCTACCCACATGTTTTACTTAAGTAAAAGTACCAATACTGCAATGTAGAAATACATTGTATTAGTAAAAGAAGTCCAGAATGCAAAATGTACCTGATTAAAAGTACACACGTGTTGTGTTGGCATCAACATGTCATTGAAGTACCAAAGTAGAAAGTACTCGTTATGCAGAATGTCTCATTTTCAAGTTTTCAAATGTATAAAAATCTTTTGAAATGAAAATAGCCAATCTACAAGCTCACAATGCGTCTCAGTCAAATGGCCGAAACGTATATTGGGCTTAAGTATTTACTGTATGTTTTGTAATAATAATCAAAATCTACAACGGGTAGTAGTAACTACAGTTGTATTTAGTGGCGTAAAAGTACAATATTTGCCTCTGAGATGTAGTGGAGTATAAGTAAAAGTACTGGAAATTGGAAATACCTCAACATTGCAGTACTTGCACTAAATGTACCTACGTTACTTTCCAATAGATAACTTTTCTTGTGACTACCGTGCTCTGACTTATATGGTGCGTTCCTGTTGAAATCATATAATGGAAATAATGCTAATGGGATCGCACACCAAGACTGAATTTGAATCGAAGAGACAAACGTTTCGGCTATCCAGTCATTGACACTGATGAAGGCTGGATAGCCGAAAATGCAGTCTTGGGGCTGTATTTTGCGTGTCTCAAGTACCAGGTCTTATTCCCTAACTTGAGTAAACTAAAGACCTGGAGGCGTGGTCAATGCTCTTATGGCCACTCAGAATAGCCTAATGGCATTTATCACGCCTCCAGGTCTTTAGTTTACTCAAGTTAGGGAATAAGACCTGGTTCTTAAGACACGCAAAATAAAGCCCTTGGTGTGAGCAACCCATTACTGTTATTTCCCTTAGTTACTTTCCACCACTGGGAGGTATGTATATGTTTGAAAGCCTGCATGGCTGTTGATTTTTCGTCTCATTTCCGGTGAGACGATAGAAACATTGAAACGTGCGTGAATCCACATGGTGTGTGCATGCCGCATGCGTCATACATTTTACATAGTTCTTCCAATCTCCATGCTCACTACACAACGCCTCACACTTGCGAGTACTTATTTTGGCAAAGATGTTGTGTAGACCAGTGGTTTTCAACATTACTTCCAACATTTCAAATCAAGGCCCATTAATTATTCCGCATTTGAGCCACGGACCCACCATTTGATGAAATGTAGCCTTATAGACCCAACACTAAAGAATGTTCGTTGGATAAGATTTTGTCCACAAACTGATGTTGGTAGCATAGGAGACACAGCAGTTATTCTGCATTCTCTAATTGTGTAGACTTCTTGTAAATTAAGTAATGCAGGTGTTTAACAATAATTTAACTCAAGAGTTAAAGATCTATACGGGTCCATTTGGTTACCATCATTTAGCTGGGGACCACCTGGGACCCCCTCAAGGTCACCGGACCACTGGTATATAGAGTACTGAATTGAGGTGGTAAAATCCGACATCACAACACTGATGATGAGTGTTAACATCTATATTTAACATTTATAAGTCTAATCTGCAACACAATTGTATCCATTATTTAGTGGGGAGTCCCTGCTTCAATATTTTGTACATCTATTATACAAACATTTTTATATCACTACCTTTACTTCCATAAATCAGCCAGCAATCAGACTACATTTTCTCTTCCACCACTACCTAAAAGATCAGAAACCTGCGTCCACGAGGCATTTATTCTTCCGTAGCAACTCATGCACGCCCCCAGAGACATAAATATGTAGACGACCATATCTTGTTACCGTGCGGGCTTTTAAGAATTGGAAATTACAATTTCAATAAGGCCACAGCATATTGCTCATTAATGCGGGGCGCGCAACACTCCCGCGTTGTACTTTTTTTCATTTATTTCTCTTGTGCTTGCAGTGCAAGAGTACACACTTAATCACCTGCCTCCACTCCAGCAGAAGTCATTTTATTACACCCAGGATTGTGTACAGTCGGCCGGGCAGCAGTGCAGGCGTGCTTCCAGCTCTGAAATGATTATCCCGTACCAAACACATACATATATTATAAGGACAGATTGGCCGTGACCCCCCTTGCATGCGGTCGACAATTACGGTAGCTTTAATATCGTTGCTGTCGGGCAAAGACCTTGTATCTCTGTATTTCAAATAGTTGTGTTTTATTTGATTTGTTTACTTTGTTAGTTACTTTGAGGGAGGAATTAGGAGGAATTAGTGGCCTAGTATTTGTTTTACAAGAGAGTAATAATAGAGACAATAGCAGCTCTACAAGCTTAGATGTGCATTTCTTTCCGCTATTTTCGCTACTTGTTTGCCTTCTAAATCAGTAGTTCTCACACTTTTATCAAATTATCAAAATAGCAGCTCAATATTGAGCTTGTAGATCTGCTATTTTTGAATAGCCAACGCAAAAATCTAAAATGACACAATGACATCTGTGGAACCACAAAATGGCTGCCACTGCCATGCCCTTCAACAACTATACATTGGATCAAAATGGAACACACATTATTATTATCTTTTCTCTTTTTTCCTAAAAAGTTACACTTTTGGACATACTACGTGTCGTCGTCGACAACAACCGACGATATTATTCTCCAAATTGGAGGTTCTGGTTGCTGAGGCATGTGAAGCCTGCTTGTGTTTGTGCTGCTCAGCATAAGCAGAGAGACAAGAGAGAAAAAAAAGACGTAGCGTGCTGGAAGACATCATGTATTATGTAGGCTAATGACGGTCTGGAGGGCAGAGCGCGGAAATTGTCTTTATGGTCAAATTAACCCAGTGGCGTGGCGGCTCTAATTTGTGCTGGATAAGTGGATTTAAGTGTGACTGCATGTGGTTGTGTGTGGTTGTGTGTGTGTGTGTGTGTGTGTGTGTGTGTGTGTGTGTGTTGTTGCTGTCTAGCAGCGTAAGCAACAAGGTTGCTACTGGCAAGCAGGCAGGAGGTAAGAGAGGCCGTTTGGGAACCACAGTGTTCCCATAGTGTGGAGTGTCCTTGGGCAACAAACCGAATGCCAACTGCTCCCCGGCCGCTGTTCCACTATACTGCATCCCATAGTTAGAATGAGTTCAATGACCCATTGTTAGGCGTAATGAACTGACAACCAATATATGGAGGCGTGTGATGTCACGAGGCGTAATGGACTGAAAACCATATATGGAGGCGTGATCTGACTGACGGACAGACAGGTTTTCATAGCAATCTGCAACCAATAATACATTTGTATGTGTATGCTTTCAATGAGTCTCATCACCAAAATCATTACTTCAGGATTTGTAATTTGTATCACAATCTTTTTCTTCCACAAGGAGTACGCCGTTACCAGATCACAGGAGTGTGTTTACACAGATGTCCTGTCTATAAGCAGACCAGGGTTTGTTTCAACAGAGACACACGTCCTCTACAAACACAGATGGTTGTTACTGTACGTATCTCTATCAGCCTCTGCTGCTATCAGCCTGCGAATAGAGGCAACAACGCATTCACACTATTCAGTCTGCTGCCATCCGCCTGCAAATAGAGGCAGCAATGCATCCACAGTACTATTCAGTCTGCTGCTATCAGCCTGCGAATAGAGGCAGCAACGCATTCACACTATTCAGTCTGCTGCCATCCGCCTCCAAATAGAGGCAGCAATGCATTCACACTATTCAGTCTGCTGCCATCCACCTCCAAATAGAGGCAACAACGCATTCACACTATTCAGTCTGCTGCTATCCGCCTGCAAATAGAGGCAACAATGCATTCACACTATTCAGTCTGCTGCTATCAGCCTGCGAATAGAGGCAACAACACATTCACAGTCTGCAATGCATTCACACTATTCAGTCTGCTGCCATCTGCCTGCAAATAGAGGCACTCGGTGCCGCGCTATGAGCTTGTAGATCTGAGCTTGTAGATATGAGCTTGTAGATCTGCATTACATAATCATAATGCAACACCAAAAGGCGTTCCCACCCCCGGAATGGGTTAATGTATCCATTACCTGGTTTATAGATTTCCAGTGGGAAATACATTATGATGTACAGGAAATAAATCTCCCGGTAAATATGGAAGAAAACGCATATGGTAAAATACTGTATCTGAACCTTAACCCTCTGCATATGTATAGATGTTCTGTGCATGTAGGCTTATACAGTACACATGACTATATGAATACATTGCCATCCCAGCAGTTAATAGACAATTCCAATGGTAGATATGAATCATTGCTGTCGGGCAGAGATCTCCCATCTTCATATTCTAACTTTCTGTATTTCTGAGGGGTGCTATAGCCACCCTTTGAAGGTTTGTGTAAACACAAACATTGTTTTACTATACCGTTTCCTATGACTATAGCTTTGAGTGTTTGTGCGTTCAAACACAAACATTGATGACAAAAGTGAGGACGCAAATTGTGATTGGCCTGAACGAGATGATGTACTGTATGATGATGAGAGCGCCCTTCACTTCACACGCGTGAGATTTCTTCAAGCTCGTAGCACGCCACTCGGTGGCGCGCTACGAGCTTGTAGATCTGCTATTTTTCAATAGCTAAAGTACAACATAACGCCATAACACCAAAAGGGGTTCACGCCCAAAAGGGGTTAATGTATGTTTTGTAATATTAGTGTAGTAAAAGTACAACATTTAACTCTGAGATGCAGTGTGGTAGACGTAAATGTATCCCATGTTGGGAAATACTCCAGTAAAGTAAAAGTACCTCCACATTGTACTCAAGTACAGTACTTGGAGTAAATGTACTTAGTTACTTCACACCACTGGCATCAAGCCATGCAGGGGGATGTGTGACATAGCGTCCCCTATACTCTCCCACTGGATAAAATGTGCTCATACCTCAGAGAACAGCAAAACATAACCAAAAAATATAAAATCTAAATATATTAGATTTTCAATGGCTCTGACACGGCACCATATTGTAATGGACCTTACACTTAACGCCTGAGCGATATGCATTGCTGAGATGTCTCTCTCTCTCTCTCTCTCTCTGTGGCATAAGGAAGGAACAGCTATAGGCCAGGTTTAGTTGTGAGGACAACTAAACTTGGTGTGTGTGTGTGTGTGTGTGCGCACACACACACACACACACACACACACACACACACACACACACACACACACACACACACACACACACACACACACACACACACACACACACACACACACACACACACACACACACACACACACACACACACAACCAACAATGTGTTGTATCTTACAGGAGAATGTGTTAGGAATAGGATCACTGTATTGTGAAAGTAGAGGTGTGAAAGGGAATGCCTTCAGCGCCATGGACAGCGCTTGACAGAAACAGACATTATGCTTATCTCTCCATAATCCATATGCGCTCAGTATTGATGTTCATATTCCGTGGCTAAACTATAGTTACATTGTGTCATCTAGTCGCATGCATCAAATGGCCGGCCATCGCCACCCAGCCCCCGATGACGCAATTAGCCACGGCCTCCCGCGCCCCGGAAAAAGGCGCTCCAATGGCGCAAACACTGTTCAGATGACTGCCATGACAACAGTTTCACACACACACACACACACACCACTAAATGTCACACCACGACAGTGTTTCAGCAGCGTGTTACACTTCAAATGGACACGATTCAGTGTTACATTTACAAAAAAATAAGTTGGGTTTGGCCTTTTCTGAGGACATACTAGTAAATGGCACCATTTGTAATGTATTGTGAGTCAGTCTGGACACTGACTAAGAGCAATGGGATTGTTTGCGTCTACATTCACTCCCCTGGTCGCTCTCTCTGTCTGCCCGTGGTACAGCTTAGAGCCATCATCCTGGACAGTGAGAGGGTGCATTGAGTGCACAACTCTGAGGCAATCATATCAGCAGCAACCACTGCTAAAATTACAGTGTAATCATGATCCAAACGTGTCATTACAGAGCCGTTTACACTATGCCCGTACACTCCATCAACTGATATGTTGTGCTGCCTGCTGGAAGTGTTACATAAGACTCTGTGAAGCGTGTTCAAATTCATGGCCAAAGCATCACGTTGTGAGTGTGTTCAACACACTCACAACGTGATGCTTTGGCCATGAATACTACTCTGAATGCAACACACTGTGTTGCATTCAGAGTATGAATGTATGATGTCGGAAGTGGAACTTATTTTGATTGTTTGTTTTTGCTTAAGTAAAAGTATCAATACCACAATGAAATAATTGCCTTTTTACGAGTAAAGTTTCAATATTCAAAATTGATTTGAGTTAAAAGTATAAATGTTATTAAATATTAAAAGTACCAAAAGAATAATTAAGTACTCATTAATGTACCCAGCAGTTTTCAAATGTATACAAATCCTTTGAAAATTGCAGTTCTACAAGCTCACAATGCGTCACAAGCCTGCTGACTTTCCCCACAATGTATATAAATATAAAAATATATTTTTTAAATACCGTAGTCAAAGTTAATATAAAAATATCAGTTGAAATAAAGGTTGCTGCATGCACACCGGTCAAGAAGACAAGGAAATTAAAACCAGGATAGCATCTGCGTCATGACTCATGTGAGATTGTTGCGTTGGCTAGCAGATATATACAGTACAAGCTCACAGGCACGCAAGCTGCTATTTTTAAACATATTTTAAACAATATTGAAAGTCAAGAGAAGTACTGATTCGTATTATCGGCCTCAGGTGGTCTTGGGGTCCTTGAATTTAAAAAAAGAAAGAATAAAGTTTCAGAGCCACTCTGCTATGTTATTCTACTCGTTTAAAAAATGTATTACATTGAGTTCACACATTCGGTACAAATGGAACAGCTGCGTGTGCACGACTATGTGCGTGCATGCGTGTGTGCGTGCGAGCGATTGAGTATAGACGCACACGGTGAGTTCGTACAGGGTCTCCCACTCCCCCGGCGCAGGGGCTGAGGGCAGTGGAGCGTGAAGTGTGTGTGTTGTCGTGTAGATACTGTGTCTATTGGATCACACAGGACTGTGCATATAGTGGCGGTGGTTCTCAAACATTTCCCATTGTCAGTGTGTCATGTCGATGTAGATCGGCTAGTTGAAGTTGAGGAGTTGAGTCCAGAAGAACACAGTTTTCTGGCCACTGCTACAGAGCTGACAATGAGGTTATATCTTCCACAGAAGCATTATTTAAATACTGGAGTTGAAAGATAATAAATGGTGGCATTAACAGCTTCTCTTAATACACCCCACAAGTATAACATATAACAAGAGTAAATACATTGAATTTTCACCCCAAAGAAAAAGGACAGAAAACAAGACAAGCAAACCTTAAATACAGGATCAGTAAAAGTTGAAAAATAAAAGGCAGACAAAAACAGACAAAACAACAGTACACAACATCCTATAAACAATCATAAGTACATGATACATCCATAATCTGCATTACATCACAGCAATCCAGCAGACCTCACCCATCGATCCTCAAGCAGAGACGGATTCAAATTCTGAATGAATTGAAAGAATGGACCCCATATCCTCCCAAATGGATCGGAAGAACCATTCAAGGAGAGTCTAATCTTCTCCAGTTTTACACAGTACAAGGTGTCCCTAATCCAGTGAGTGTGAGAATGGGAAGTGGGCGATTTCCAGTTGATCAAGATTAGTCTCCTATATCTTCCCTTCTTCTCTGGAATCCTGCCTCAAAGCAGACCAGAGGTAGAAAACTGTCATTCCCTGATGTCCCCGATGTCCCTGAGGGACACATGCATCAGTAAGCAGGAGCTGGGGATGGCAATGAAGGACCGGGAAGTCTGCATGGCGTGCCATTGTGAAATCCATGATTTCGACCACGGTCGAAAAATGATGATGAGTTGAACAATTTTAAAATGTTTTCAAAATAGTAAAAAAACAAAACAAAGGGGTATAGCATGGCAAAAATAGGGCCCTAAGTATCTCAAAAGAAAGAAGAGTGGGGGGATGTGTGTCACCACGATGCCCCTTTCTTTAGTTATTTATAGAATGATTCTCACAGGTAAGCACGTAAACACTGACAACACAACATGACGTATAGCCTATCGGTCAATGGCCCAGTCAATGAGGTAATATGGAGCCCAATGTCAATGAGAAAATATGTAGGACCCGGAAGCTGGAAGGACCCCATATGGTGGAGAATTCAATCAGAAGCAGACAATGATTGGATTTTATATGACGGGATATTTCACCACAAGCAATAAATGTGTTAAGTAGGCCTACAGTTCTCGAGTAAATGTCTTTCCACCATGCACTGAAGAGGCCAAGGGGTAAGCCCAGGACCAGATGGAAGGGGATCTGATCTCCACACCCTGGGACTCCCCCAGTCAGAGCTGGCTCAAAGTGGCCTGCACGGGGAAGGGAAGTCTGGGCTTCTCAGTTGGAAGCGTCACCCCTGCGACCCGGCTCCAGATAAGCGGATAAAAGATGGAACAAATTATTTATCCCTTCCTTTGAGCTTTTAACCCATTTAGACCGATTCTACAAAATGTCTCCTATATCCTAACAGTTTTCTGATACAGTTATGTGGTTCAAGGATCCCAACAATTACTGTATATACAGTATTTGTCCTCTTTGGCCGCTGACCCCCATCTCAGTATATTTTGTTCCAGGGACCTATTATATACACCGTTTCCCGATTTTCCAAAAAATAGCAGATCTACAAGCTCATAGAGCGACACTTTTCACGCTATGAGATTGTAGATCTGCTCATTTTGAATAGCCAAAGCATAAAATGATGGATTAAGAATCTAAAAGACCACAATATTCTTTCCTGGCTTTAATGGGTTAAGAACATTGCCGTTTTCAGCAGTGCAACACTTTAAGTGCCAATTAATTATCGTGAGTTAAATACTATATTTGCGTTGGGGTCGATCCTATATTTCTGGGTCATTGCCGGAACAGTCTGTTAAATACCTCCTCGACGCGCTGAATTGGAAATGTAGTCGAACAAGGACCTTTCCAAGTTTGAGGCCAATACGAATTAATGCTTATCGGCATCGCAATTGTTGGGTTCACACAGGTGGAATAACGTATAGGAGAAAACACAAGAGGGGACTCTAATGGAAAGGCACGAGCCGCCAACCACCAGAACACTGGTTTCATTATTGCATTGTAATTTATTTTGACATTTTATATCCGGAGAGAGTCGAGACTCGAGTCGAAATAATTACGGTGCAGGACGGATGACGGATTTCTTGTTTTCTTTATTTGCGAGTTAAATGGCTGTCATTAGTCAAACACGGTGTCACATCGTCGGTGGAACACAACCGACACTCCCATAGTGATTTAGATTACCACAGAGGCACTTGATGTTTCGAGCAGCTTATAGCGCTTATACCCGCTATAAAGATGGGTTGAAAAGAACTACCGGACAAATGATTACGTTCGACCAGGGATGTTCAACTGGTGGCCCGGCCTTGTGGCCCCTGGATTTTTAAAATTTTGTTTAGAGCTAATAAAAGTCACAGGTATGGTGTGTGTGCGATATGAAGTGTGAGATTACCATAATGACAGTAATCCATGATCATATATCATATTCAAGGGCTTTTGGCGAGAAATGAGACAGACCCCCCCCCCCCCCACACACACACACACACTCAATCATTCCACAGTTGTGCCCCCTGCTTCATCTATAGCTGAATACCCCATGCGTTAGACAGATAGTTACCACCCATGCTGGAGAACATGCAGGAGCCTCTACTCTCAAAAGTAACACGTCGGAAACATGGCCTGGTATGGTCATGCATGTCACAAGACATTCGTCCCTGTCAAAAAACATTAGGTAGGGTGACCAGAAGAAGTCCTCCTTTGTGTGGGACCCTCATTTCCAAGACTTTTCAGGCGTGACGTTCCACAAATTGATACCCTGTCCCACATTGTGACTGACGGGCATAATTGTTCAAATGCCCCTAGTAGTTAGTCCCCTAATAGTTGGCTTTCCGTTGGAAACCTTTTCCTGCTAGATGTGTTTTTTTAAGCGTGTTAAAATTACATGAGAAATAGGCTATCTCCTATAGCTACAGTACCAAGCCGGCCATACCACCCATGACCAAAATTTGCATTTTTAACCCATTCTGACTGGGAACCCATTTTGGTGTTATAGCATCATGTCATGCTTTAGCTATTGAAAAATAGCAGATCTACAAGCTCATAGCGCGCCACCGAGTGGCGCGCTACGAGCTTGTAGGTCTGCTATTTTTGAAAAATCTAAGAACGACTGACATTTTTTAGAATCTGATCTGAGGTCAGAATGGGTTCATCAGACCAGTAGTGTGTCCAGTGGAAACCTCGTATGAATCTGATCTCAGGTCAGAATGGGTTAAACAAAATGACCATTGTCATCTAAACGGGGGCCGGCCGGGCCTGCTTGTGTGACCATGGAGGCTGCTGCTCTGTTTGCAGACAAGAACAGCCTGGTCCAGCCTTTGATTCAGCAGCACTGCAGTCTGTATTACATTGGACAGCCAACAGAGACAGCGCACAGGGGGGTCCACAGCACACTAATTAACAATTTGGAGCATGTGTTAATTGCTACACAAGTGGCACAACGTGCATCCTAATCAACAGGCCTCAAACTGCCAGCAAAGTTGATAGCCGGAATTTAAGAGCTTAACTTGGGGAAGAAAGAAAAATCTAAATATATACGTATATTTTTGAGCGGTGAAGCCACTCCTATGCAGCATTGTCAGTATGCCAGTCTGTCTGTTTGTCTGCCTGTTTGAGCACGGAATGTGCTCATATGATTGGACATCATCATCAGACGTCACCATTGTGATGAAAGGCACCGCTCGCTTCACATGAGTGTGATTTTTACAAATTATTGTTTAAAAACAAAACCTGCTTTAATGCCACTGGTGCTGTAGGCGGGTTCCTATAGTGTCCACAGCCTTCCTGTGAGAGACAGAGTAATACAGTACAAAAAAATGCCTCAAAATGTTACAGTACATATGAATGTACTAGTAAATGTTAGTTACTTTACACCACTGTGTGTAAGTCAAAGATGCCAGACTGCATGTTGATGCTGGGGTTTAAGGTGACAGCGTGTGTGATGATGGTCTACAAATTGACATGATGGTGGTTAAAGTTTACTTTCTCAGAGTTGCCTTTACCCTCAGTAATTGGCTGTGTAATTATAATGCTATACTGTGCAAGCCAGGCAGCCAAACCATTTCAATTTATGTCATGCATTGTTTGTGCATTTTTTTTTTCCTTCTTCTTTTTAATCCACTGCTTATTGCCACGGCACTGCACCGAACATTTAGATTATGATGGAAAGAATGGTAATTACTTCTTTGTCAGTTATTAACAATAGAATAATAGAATAGAATTAGAAATATAAATTTTAAGCCCTGCAAAGAGCCTTGAGAGCGTGAAATGAAACCAATTGGACCCGCAATTATAAACTCTCAAGAGTTAAAGATCTATAAGGGGTCCATTTGTTTATCAACTCTCCATCATTTAACACAATGGATGCTGCCAGCATCTTTCCAAAATATAGTTAACTGAAACTAATCAAAACTAAAAAAAAGAAAGAAAACGATAACTAAACTGAAACTGTCCTCAAAACTAACTGAAATGATAGACAAAATACCCTTAGTTTTAGTTTTTATCAATATTTATATGCCTTTCGGTTATTTATAATATAATCCTTCATTCATTAGATTAATTTCCTCATTTCTCCAACAAGTTTTACGGCAGTTTTCAGCACTGCACGGCAGCATGTAGCCACACTAATCCTAACCCACAAATAAACAACAAAAAAAGCATTTCACCAAAATAAAAATAAAATAAATAAAAACAACCCTGCTCTAAAAACGAACTAAAACTAACTGAATTAGAAGGGAAAAAATGTCAAAACTAACTAAAACTAAACTATAATGAAAAAACCAAAACCATTAGAACCTAGGTGCCAGCAGATATGGCTGATTTTCCCCACCAAAACCGGTAGGCATATAATGTTCCATTCTTATTTCTTACCTCGCGCTGGTCACGCTAAAGTCTCTCTAGAAGTGTTAATATTCCAAACAAGAGGCATGCTGAAGTCCGAAATGAGGGCAGAACATTGCCCATCTGGTCAAAACCATGGAGAGTTCCCTATAGATTAGGAGACACGAGCCAGTACAATGCTGGAACCATTGCTACGTACGTGTGCTTCAACTGGTCCAAAAAGGTGAATTTACAATGTTTCTTTTTGGTTTTGTTTTCCCTAATCGTGTGGTGCCCTCATTGGCTGCTGCCCCGGTAAACCTTATGACAGTGTTTCCCAAAGTGGGGTCCGGGGAGCCCCAGGGGTCCTTGAGGGAGTTACAGGGGGTGCCCAGGTTAAACCCTTATGGGTCTGTGACTGTAACTCTGAGAGTGTACAAATGGAACCAACGGGTCCATTTGTACACTCTCAGAGTTGAATTAACAGTGATTTTACAATATAAATTGGGGGGTCCCAGAGATAGAAATGCCATTAAATGGGGGTCCGTATAGCCTAATGCATACAGTAGATGTCAAACTGGTGGTCCTTGGAATTAAACGGGTTGAGAATCTCTGCTAGAGCCGTTAAACATCCTCTCTTGTGGGGGTCCTTGGCATTATTTTTTCAAATGGGGGGGGCTAATAAGTGTCAATTTGGGGGTCCTTGACATGAAAAAGTTTGGGAACCCCTGCCTTATGGATGATCCGGTCCTCCAAAGGGGTGCTTGGCCCTCACCTTGTCTATGGACGGTGCACCCCTATTACTTAAATCCACACGGACCAAAGTGTATTCTTAGTGGAGGATGGTGTGAAGCAGTCAGGCGTCGTGCCGCTTTCCGTCCAAGGAGTTTTATTAGGCTATACGGCGTAGAGTTTCCTCAGGCTATAGAGGCGACCTTGACGCCGGTGTTTACGATGGCAAGCGCTGCTTCGCTGCTTACATAATGCCTGCAGGGGCCAGGGGAGCGTGGGACTGCCTCTGTGTGCGCGCACTCACGTGTGTGTGTGTGTGTGTGTGTGTGTGTGTGTGTGTGTGTGTCTATACTTGTGAGGACCATTTTCCTGGTCCTACCAATGACAAAATGGTTGTTTTGTCATTGAAAAACATTAAAAAGAAAATCTAATTAGCAAAAAAACTTCAGGTTTGTTTACACGTTTGGTTTAGCGATTAGAGATAATATATTATAATTATCCCCGATTAGCTCCACTCAGTTGTGCGCCCAAACAAACAGCAGATCTACAAGCTCACAACACGGCGTCACAGTGGCACATTGTGAGCTTGTAGATTTTGGCCATTTATGTGCGTTAGGTTAGGGTTACAAATGGAAACCATTGTTCATAAAACTGCTGTGCTAAACTACTGTCCTCACAAGTATAGTAATAAACGTGTGTGTCCTGTGCACACACACACACACACACACACACACACACAAAGGAGCAAAATGAATGGGGAGGGCCGCGTCAATAAAAAATGACATCTTAAACACTGTGTCAACTAAATGTCTAGCGGTTCAGCGGGGGGACCCATGGGAGGGTGTGGGCGGGTGGTCCGAGACAATTACATTGAACACAGTGTTGACCTGGTTGTTACACGGTAAACACTCTCTCTTAAGTGCTTTGCCTGTGTGTGAGACGGGGCGTGGGTGTTATGAGACTGACTCAAGTAGTGCCCATGTGGAGTGGGAATATAGCTACTGCCCAAGGTCAGAGAGTAGCCGGGCATGCCAAAAAAGCCAAATGTCCCCTCCGTCCGCCCAATAATGCCCACACTGTGCAGTGTGGGCATGCCCATATATGACCATACACTGATAACTTCAGGGATCTCCAGCATGAGATGGATACAGGCGGAAAGACAAATACAGGGATCTCCATATATGCGGAGACCGCTCCAGAATTATTTTTTTACGCTGTGTAGCTTTGCATCTTTTGCATCTGCCAGTGTGAACGCGGCATTAGACAATGACTTTTCAATGTGAAAGACAGTGTTCAGTGAAGAGCTGTGTGTCACTCTGCATGGAGGGAACAGGAGTGCAGGGACTTTTAACATGAGGGTACAGAGAGTTTAAGGGAAGAACATTCACCTCATTCATCTCCACATTGTTGTATAGGACTCATCATCTGGGCTGATTAAGACCTCTTCCATCCTCTTCCCCTTACCATCTGGGGAGACATCACAACATTATTATTATTATTATTATAGACATCTCCACAAACTACTATGCAATCCAGAAGAAAACACTAGAGATGTAACCTAGAAAATAAATGCTAATTTGTCGGGCCGGGCCTCGGGCCAGCCCAGTTATAGGGCCGGGCCTTCATGTTCAGGCCTGTTGAGAACTCTTATGTAACCATGGATAATATTCTGCCTATATATGAGAAGATTCGTGGCCGTTTAGCAGCAAATGAAGCCATATTGCAGTCCTACCATTGAACTTCACTTTGACATTCAGAGCACTGGGCAGAAATCACATCGCGTCAACACCCGTCGAGGGCCATCTCCGTTTTAATTAAACAGTCGGATTCCCCCTGGTGGATGGTGTAAATTGCTTCTTCTTCGTCTATCTGGCTGCTTTTCACAAACGGTAAATGGAAATAAAGTACCGGTTGACCTGGCGAATATCTTCTCTCTCTCTCTCTCTCTCTCTCTCTCTCTCTCATTAGAGGAATTATTTGGAGCTGTGTATGCCGTTCTCATACATACAGACATGCACACACACAGTGTCTAGTGGCCTATCTTTGGCTCCAAAACGCTTCCCAAGTAAGTACTGTATAAGTGATGGTAATAATACAAAAGGTTATAGATATAAACAACCATAATAACAACAGTACCCAGGATTACATTAGACACAATTGACACTGGTGAAAAACATTTCTTCTACAAAAGCAACAACAGTGAGATGGCTGCAGGACAGCAGGCAGACCACTGAGCCTCTGTTCAGTCGGTAGCATCACATGCCAATAGTTCTGTCTCCGGCCACTCCGTCTGGCAACTGGACTTGACGACAAGCCAGTCACTGTCGTTCCGTTAAAAATGGCACCCCCCCCCCCCCCCGCCCCAAAGCTCTCTAATGTTAACAAATGAGCTGCCAGTCCTGAGCAGAGACAACCCAACAGTCTGAGCGCGGCCGGCACAAACGCCATGAATCATAATCAATCAAACCACCGATCAATCTTCGATCAGAGCGGCGGCGGCGGCGCTGCCCCGCTCGCTCGACAGAAGGGGCACGAGAATGAGAGAGAGAGAGAGAGAGAGAGAGGGTGGTGAGAGAGTGTTGTGGGGGGGGGGGGGGCGAGCCTCCTTATAAACGACATGCTGGTAAATGCTGACAGACACCGTCAGAGTCACCCCCCCCCCCACCCACACACACACACACACACACACACACACACACACACACACACACACACACACACACACAGGAATAAGATGCCTTAATATAGCCAGCGGGGTAAGAAGTACTCAGTTACTGCGTAACAGTAGTTACTCAATTATTTTTACACAATATTACAAATAAACAAATAAACAAATAAAAAAAAAATATATATATATATAAAAATAAAAAATAAGAAAATACAATTAATCAATTACACAACTGTTTTTGTGTTTGTTGCATTTCTGAGCTAATCATTTGATCATCAAAATTATCGTCTGGGGAATGCGAGGAGGGCTTATAGGACAGGGACGAAGGCCCCACTACAGCCTCCCGGTAGGGGCTCCACGCTGGTTTGGTCGAGTCAATAGGACACGCCAGCGGTGACAGTGAGGAGTCAATTGGCAGAGAACGACTACGTTCGCAGAGAAACATGCATGGGGCAAAAATAACTAACAAAGACGACGACGGGAGACAAGAGGTTTCTGCACGCCGCCAGCAACGATATACTTAGTTACTGTCCCCGCCACCTGTCAGCAGCATAATGCCGCCATCTCACCTCCGCCGCTATACGAGACACATGATGCAAGTTTACCGCAATTACTCTGCCTGTCACCCTCCCCCCTGAAAACGACCCCGCCGCAACGTCTAATAGCCTTTTCTGCCACATGTGCAGAATATTAATCCACGCGCGGGCATCATCAGCTGTGTATAATTACAGTCTAGGGGGGCGAGAGCAAATAAATAGGCCGACCGGGGAGACGCGCCATCGTTTATTCAGGCACAGGCCATTTGGCACGTAAAATATCGGACGCCGTTTTTTTCCTTCCATCTTTCTCTCTCTCTCTCTCTCTCTCTCTTAGGACGATCATAATGGGATGCTGCTCCGGTACGAGAGCTGCCGTAACGTTAACCCATTAACCCATTCTGAACGGGAACCCATTTTGGTGTTAGCATCATGTTATGCTTTAGCTATTGAAAAATAGCAGATCTACAAGCTCATAGCGCGCCACCGAGTGGCGCGCTACAAGCTTGTAGGTCTGCTATTTTTGAAAAATCGAAGAACGACTGACATTTTTAGAATCTGATCTCAGGTCAGAATGGGTTAATCAGACCAGTGTGTGTCCAGTGGAAACCTCGTATGAATCTGATCTCAGGTCAGAATGGGTTAAGACTTGAGGCTGCAAATACCTAGATCTGCTATTTATTTATTTTTTGATTGAGAACCGCTGTATTATGACCCGGTCTTATAGTCGTAACATCAAAATGGACTCCCTCCTACCCAGTTCCCAATTCAGACAGGCCACACATGGTTAAAGGCCTGAGGCTTTAGGATTTATTTAAGATAAAATACACATGAATTACAATACCTCAGGGTGGGGACTGAAACACAAAACGTAACTTCCTAACAAACAAAAGGAAATCAAAATACAAATATCTAACCTGACCAGAACTAACAAGAACTAACAAAACCCCCACCCCCTACATACCGAATATCACATCTAGATCACAGAAGAAAACAGACAAAATGCTGGAGCTTTAAAAAACTTGGCTAGAAGGAAGACATCAGAAGTACTGACAACAGGCAGCTTTATAGACGAATCCAGGAGCGGGTCTCATGGTCGCAGCTTACGTATTTTTCGGTGAGGGTTTAAACCCCGCAGCTACGTCGAGTCCGCCTACAGGAAATACGTAAGCTAGCGAGCATGAGACCCGTTCCTGGGTTCGTCTATAGGTGAGCCTGGTCAGAGGATCCAATCACCAGCAACGTCCACCTGGTAGTTATAGCCACTCACGTTCATACACCACTCAAGTCTACTCACACAACCTGGCGACCACTCACTCAATCGCTACTCATCCCACAGTCACCCCAGCTGATCCTCCATCAGTCACTCATTCACTAATGTGTGACTCAGTCACACATTATGACCCACAGGGCGCTGTAATCTAAACGACTCATTTCCTTTCTATGTTGCCACATACAGTAGCCTTGTGCAGACAGCCTTCAGTCTGCCTATGCAATGCATATTGCCCCAGACAGATTGAGTCTCGTGTCGCTCAATTGTGGGGGTTAAATAATAACCAACCAGGGCCCAGTGTGTGTGTGTGTGTGTCGTAGAGGGCTGCGCTGCTCTGATTGGTTGTAGGTCTAACCAATAGAGTCCGTTTTTGTAACCGTCCCTTTGGAAAGAAATCTAAACACTGAGGGGAACCAGACTAATATCCATGCAGTGATATTAGTATGGCTATGCGAGGCTGCGTTGATATATATGACTGAAATCTAAAATGGTACAGATTCTTTAACAGATTGAACAGGTTGAACAGCCACAGAGCAGAGCTTGTTTCGAACGACGGCGGGCTCCTACGATCGCTCTGCCGTTCACCATCTGTAAGAACAGGAGGCCGTTTGAAACGCAGAAATGCAGACTGGTCCATTGATTTGTTTAACCCATTCTGAACGGGAACCCATTTTGGTGTTGGCATCATGTTATGCTTTAGCTATTGAAAAATAGCAGATCTACAAGCTCGTAGCGCGCCACCGAGTGGCGCGCTACGAGCTTGTAGGTCTGCTATTTTTGAAAAATCGAAGAACGACTGACATTTTTAGAATCTGATCTCAGGTCAGAATGGGTTAATCAGACCAGTGTGTGTCCAGTGGAAACCTCGTATGAATCTGATCTCAGGTCAGAATGGGTTAATGTCATGAAACGTTCTCATGTCCTCGACTGAACCAGGTGGTTCGGGACTTGTTGTAGGCTCAGTGGTTCCCAAAGTGGGGTCCGGAGACCCCCAGGGGTCCTTGAAGGAGTCCCCAGCTAAATGATAGTTAGGAACTAAATGGGCCCATGGGTCCATTTGGTTCCATTTGTACACTCTCGGAGTTACATTAACATTGATATTTTACAATATAAATTGGGGTCTCAAGAGATAGAAATTCCATTAAATGGGGTTCCGTTAAACGGGTTGAGAATCACTGCTAGAGTCGTAAAAAAAATCTTCTCTTATGGGGGTCCCTGGCACATCTCTTCAAATGGGGGTCTACGGGCTAATTAGTGTCAATTTGGGGGTCCTTGACGTGAAAAAGTTTGGGAACCACCGCTCTACTGAACCAGGTGGTTCTGGACTTGTTTTATAGGCCTTGGTGAGGAAGAGAGAATTTCAGAGAAGCCAAAACCTAAAGAAAAAGATAAAGAATACTTAACGGCAATGCCGATTAGCGGCGTTTCGCACACGTTTTCCGCTGTCTCCCATTGCTGCTGTATATGCATCGTTGAAACATCTCATCAACGCTCAAGCGACCCCGCGGGTCTCCGTGAACAGACAGTATAGGTAAAGCTGCGTCCTATGGAGAGTGGAATAACCTACAAGGGACCCTAGGGTACCGCCGCCGTCCAAAATTCAGAAAGGTAGCCGAGGTCCCGAAAAGGGCTAGTAATCAGTGTGATCTCATGTCAGTTAAGTTATTTCTCCACCTACCCAACAGCGTGTCTGATGACAGACTTGGAGTCACAGCTTTGGGCCAGATGACTGCATCGATCCATCGGGGGAGGGGGGGGGTTATTTAATTTGTCTGAAGAAACATAGTAAAGATAAAGTGCTCGTTGCTCAGCAGCATGTTGATTAAAACACTGAAGTTTAGCTCCCTCTGGACCTTCATGAGTCTTACAGAACAGACAGCATGCATGATCTTATAACTCCTCCCCTTCACAGGTGTGATACAATCACACTCTCCAGTAGGAGTGGCTCTCAGTGACTGTGACCCGCGTTGCCATGTCTGCTTACTATGAGCGACTTTTAACTTGTTTTTCTGTAAATTCGCTTGTAAACATTGGTAGTTTTTTTTACGGGTTGCTCCCCCCCCCCCCCCCCAAATTAATATGCATGTGGCTCGCATCTGAAAATATGATTCTTTTTGGGGTGTTGGCGGCCTGAAAGTTTTGGGAATCCTTCATCGACAGGCGGAGCTGCTGCATTGGCTCACGTATAGTACAGAAGTGGCACGGTGGCTTTGGAGAGGCCCGAGGCAGACTGGAGGAATTGGGAGCCTCCTCTGCATGGTAATGTGTGTGGAGACAAGGACCCTGTCATTAGAGCACTGTCACCCTATATATACCCACTCAGGAGAAGAGAGAGAGGCCGCTGATGAAATCACATACTGATGAGGTACACGAGAAGAGGTCGGCGTGAGTGAGAGAGATTGAGAAAGAAAGAGAGAGAGAGAGAGAGAGAGGCAGACAGAGACAAAGAGAGAAGGACACAGAATTAAATCCCATAGTCTGCTAATGCCTTGGTAATGAGAGAGTGCATGTGGTAGCAAGGAGACAAGGGAAATGACAGGTGCGTCCCCAGCAGCAGCTGTCGACCTCAAATCGGGGTTAGGTTGCGCCGTCGAATGCCGATGAAACGCTGCTATACCCAACGTATATACCACGCACCCATAGACTTGGCCGGCATGTATTACATCATAATTTACCCTAAACAAACATTAACCCATTCTGACCTGAGATCAGATTCATACGAGGTTTCCACTGGACACACACTGGTCTGATGAACCCATTCTGACCTGAGATCAGATTCTAAAAATGTCAGTCGCTCTTCGATTTTTCAAAAATAGCAGACCTACAAGCTCGTAGCGCGCCACTCGGTGGCGCGCTATGAGCTTGTAGATCTGCTATTTTTCAATAGCTAAAGCATAACATGATGCTAACACCAAAATGGGTTCCCGGTCAGAATGGGTTAAAAGCAATAGATTTGGCTGTGGACTTATACAATTACAATTCAGGCATTTAAGCAGACGCTCTTAATTCAGAGCGATTTACATGAACAAAAAAACATGGTAATCAACATAAAAAAAATAAAAAATAGTCATGTATCATACGTACGCTTAAGAACCTAACAGTGGGAATATCTATCTAAGGAAACTATATGTGTATACACTATAGGAGTGCTATGTCTACGTAAAGTGCCGTTTAAGTTTTTATATTTACTGGTATAATGAGTAAGAGCCTGCATAGCACACGCCTGTAGGAGGTCGAGACTAGATCAAGTACTACGGCAAGTGCTATGGGCTAAGATGGAGTCTGAAGAGGTGCATTTTCAGACTGCGGCGGAAGATTGGGAGTGAGTCCACTTCCTCCAGGATGCTTTTTGTGTTTATTTCCTACTAACAACAACTATGCCAGAATCTGTCTTGAGAGATTAGCAGCCTATCGGATATGGCTCTCGCCATGATAACGGAAATTGTGGTACAGTATTGTGTGGTGGATAGTGGCCATCCCACGAAAGCAACCCACACTCATTTAGATACTCGACTCTATCGACTTCGTTTTAGCAATTCATATACAGTAAAAAAAAGTGTCGTAGTTTCCTTTCTAAATGCAACTTGCGGAGCTGCAAACACAAAGCGCTACACACCAACACCAACATCTCTTTTGTCTACCGAGTACGTCTCTAAATCGTGATCGTCACCCTTGACCTTTTTGACCCGCCATCTCTTCGGGGCTATAGTCTACTTATCATTCCAACCAACTCTCATGAAATTCCACCCATCTTTTCCTAGATTGTTGACCTTGGCCTTCATTGTTGACCTTGACCTTTGACCCCCTTTGGACCCAAAGCGGCATCTCTTCGGGGCGGTCTACTTATCACCATGTCTCATTAAAATAAATCCACCCCATCTGTTCTGTACTTGTTTTGCTATAACAGTCAGACCTTGACCTCGATTGTGACCCCTATACTGTTGACCCAAAAAAAAGGTGCCCAAAATCCTCTGATCATCCCCTCCGTGATTGTACATCTAGAGTAGCCACATTAGTCGTTAACCCCCCCCCCCCCACACACACACACACACACACACACACACACACACACACACACACACACGGAGAGCGAGGAGCCCCCAACGGGAGGACGTAGCACCCCCGTCCTACTGCTCCCATTCAACACTACCCCGAACATGTCTAACCTGCAAGGCTCAGTGATGGTGGCCAGTAGTGCTGCACAATTAATCTCATTTTGTGAAGAATCGTGCAGCACTCGTTGGCTGTCCAATTCATTTCAGTCACTCTGTTTTTTTGCTTATGTTTTTTGAATACATATTTTCAGGGGAGAAATGAGAATCGTGTGAGAATCGTCATCTCAATTATTGTGAAGGAAAATCGAGATTCACATTTGCGCAAGAATGGTGCAGCACTGGTGGCCAGGTACTTCACCCCTGTGCCATCCGAGCGCCCAATTGTTCTCAAGTTATCCTGCTAACAAAGAAATAAACACACGCAAACAAGTGATATATCAATGCTGCAGCCTTAGTTAATTACATTCACAACACACAAACAGTGTTTCACTGTCTGATGCTGACTCTGTTGAACTAATACACATGTTAGCACGTTATTCTGGTTCTACAGAATGTCTTCGAAATCCTAAACAGATTTCAGAAAAAAGTTAAATTATACCAGTTTCTATGTCACAGCGGTCCTCAAACTATCCGATATCACTTTGCATGCTCAACGGTACTCAGCGTACCCTATACATGCTATAGGCCGGCCAGCACTGTCATATAACCTCCCCCAAAACAAACAACGCTTCGCGGAGCGTGATTCATCATCCACCACCCCGGCGCGCATGCAGCAGCCATTTAGTTATAGTTTGACTTTGAGGCACTTCCTTCAAGGTCATGGTCTTTCTATAAGTGAGGTTTTGTTATCGGCGGCGGGCCGACTTCCTAACCTAGCGTACATGTATATTAACAGCGTTATTTATAGTCCCAGCTCAGGCGCGGTGGACTGTGAACGAGCCGTATACTCCATCATAAGGCCCTGGCCTGCGCTTGGCTGCATCCCAATTTCCCCCCATTCTACCCTCTCCTCAAGCTCCTCGGTCGCCCCGTGTCTGGTTTTAGATTCTACAATTCAAGGGGGAAAGAAAAACTAACGATACTATGTGTTGATGTTATTCGACTACGCGACGCGACCAGAGAACGCATCTCCGACAGCCATGACCTGCAGGAGTAGCGGACATTAGAGGGGGGACAGGTCATGGGTACTGATCCATAGGCAGCGTTCTTAATCACATAAAACCTATATACTTTTTTTTTTTTTTTTTTTACACGACAAACAGCAAACATAGATCTACAAGCTTGCTCATGAGTCACTGTACAGTAGGCACAGTATATGTTTTCATATTTTGAGAAAGTTTGACAAATCGGCTTGCCCAGTGGCACGCATATTATGTTTGATTTAATTGTGTCATTGTGATAACATCAAACATAATAAATACGCAAAACAGCAAAACATTTACCAAAAGGGAGAGATGCATGTATTTCATCCAGTCTGATCCAGAGAAGCAGGGATGAAACATATCCCCGCCGGACATGAAACAGAAAAGAAAAAAAAAGATTTATGAAAATGAAAAACAAAAGTCATGGCTTCCATCCCATGGCCTCTGGCAAAACTCGGCCCTGCTGACAGTGTAATGACAGTCCCTCACGGCATCCATATTATGATGATCCGTAGTACAGTCCAGGGTACAGTATACCTCCGTCATCACATAATAGACCCGTCTGTTCACATCACAGCTCCGTGTCACCGAGGCCCTGCGAGCTTTTTACACACCGACGCTTTGCCCCGCGCGGAGTGGATATCACGTTGTTTACATCAGTGGTTCCCACACTTTGTTTTCACGTCAAGGACCCCCAAATTGACCCTAATTAGCCCACGGACCCCCATGAGAGAAGATTTTTACATGCATATATAGTCTACAGACCCAGATTGATTGGCATTTCTATCTCTGGGACCCCAATTTATATTGTAAAATCAATGTTAATTCAACCTTCATTTTTTTATTTTTCCATTTGTACACCCACTTTGGGAACCACTGGTTCACACAAAGTTATGAGCTTGCTTGTCAGCTTGTTGTTTGCAGCTTGCAGTCAGGTTGTTGTTTTTTTTCTTTTTCAATATTGCGTTGTTCCGCCGAGGCATGAGTCAGATTTCTGACTCATGCTGACTCATTTCTGACTCATTTCTGATGCTATTTAAAACAAAACACCACACCCACCACAGGGCAAATACTGTAGTCGTGTAACCCGGTTGTTCAAAGAAATTACACAACCAAGCCACGGTCATTTTTGCATGTGGTGAGAACTTAAGCTTATCCAACGTGTTCGGTGTGTGATAGTGCTCACTAACTGGGTCGTGACTTACAGTACTGTACAACTGTCCACCGTTTCTGCCCAACTGTTGACACAAAGTATATAATGAGAGCAGGTCGGCCTAGTTCAGCTTCCACATTAGCACCTGCACGGGCTATATTATCTATGTTTGTAAGGGGGGCGAACGATACAAAGAATGGCTAAACTGCATTACGACCAGAGTGAATACACTGTATAAACCCGATAACCTGAATGTTATTCATACATGAAAGGAAAACAGGCCCGAGTTGCAATTGGACAGCCAATGTTGGTTGGCCAAAACAGCTGTTATTCTGTTCTGCCGGAAAGACAGCTGTTGTTTTTCACTCGGTCGTTTTTTTTTACTAAGAGTAGTAATAGAGCATAGAATTTGTAAGCGGTGAATCATTCCCTTTGGAAGATTAGCGGGCACAGCTAGTGTGTGTGTGTATGTGTGTGTGCGCGTACGTGCGTGCGTGTGATTGAGACATTTGTAAATCGGTCTGAAAGGACGGATGCTGGTTGACGAGTAGTATTGCCTTAAGATCATAATTCAATCTCTCCCCTGAGCAAACAGGGGTGACCGTGAGGGCATGCCTTAATTACTCTGATGGCCCGCACGTTAGTCCGACGTACGTGTCATGGCCGGTTAAGACTCCCATTTCAGCACGCAGTCAACACCACAACCACAATACTATTATTATTGGTCACCTGTGAGCTCATAGGTTCACACACACACACACACACACACACGCACACGCACACGCACACGCACACGCACACGCACACGCACACGCACACGCACACACGCACACGCACACACACACACACACACACACACACACACACACACACTGTAAAATTTCAATGGGCTAATTAGTCATATGGCCTCAGTTTACGGCCCACTACTGGCTTATCCAAGGTCCTCGACGGCATGGAAAACGTCCAATCTATATAACAGCTCACCTTGTTTACAGAAAACAGCATGTCAGCTCAGTGGCATATAACGCAACGCCGGAAAGCTGTGATCTCTGCAAACCCCTCAGCGCTTCCTCTGAAGCGTCTGACATTGAGTCGAGCCTCGGCTGAACCTGCCTTTCTACCCCTGGAGAAATAATCACACGCACCGCTCTTCATACATCTGCCTGGAGAAATAATCACACCACTCTTCATACATCTGCCTCGCTTCTATTTCTGTAGCTATAGTCATTTAACCCATTCTGACCGGGAACCCATTTTGGTGTTAGCATCATGTTATGCTTTAGCTATTGAAAAATAGCAGATCTACAAGCTCGTAGCGCGCCACCGAGTGGCGCGCTACGAGCTTGTAGGTCTGCTATTTTTTGAAAAATCTAAGAACGACTGACATTTTTTAGAATCTGATCTCAGGTCAGAATGGGTTCATCAGACCAGTGTGTGTCCAGTGGAAACCTCGTACGAATCTGATCTCAGGTCAGAATGGGTTAAAGTTCATTAGTTTCCACCTATACCGACTCCTCTCTCTCTCTCTCCCTCTCTCTCTGATTAATCATTCAAAACATGTTTCTCTTTCTTTTCTCTTTTCCCCCTTTTTCATAGCATATGCTCGGTCTCATTCTCCTCCGAACAGAAGAGGCTGCACAGTAACACACATCAGTGAATTTGTCATTGTTAGGAAAGACGGAAAAAGAAAAAGAAAAGCTGGCAAAGATGGTAAATTATGCATTTAATCTTGCCGTGAATATCACTATGGAAACCGACACAGCATACTTTAAAGTACACATAAAATTGTGTTAACTCAACACGGTGCTTTTAAATAGGCTCTCAGCTCCACTCCCTGTCTATTTCATGTAAGATGTCTGCGACAGACAACTGTGCCCCCTACTTTCCTGTGACTATTAGCCTCATATCTTTATATGTAACGACAGCGTGCTATTTACTAAATATGTAAATGTGTGCAAATGGATGACACGCCTAAATGTAATGCATGTAGGGAGATACGCTTCAACGTTAAAATCAGTCAAAATAAGAGCAGATTAATGCCACTCATGTTAACCCATTCTGACCTGAGATCAGATTCATACGAGGTTTCCACGGGACACACACTGGTCTGATTAACCCATTCTGACCTGAGATCAGATTCTAAAAATGTCAGTCGTTCTTCGATTTTTCAAAAATAGCAGACCTACAAGCTCGTAGCGCGCCACTCGGTGGCGCGCTATGAGCTTGTAGATCTGCTATTTTTCAATAGCTAAAGCATAACATGATGCTGAACACCAAAACGGGTTCCCGGTCAGAATGGGTTAAGCCCTGTGTCAGAGAGAGAGAGAGAGAGAGAGAGAGAGAGAGAGAGGCTACATTCTGCCTCCTCCAACCTCCTCAACCTGACATGGAATATTATTTCTTGTCCTAAATCATATAATGTGCCTGCAGGGAGCCATCCTAAACAACCAGTGATGAACCCTGACGTACTATAGCAGTGGTCCCCAAACTGAAGAGATTTTCGAGGGTCCCATCCCAGATGATTATAGCTTAATGTGCAACATTGTTTTCTCACGCAACAGTAAACAGACCAACATACAGTAGTAGTGTATACAGGGTATCTGCACATTTATACATTTATAAAGTGACAATTTAATGACTTGTAAGACCTTTGGGAAACCACACTAATGATAAATAACCACACTAACAACAAACAATGGTCATATACAGTACGTTGGCCAAATTGTCAAATATTATGACGTAAGAGGCGAAAGAAATGCGAGGCGTTGTGAGCTTGTATAGATCAGCTATTTTCAAAATGTAGTTTGACTCTGTGGAGCTGAATCAAACTACCGCAAATGTAATGCCTCGACTCCTATACACTTCCAAGTGCTTGTCATGGTGGGGGGTCCCCAGTTCAAGTATAGGATTATTTGGGGGATTATTTTTTTGCCAGATTTGATTCAGCCAAACTGCTGTAGATACCAGACGTCGCAAGAATCTTTTGCAAAACTATACTGTACCGTGATGTATGTACGTATGTATGTGTATGCAGTGTTAACCCATTTTGGGCCGGAACCCCTTTTGGTGTTTTAAACATTATGTTTACTTCTCCTTTTTTAAGTCTGTGCCTGCTGTGCTAACTAGACTTGCACCTCCCACGTTTTCTTTTATATGTGTCCCCTTTTTTGTGTCTCTTTTTTGTCTCTCTGTCTTTCAGCTCCCGTCTCTGCATGCCTTCCCGTCCCTGTAATGTCGTGGCTCGTCTCCAGGGAGACGCGCCTCGCACTCTGAATCCCTCCACCATGCACCCCCCCCCCCCCTGGGACTGGTGGCACGTTTCTTAATTATACTTTAACAGATCATGAAAGAGTCATGAATTACATGTACGTGTAAATGAATATAATAAGCTTGTACACCACACACACACACAGTCACACACACACACACACTCCCCACTCCCCTGGGAGTGAGAACGAGCCGCCATAATAGAGCAGGCCGCGTGGTGATGAGTGTCATTGAGCTGATGTCCTCCTCCTCGTCAACACAGACACCAGTGATGCGTGTCAGAGGCTCGCCTTTGATTATTATACGCCAAAGGCAACGATGGATGCAAAGGCAGCGCAAATTACAATAGCGTCATTCCCTTCATGTATTTCTGGACCAGAGTGAATACCCGACGCCGTCACGATGCAGATGAGATCCTTTATACGTGCATCAATTACAATTGACAATTTAGGCGTTTAGCAGACGGCGTTATCCAGAGCGACTAACTAATAAGCAAGGCGATCACGTACACAGCACAGAGACTGCCTCAGGGAACTATAGGATCACTGGCAAACCAAAGAACCTTTTTGATTAATTGAACACTCGATTAGTCAGACATGTAAGCGGCTCGAGCTACAGTCAGACACAAAAAAAGTCCTGGTGACTTGTATGCATTATGGTGCTATACGCATTCAATTCATCAACATATTACCAGTAAAACGCCTGAAGGCCGAGAAGCCATAAAGGGCGAGGTCGCGTGCTATATGGCTATATATGGAGCGTGTCTTGAGTGTATACAGGGTGTGTTGAGGTCAGATCAAGATATGGAAATGTCAGAGCAGGTCAGATCCATATATGGAGATCTAAGGGTGGGCAGCTGGGGCAGTGTCTTGAATGTACAGGGTTTGATGCGCGGCTGCACACATAACCATGGGGGCAGGCTCATCATCTGGCGCCGGCGGCGACCTCTGGCTCGTTGGCAGTCTCGTCTCGTCGTGCTGGTGGGGCAGATCGGCGCGTGCACGCATCCACCTGGGTGATGATGGCAGACTGCTGGTCGAGTGCTGTCGCTTTGGCGTGGGATCAACTTTGACCAAAAAAAAAAAATCATCATTTTCCTCTCTTTCCAACTTTGAATGGAAATAAATCAACGCTCAGTGGAAAGGCATTTTGTATGGGCAGAATGCAGTTGCAGGAGCGGGGGGCACACTCCAACAAGCTGCATAAATAATTCACACGATGCAATGTTGATTGACCCCCGCGGTCAAAGTGGTCAAGTGGTCCAGCTATAGGGGAAACGGCAGCAGTCGAAGGTGGAGAGCCCCTCCCAGAAGGGTATAGTGCTCTGCTCTTCAGCTCCATGAGCGTGTAGGATGTTAGGATTGGCTGCAGCCGTGTTCCTTTAGCTCCTGGCTGCAGCCGTGTTCCTTTAGCTCCTGGCTGCAGCCGTATTCCTTTAGCTCCTGGCTGTAGCCGTATTCCTTTAGCTCCTGGCTGCAGCCGTGTTCCTTTAGCTCCTGGCTGCAGCCGTGTTCCTTTAGCTCCTGGCTGCAGCCGTGTTCCTTTAGCTCCTGGCTACAGCCGTGTTCCTTTAGCTCCTGGCTGCAGCCGTGTTCCTTTAGCTCCTGGCTGCAGCCGTGTTCCTTTAGCTCCTGGCTGCAGCCGTGTTCCTTTAGCTCCTGGCTGCAGCCGTGTTCCTTTAGCTCCTGGCTGCAGCCGTGTTCCTTTAGCTCCTGGCTGCAGCCGTGTTCCTTTAGCTCCTGGCTGCAGCCGTGTTCCTTTAGCTCCTGGCTGCAGCCGTGTTCCTTTAGCTCCTGGCTGCAGCCGTGTTCCTTTAGCTCCTGGCTGCAGCCGTGTTCCTTTAGCTCCTGGCTGCAGCCGTGTTCCTTTAGCTCCTGGCTGCAGCCGTATTCCTTTAGCTCCTGGCTGCAGCCGTGTTCCTTTAGCTCCTGGCTGCAGCCGTGTTCCTTTAGCTCCTGGCTGCAGCCGTATTCCTTTAGCTCCTGGCTGCAGCCGTATTCCTTTAGCTCCTGGCTGCAGCCGTGTTCCTTTAGCTCCTGGCTGCAGCCGTGTTCCTTTAGCTCCTGGCTGCAGCCGTGTTCCTTTAGCTCCTGGCTGCAGCCGTATTCCTTTAGCTCCTGGCTGCAGCCGTATCCCTTTAGCTCCTGGCTGCAGCCGTATTCCTTTAGCTCCTGGCTGCAGCCGTATTCCTTTAGCTCCTGGCTGCAGCACAGAGCTGAACTGCCCGTGGGGAACCGGACAGACCTCCGCTAGCCATTAGCGTGACCGTCCAATCAAATGTGCTCCCCTCCCCTCCCTCGCTGTAGACAGGGATGGCCATTGGTCAGGAGACATACTGTATAGTGTAGCATATACGTCCCTCCTCTTCCTCCACGCCAGTGATGGAAGAAGTACTCACATGTTGTGCTTATAAGTAAAGCATATTGTAGACAGTGTCTGTTGCGAGTATACACATCCGGTATTCACAATTGACTTGAGTAAAGCGCTGGCATCAAAATATATACTATAGAATGAAACTTACAAAATAGAATTGTGATTGAGGTGCCATTTCACAAGTTTTCAAATGCATACAAATCAAAATGTATACAAATCCTTTGAAAATTGCAGATCTATACAAGCTTGGATTGTTTTGTAGTAATAACACAAATCCACAGAGTATTAACAAAAGTTTTCAAATAATTACAGAGGAGTAAAAGTACACTGTTTGCCTTTTAAGATTTTGTGGAGTATAGAAGTAAAATGAAAGAATATTGGAAATGCAAGTACAGTACAGTACAGTATATACTTGAGCAAATGCACTTAAACTTTCCCAGCACTGCTCCACTCTCTGTATGCACCCCAGCCTTCACCTGCATGGTCATTACCAGTGGCGTGCCTCCAATTTACAATTGCCCATATTTCTCCGGCCCGGAGCCCAATTAAAAGGCCCGGTCTCGCCTCCGTCAGAGCCGAGATGTTGGGAGATGTTTATGAGGGCCTGGTTCTCAGACACAACAAGCTGGGCCACAGAGGGGGGGAATACCGGTCGAGACAAATGCACATCAATTATTTAACAAAAGGTGAATATTTTTCACACATTTCACAGACGGGGGAACACGGTCCACGTCCTGTGGATGTTTACCGGATGAATATTTAAAGATTGATATACTTTATACGTGCTGGGAATGGAGCAACGGGGGAGCCAAGGGGAGCGCAGTGATCTGATGCAAAAGGCAAAATAGTGATTTCCGTCTTTTCTGTTATTTTGGGCAGAGAGAGAGCAGAGAGAGAGCAGAGAGAGCTGCTGCTACCAGCCAGGAGCCTGAGGGTTGACCAGTAGTAGGCTACCAGCCAGGAGCCTCAAACCCTAATCTAAAAAGGCTGAATAGACACGATATCGCTACGCTATTTGTTGCAGAGTGAGAGAAACAAACACCCAAATTACCCAGTAGTGCATTGCAACATAAACAAAGTTGTATAGGCTACTACACTTTCTAATGAAAAAGGGAGACCCCAGCTGGTAAAAAAAAAGGCACTATAAAATGTCTCACATGAACGGGGTAAATTTGAGGTGTAGTGGCAACGTTATGAATTCAACTCGTCTCTTCATATGCACGACGCTGTCACAAACAGAAAAGCAACTCAATACTTCCTGAGGTTAATGTGAGCACCACAACAATGTTTTAAATACTTCTGTAAGCAGCACATGCTTTTTTTGATGCATTTCAGTATTCCATATAGTTATAGATTGACTACACAAGTACGCGTGACGTCATACCTGCGCCAGACACTGTAAAATTAGGATCAAAATAGTAACTATTTTTTAAAGTGAAGAAGATATCGTATGTGTTAATTTCTTTTTGTTATAGTGGGCAAGTATAATGTTTTCTTCTCACCCCAGGGTTCCTTTTAATGATCTATATGGTCTACTACATCGCACAAGAGTGACTTTGTATAGCTTCTGGAGCCGCCATATGAACTATACTATTTGGATTATAACAAATTCATTCATTAGAATCAGTGGGCACAACATTTTGAAATAATCACGCTATTGATTTGAAAGTCATATCGCTCAGCCCCGCTGCGTCGCCCGGGCCTGGAAATCAGACGACTGGCTGGAGATTAACCCATTCTGAACGGGAACCCATTTTGGTGTTAGCATCATGTTATGCTTTAGCTATTGAAAAATAGCAGATCTACAAGCTCATAGCGCGCCACCGAGTGGCGCGCTACGAGCTTGTAGGTCTGCTATTTTTGAAAAATCGAAGAACGACTGACATTTTTGAAAATCTGATCTCAGGTCAGAATGGGTTCATCAGACCAGTGTGTTGTCCAGTGGAAACCTCGTATGAATCTGATCTCAGGTCAGAATGGGTTAAAACATTCCCTCAACCTTGTATGGATTTCTGCTTGTTTGATGTGGCTTGATACGACACGGGCCAGGTGGACGGATTTATCTGCACGCTCAGGCACACACGGCGCCTCACCTTCAGAGTTAATTAGAAATCAAATCGATCGCGACGGGAACAGATGTGCCTCTGGGGCCTCGGTAGCCTAAACGGAAGCCGCGGTTCAACTGTTTGTTTGTTTGTTTGTTTGCGTGTTTGTTTGTTTGTTTGGTTTGTCACTCTCCAGCGCGACCAGCAGCCTTTAATCCACTCTCCTTGTCTCCCTTGAAGAGTGAGAAGAAAAGGAAAAGGCTCCTTTGCATGCATTCCTGGAGCATATGTTTATTTTGAGGATTAGCACTTCAGTGGTGAGAGGCTGTGCGATCGTTCTCGTGCGATCTTCACGCTCACGCACGCACAGGTACGTACGCACGCAGCCATTTAGCCCAGCAACGTGGCACATTATCAACCAGAGCGTGGGAGTCTATCCACGTTACAATGCACTAGACCAGTGGTTCCCAAAACCGTTTCATTGTCAAGGACCCCCAAATTGACATCCATTAACCTGCGGACCCCCATTTGAAAAGATATGCCAGGGACCCCCATAAGAGTCCATTTTCACGGCTCTAGCAGAGATTCTCAACCCGTTTCATTTCAAGGACCCCCAGTTTGACTTGCATTAGTCTACGGACCTCCATTTCTATCTCTGGGACCCCCAATTTAAAATCAATGTTAATTTAAGGGGCGATTCACACTATGGTCCCCGGGTGCGCACTCGGGACCACTTGGCAGATGTTGTGGTAAGGTGGCAGCATTGGTGGTGAAAAACAAACAAAGATGTTTTAGCATTAATACATTCTCTATTTTCCTTCAACAGCATTATTGCATAACCCTCGTTCCCCGCTATTTAATCCAATATTCTACGCTGCCGAGATTGTTTTATTACCCTGAGTTTAGAGCATACGCTGAAGTATTTGCATGCAGCTTTCAACAACGAAAATCTGCCCAAAAATAGTCTGATGGGTTGTTATGATCAGAAGAACCAGCGAGAATAATGCAAGAATAACTTTATGCATACAACAATTAGCCGCCGTCAAAGTGTTACATTTAGTTTGTTTCTTATTTTTATCTGGTGTATAGCAGGCAACATTGTTTGGCAACATCAAAATGCAAGAATAACTATGCATACTATACAACAATAAATGATGATGTAAGTGAAAATGTAAAAAGAAAAGGAAAAGAAAAGGAAAAGAAAACTTATTCTTATTCCTTTTCATACTTCTTTGCCCAAGTAGCAACTGGGAGCCACGGGAGAGGGCCTATAAGAGCCTATACCCCTGCCCTAGTCGTACCACTCATACTCTGCCCGGGATCGAACCCATGACCTTGTGGTCGAAAAGGCCAGACAGTTATAGTTCTCCAGCGACTGAGCTATACCCGAACACACAGGACGCCAGGTACAAAGTGTTTAAATTGGCACAATAATCCTATAAATTAATACTAGTACCCATTGGGCACCTCCTATAGACATGACGACAAGTACACCGCCTGGATCATGATGTACAAGTACACCCCCTGTGGGCATGACGCTATCACATGATGTACATGTACACCCCCTGGACATGACGCTATATGTCACATGATGTACATGATTGTACACCCCCTGGACATGTCTCATGTAGTTACCGCCAATTACATTGGCTTGTACATCACCCGACAAATCCCATCCAACTATAAATGCATTACAACCATACACACACACGCATCTGCGTGCATTTGCGTATGGTTGTAATGCACGTAACTCAAGAACCGTTTGCCCCACCGACTGCAAATTCGACACACGCGTTCCACACCCCCACAGGGAGTGCAGTGCCCGGTATAGAGTCGGTCGGACCCACGGTTGTCCACAAACACCACAAAAGGCTCTGGTCAGGCTCTACCAGTGGGCCTAATTATAGCCCACTGGCACTGGAAGTGCCCTCACCTGTGCAATTTCCAGCCCCTGCCCAGCCAATTGATTGCCATGGCAACCTCACACCTGACAATTGATTACTTAACCAGTCCACTTTTCATAGTCCGTTTGCACTCTTTAGACACAGGCAGGCAGACAGATACAGAGATCTCCGAGTGGGACACAGACAGACAGTTAAATGGGTGCTATGACAACGGGTATTGCATACTACAGAGATCTCCATAATTATACAGTATGGGCACAAAAGGGACAGATAGTTAAAACGGGTGCCATCACGAGTTGACAACGGGTATTATTAGGTTCCCACATTGCATCGTTCTCAAGTAGGCCGGCAGCCGACAGGCACGTACAGATCTACTACACTGAATTCCTTGCTAAAACTCTGAGCTGTGACATTGACAGACAACAGGGCATATATACAGTAACGGCCATGCAGCCTAATCGCACGCACACACTCTCCAGGAGATAACACAGCAGCAACGTTGTACTGTGTAGAGTGGATTAACTTTAGTGTTTGTCAGATGCTCTGCAACGAAACTGAATTTATTTCCAACTGGCACTTGATAGGGGAAGTGGTGGGAGGGCGATCCGTAAGAGTTCAACATAATAGTCTGTCGGCATGGAAACCTTGCATTGTTATGGAAAATAATAACATTGCAGACAGACAATTATTATTGCATAGCCTCAGACCTCTTGGCCTTTGGTGTACTGTAGATTGACAACAGAACGCACCAACAGTGAAAGTCACGTCCGTTGTATTAAGTCTATAGTCGGCCTGAGCTGTTCAACTGAACTGTCTGTATTCCGAGGCACCCATGACTTGCGTCACGATTAGCCTCGGTCCCAGACTTATCTGCGAAAAGAAAAGCCTGGTCACAACGTAAGGCAGAGAAGCATAAAGAAAAGCCTGGTCACAACGTAAGGCAGAGAAGCATAAAGAAAAGCCTGGTCACAACGTAAGGCAGAGAAGCATAAAGAAAAGCCTGGTCACAACCTAAGGCAGAGAAGCATAAAGAAAAGCCTGGTCACAACGTAAGGCAGAGAAGCATAAAGAAAAGCCTGGTCACAACGTAAGGCAGAGAAGCTATCGGCGGTTGTGTATCCTCCGGAATATCCGTCAGATGTATTTCCGACGGATACGATATTTTCCCCGACCAACCACAATACTCGTTTAATTCGCGGAGAATGTAAACTTGATTTGTAAAGCATCAACGTAATTTCCTTCGGCGATACATCCGCTAAGATCCCGCACTTGCGCTGATGGTCTTTTAAGCGTAGGTCTCGAGTTACGTGGATCACACACACACACACACACACACACACGTACGTTTATTATTATTTTCTGTGTGCAGAGGCCTGATACAAACAGCCGGGGGACTGAACAACATTCAACAGCGTATATATATCCAAGCGTGGAGGTAAAATAATTACATTTTACCCATGTAGCTCGCTCCTATAATCGAGCATGTTTTCATTTTATTCTCTTTTTTTTTTGGCGCCGTTTTATTTCCTCTCTGCGTGATAGGATTGTATATATGTATGCATTATTGTATATATGTATGCTTTATTGCTTCCAGCAATGACTACTTTAAATCTGCGTTGTTCCATCCATTTTCTTTCCTTCCCCATGTCATGGAAACCATACGCCGTGAGGTTGCAGAGGGCCCCCCGCCATTATCATTACGCCTGCCGTCAAAATAATGCAAAAGAAAAAATACAAATAAAACATAGCCCAGGTTTTCATTACTTTGCATCATCCGGTTTAGATAACCGCGGCACGCCGGAGCAATCACGGAGATATACCCGCCCTCGGTATAAACCTCCCGCGCCCTGAAGACATTATGCGGGAATAGATATTTGGCGTTGGCGTGTTTCGACGTTATCGAAAACAGCCCCCCGATCTACAAGCCTGCAACGTGTTTTTCGACGATGCCACGCCGACTATACTGCGAGTGCAAATCAGACTCTCTGATGGCCACGCAGCAGAGTATAGCCTTCGGCATTATTTACATGCAGGCTATGCGGGCGGATAGCTGTTTAGATGCACTGAATTCATCACGGAGGAGGAAATAGGCGGCATGGAGTCATGACCGTGGCATCGGAAAACATATGCAAAAACAACTCTATGGGGTCATACGTGTCAATACAGTATGGGTGGGAGCGTGTAGGGGAAAATAATGAGTTTTTCTTTTTACCAAGCAGACTGACATTTCACTATATTACTATATACACCGGGGTTCAATGAGTACTTCTACTTAAGTAAAAGTAGTACCATGACGTATAGCTGTTCCAAGTACATCCTCTAGCCGGTTACAAATGTTTACTTAAGTAAAAGTAGCAGTACTTCAATGTAGTAGTTTACTTGTAACTCTGTTACAATTAAAAGTCCTGTACAGTGGTGTCATGCTCGTAGAACGCAGTACCACGCCGTGGTACCAGTCATTTTTTGACGTGCACTCGCAGGGACGGAACGAAACGGTGCATGCACGCTATAGAACGTGATTCAAGAGAAGACGCACCTAATCAACCTCGTGTCATACCAGACTTTCCAAGACGCACAAAGCACCCAGTGGTCTAGGTTTACTGCAGGCGCCGTACGGTGCAGAATCAAATGGATATACTACTTTGCATAACAAAGTAGTATCCATATCCAGTATGTATTAACGGCTTTAACTGTTTATACCCGAGCGCACGTATAGCCTATACGGTAAGCATGCACACATACAGCAGTAGGCTATGGCTCCAGTATAGGCTAGAGAAGAATGCCTCCTCCTCCATAAAATAACAGATTCATTCGTCCAAAGCAAACTTTTTAGTTTCGCTATAGTGTGCAGTGAAGATGTGTGTCTGACTATTTTAAGTCTGCTTTTGTGTTTGTGTCTAAAACTGGTACCAGTAAAAAAATCACCATGACACCACTGGTCCTGTGTTAAAAACTTTACTCGAGTAGAAGTACAAAAGTATTGGCATCAAAACATATACATAGCCTATACAGTTTCAAATGTAAATGTATACTCATGTGTGGAATGGTCCATTTCTCAATCATAATTAACAGTTCAAATTATGATTATTATTATTATGATTTAATAATCATCCACCAGCGGTATAGCAAAGACCGTCTGTGGTGGGTGGTCTTTGTTGAAAGTCATACACTTCATATCGTTGCGAGGCTGTAAAGTTGGCGACAAAGGACCTTCATTTGCATGTGACAAGGTGATCCTGAGCTCTCTATTGAGCCCCTGATGTGTATAGATTGGATTTGTAACCGCTATGGACGTTTTGGTTTCAGGCCTCGTGGTTACGGGCGCTGCATTCCTTGCGGAGCGCTAATGCAGGCGCGCCCGGTCGATGGCGGTTTCATTTCGCCCATTTAGGCCAGGGGTCTCTTCTTATTATATGGTCGGCAATGAGAGTGCCTTTTCATCCTGTCAGCTCGACTTAAAGTCGGCTAAATATGGGGGGGGGGGGGGGGGGATGTTGAGTGAGTGGCTCACGAGCGGAATGCTAAAATAAAGACGGATCGTGTAGGACGTGTAATTCCGTGGCGCGGGGAAGCTATTCTCGACTCAGGTGATGAGGCTGTGATCAGTGCTGTTATATGCACTAATGCATGGCTTCCTGAAGCCCTTCAACGTTTTTTTCCAGGCCAAGGACCACCTTAGCCGGGAGAAAGATGAAGCAGGGACCTCCTCCCACTGCATGATGTATAATATTGTGGTGCAGATCAATAAACATTTTCATAGATTTCATATAGGTATACTTATGATTATTCAGCTTGCAGCATGATCACAGATGTTTCAACAGACAGGTGCCATTGAAAACACTGAATTATTAAGCTGATTACAATATAAGACTTAAAAAAAAAAATACCAATAACCTAAAATACAAATAAATCAACTATCATTTACGAGTCTAAGATTCATAGACTTGTTAGACAGCAACTATCAATTTGTGGCATTGTGTTGGATTCATATTAGTGTGTATTTTCAGACAGTTAAAGGCAGAGTATCACGCTGGCATCTACTTTGTCTTGAGTTTAATTACGACAAAGTTGTGATACTATTCGAAAATGCAACTATAAGGCTCTACACAGTCTGTTCAATGCTGTGTGAAGTCGGGGCGGGCTAGTGGCCGCTGCTATGAAAAATCCCTCCCACCGCGTCGGAGAGGGCCGAGCCAAAACAGCGTGTCATCGATAGGTATCTCCCCTACGTCATCCCATTAGATCCCATGTTAAAAGCCCCTTGGGATTGCACTATTTTAGCGTCTTCATAATGAAATAAATAAAAACAATTTTTGACCAGGCTGTTCCAGCCAGCGGACTCACGGGGGATCAGCTTGCCCACGATGAGTGCTGTTCTCTGGGTGTAACTAGTGAAATGACTCGGTGTCTCATGCCTCCCCCTGTTTTATTCTTTATTTACACAGGCGCAGCTATTATAGCCTAGAAACAAACAATTTGCAGAGCATTACGCATCAATTTATATGCCTAAACAAGCTTGATAGTTGATACACTTCCGAGGCAGAAGCAGAGGTGTGTTTGTATGGATGGATGGATTGATTATATAGTAGGCTCAGAATTAGATCATTCCGAGCAGAATAATTCATACAAAAATGAAAATGGAGAACCCTGATGTAGTCTTAGTGCTTTTACCTCATCGACATGGTGAAATGGCCTTATCAACTGGCTAACTATACTTTGGACTAAATATTTTATTTTTTAAATCGTTTTTAGACATCCTTAGGGTTTTTTTTGATAGATATGCATAATTATTTTTAAAAGTAAGTTTCCCTGCTTCCCGACCTCTTTCTTTGCGAAAATAGCAACGCCTCACATGGCACTCGTGCTGTGCCTGCTATGCGTCATGAACTTAGGCTATTTTTGGCAAACGTTCCCCTCAGAATACCCGTAGGAAAAAAATAAAAATACTAATAAAATAAAACGAACAACGAAAGTAGCAGATCCACGAGCAACAGCTTTTAGATCTGCTATACCTTTGGATCCTGAAAAGTAAACATCTTTGGTCATATAATGGTATCCAGGCACCGACAGCGACAATAACATAGGAAGAGAGAGCGAACGTGTGCAGAGCAGAGCAGCCGCAGTGAGAAGTGTAATTCTCCTGACCCCTGCACGGTTAGGATCGCTGCCTTGCAGCCAGCCGCAATTATCATTCAGCGAGAGTGAAGGGCTCTGTTTGATATCTGCCAAGGTCATTTAGCGGGAGAGATTGGACAGCAACCCCCCCCCCCCCCCCCCCCACACACACACACACACACCTGCACACACACACACACACACACAGAGTGTGGAGCCTATAGCGGTGTGCATGCTTCCTCTTTGTGCGTGCGTGCGTGCATACCGTCAAGGAAAGCAGGGTTTGTTGGGGGGGATTGGAACGGCGTATAGTCTCAGAGAAGTGTACTGTATACAGTAGCGCTGGGGTTACAGACATTCCCAAATAGCCATAATCTCTGGCTCGTAGCTCTGCCTCTGATCTAGATGCTCGCGAATGTGCCAGCATGACATTATTGTCATCACTCAATGATCAAGACGCTTCTGGAGCACGAGGCAGCTTGAGCCAGTCTCAGGGCGGACCCTCTAACCACAAGGCCACAGAGCTGTTTAATCCGATACAATAACCATATAAATTTGAGCCTCGCTGGGGGCTGTAGCACCCGCTTTTTTTTTAAACCACTGCTGCATTTATAAAGCGCCTTTACTCAAAAGTGCTCTTCACCATGTCCATTACATTCACCCATATTCACACACATGCACATTGATGGCAGTGGAAACCATGCAAGGCACCAACCTGCTCAGAAGCACTTATGGGGTTCTCAGTGTCTTGCTCAACGACACTTCGGCACTAACCAGGAGGGGAGCCGGTATAGGGATCGAACCGGAAACCTTGCGATTCAAGTGGAGGGTGGGGCGTGGTGCCTGCATATTTCGACAGGACAAAGCATATTAATGGACATTACAAGCAAATGCAATGTCCAAATTTTCAACCAGTACCCACACAAAAAATAAAAACGAAACAGGCAGGCAGGCAGTGAAGCACATTACAACGTTGTTACTGCAAGAGTGAGGTCTAGCAAACACCAACTCGGGATTCCTGGATCGCTGCCCTCCACAATTTCCTATCCAACATCAGGTTCTTGAGCTCTGCAGTGTTGTCAGCCAAGCTGTCGCGCCGCATCACGTCTACATAGGTGGTACGCTTCTTTCCCCTCCGGTTTGGCTCCCATAGAGTCAATTTACTTGCCTCAAGTAAGTTCTGGGTGCCTGACGCACAGTGACGCAGTGCCCTGCCAGTCTCATCCTTCTCTCTCGGACTTTGTGGTATAGGTCCCCCATAGAGGTCCACATTTCTGATGCGGTCCGTCCATGTGACACCTATAGTGCCATTCGTAGCATTCTTGTCAATGTCTCGGCCCCATACAGCAGTACTGACTCCACAGTAGCTATGAAGAAGACTTGCCTCTTAAGGTCTTCTCCCATATCTGATTTCCACACTCTCCTCATCCCATGCAAAGGCTTTCCAGGCAAGTGCTCTTCGAACCTTCAGATCCTGTTCAGTTGAGGCAGTCCAGGCCCTGAGCACCGTCCCGTCTGCAGTGGCAATGGTTTTGTCCTCGGTGTCGACTGTCATTACCTTTGTTTTCTTGGCATTGAGCTTGAGGCTGCTTTTATAGGGCAATACATTATTTTAACTAGTATAAAGTCATTTGTGCATAATGTGCATTATTGCTTTCAAGTATAATCCATGAACATTGCACGTAGACCGTATACCCACGAGAGGGTGTCTACCTCGTGCATCGATCAAAAACAACCATTGACGCCTCTAAACAACGCTTACAAGAGTGTCAACAGCGTGAATTGACATGACGCGAATGACTCTGGCTGGCTGGATGCATAGCAAAATGCATAGCAAAAAAATATTTAAACAATAATAAAATGTGACCATAACAGTGCATGTGACCTGCCAAGTACTGTATTATGAATGCATAATTATGACAACACTAAAGTATCGCCATTATGCAAGTCCATAGAATAACAATTCAATATATAAATTGTGGGTTAAGAAATACGCCTATACAATGAAACCTATGAAAGGTTATTGATGAGGTTATTTACATAATGAAAGAGAATGCATGAGAGTGTGCACGTGACCTAGCGCTCCACTAGTACACTACAGCAGTACTATCTACTCCCTACTGTCTGACACTGAATATCCGTCTCTATTTTGTCTGGTGAAAGGCCTTTTGAGGTCGTCATGATGGAACAGTCCCCACCACCCCCCCCTCCCCTCCCCTCCCCTCCCCTCGTCTGGCAGAACACTCCGTCTCAAACTGCCGGCGCAGAGCCTCCCGCAGGAGGAACGCGCTGATAATTTGGGTCAGGGAAACAATGGCGGTTAAACGATTCCCCCGACGCGCCCGCCCGCCTCCCTTCCGCCGTGCGCTCATCCTAGCCTTCCCTCATCCCTCCCTCCCTCCCTCCCTCTCCGCCCGGGCGTTCGACATCCACCGCGGTGGCGCCGGGTAGGCTACACACACCGTGACACCACCCACCCCCCCCCACTCACATTAATCATTTCCACATCACTCACTCCCGAGTGACACTGCAACCCGGAACAGCAGACAGACGGACAGAACTCACTGAGACTGAGGAGAGGAGAGGAGATGCAGTTACCAAAAATGTCTCCTTCACGTCGGTTGCACCGGAATGACATTTCATAATCCATGATTAATCCCCGCCACAACCGTGCGAGCGTGCGAGCGTGCGTGCGTGGAATAGAAAAAACTCTTGGGCCGATCCACATGCTTTTGAGCTTATAGATCAGCTATATGTCCGGCTTTTGGTCGGTTAAAACTGGCAAAGATGTGTACAAAAGGGCATTCATAAAATCGGCATGTTGATGTCCTCACAAGTATATTGTAATGCGTGTGTCAGGGGAACACAGTATACAGTATATATAGAGTGAAAACAGCAGAGGGGCCTTGTACCGAGCCCTGTGGGACTCCGGCCAATTAAGCACAGGGTTCAAGCGGTTAAGCAGTTCAGAGAGCTTTCCTGAAATCCTAATAGTCGCCAACAAGCTTTCCTGTCGGTCCTTTAAAGATTACTAAAAGTCCCTGCTTAGCAATTAAAGCGTGCCGATCTGGACACGTCAAAAAGACGCATACTTAATTGCTGCAAATTAGCAAATGCACTCCTTAGGCTTTGTGATTATTGTACATTGTTAAGTCTCTCTCTCTCTTTCTCTCTCTCTCTCTCTCTCTCTCTCTCTCTCTACAAGGCCATGCATTTCCGATTCAAATTGTGGCCTGGGGCGATTTCACACGGAGCAACATCAATGCAGTTGCACTACTTTGAAGAGATGGCACTGAAGAGAGAGGGTGTGTGTGTGTGTGTGTGTGTGTGTGTGTGTGTGTGTGTGTGTGCCCATGCGTGCGTGCAACATTTAAATGTAACATTTATATGAGGATCTACGGCTGGCTGCGGGTGGCTATCTCTAGTCCGACGTCCTAACAGTCAGACACCCTATACCGCAAACACTAACCCCCTCACGTTGCTGCCCTGTACACTCTCCCCTGAGGAAACGGTTTGACACACGTGGGAGAAGCTCTGCTTTTGGTCTTCCTGGTCACCAGGGGGAGCACGGTGTGCACCAAGCGTGCATGGAATCAATCATCACACCTGCGGGGCCGAGACATGACTGGGTGCTTTGCTCCGTGCTCTGTGCTCAGGCATTAGTCTCTCTCAGGTCAGACTCACTCTTCCGCTCTTTGAAGTCTACGGAGACAGAGACTGTTAAGACCTGTCCGCCAAAGGGCCTTGTAAAACAAAAAAAGAAATAAAACTAGTGCTGGTATACTCACATTTGCTTTGCTTAAGTAGAAGTAGCAATACCATAATGTAGAAATACTTTTTAAGTAGTAACGACGAGTGTTTATGCATAGATCGTTTGACATTTCCAGGCCTAAACAGGGTTTGTTTTTTCCTCGTCGCATGGGCCGTGCCAGTTTGAGTGACTAATGGCTGACACGTGTAATCAGATGATATGTATAGCGTGTATACACAATCATTGATTTATAAATACCGTGAAGAAGGGGCGTCTGACTGTCGCCGCTTTCGGGGATCATTGCTGGACTCGGAAAGAAAGAGTGTCAGGCTAATACTCGATGATGGCTAACCAGGGGAGAAGATTCATGCGTGCGTGTCCTCCGTTGACAAGGAGAGGGACGACCCGGTGCATATCTGCCGTACACTTTTAGTGCCTTGATCGATGGAGCCGTCCGAAAATGACTGTACCTGCCTTAATCCTCTGCAAAGACGCTGTGAACTTTGTGTATCTTTCAATTGAACAGCGGTGGCTTATTGGAAATGGCTTTGTCCTGCTTCTACTGTATGTCCTCTGATAAACAGGCAGTGGGAGAAGTACTACTACTATTATTTTGTATTATTTACTCCAAGTAGCAATATTACAATATATATAAATAATCTGTTACCAGTTAAATACCTGTATTCAAACGTTTACTTGAGTAAAAGTACAAAACTATTGGCATCGACTGAAGTAATTACTGAAAGTCATCACCACCCCCCCCGAATGTGTTTTCAATGAATCCATCATGGTTGAAATGGAGTTTGACGTTATAATGGGTTTGTATAGCATCACATATCGAAATGCTGTTATCAAGCAACTTAAATAAAAGATAGAGAAAAAAAAGTCTGGGGTGCTCAAAAAAAGCCCAGGAGACTTTAAATTGACTCCACATAGTCTGAAAGTGAATGTACAGTACTTACTGTACAGTAATGTGTTACTTTCCACCAGTGAAAATGCCTTTGTCCTACAGTACGTGCTGTACATCCTCTGCTAAACAGGAGGCGTTGGCCTTCAAGCTGACGTGTACTAAAAAACCTGACTTATACTTGCTCGCGTGCCGGTGTGGAACTAAGTATGAATAAATAAAAAGGTGCATCGTAGATTTATGACGTGTGGAACATACTAAAAGTATGAATAAATATAAGGTGCATCATGGATTTATGATGTGCGGAAACATCACTTTATGTGGATTGTCTTTGGAACTCTGAGGTGCAGACATGCTGGTGCGTGATGCTGTGATATCACTCCCTCGCACCGACTGTCTGGTTCAGAGCACCAGGTGTTGGAGAGGCCTCCCCTGTGGATCCACAACTCTCGCCCCCGATGGGTGAATAACGTTCTAATCAAGTCAAACTAGAGAGAGAGAGAGAGAGAGAGAGAGGGTTTTCATAATTGAGAGTTTTTTAGCACGACGCCAACTCACGTGAACCGCACTTGTGGAAAACAGACGGAGGTGACACCATGAATATCAACTGTGCTTCGATTGTAATTTAATTTCGGTGGTTGTCGAGCGGTGTTCCGAGACACACCGGCATGTCCTACGCCGCTGTCGGGCAGAAATCCCTCATTTTACTTTGCGTTTTATTACCGTCGTTTTGGTGAATTAACGCCCTACTTCATCACATCGCAATGTCACACAAAAGCATCAGAGGTTTTAGATCAGCAAGCTGGAAACGTCAGTTTGCACACTTCAGAGATTCTCCACAGACATTTACCACTGCACAAGGACTTTCCACAACCACCATATGCCCATATATGTGTCTCCCTGCTCTTAAATGGTTGTCTGATAATGTGTGCTGAGCAGTGAGCAATGTATAAGCAGAGCCTGAATGCCAAGAAAAAATAAACTGTACTGTACTGTACTGTACTGTACTGTACTGTACGTATTATTTTGATGCAAATACCTTTGTACTGTTATAGTCCGGCAGCCAAGGTGGATGGGTGGGAAATATGGTATAGTCTTTTCTATTGGCCTAAAATATTGTCTATATACTGTACATACATTCATGAATCCACTTGCTGACCGGCTGTCAGTATTGAGCAATTAGAAAGCCTACTTTCTTTAGTGGGAGCACTCTAACGTATTTTTTGGCCAAAAAGGGATTTTGTTTCCACCGGGGGAAAAAAAACTTTTAGTTACTCCAACCGATATTGCCCAGAGAACTGCCTCATAGAGAATATTTGTCCTCCGGTGAAAAAAAATCCCTTTCTGGGCAAAAGGTACAGTTTATACGTGTGGTGGTGGACTCAGAGTGTGTCCACAGAGGAAAGTAGGCTTTCTAATGACACAACCCGCCTTTGTATTGGTGAGTAGGTCAAACGTTCATTTTACAATTTTGCCTGCCATAGGATGTTAATGGTATAGGGTCACAAAAAACCCCTATGAAAAATTTGCTCAATACCGACAGCCGGTCAGCAAGTGGATTCATGAATGTATGTACTGTATATATAGACAATATTTTAGGCAAATAAAAAAATACTATATACGAAATGTCCCACTTTAAACAAAAGAAGCCTGCCGGACTATTACTCAAGTAAAAAAAGAAAAAAGAATGCGACCTTGCTACTTTAACGTTAGAAGAATAAAATAGGGAACTAGTCTTTCCCCCACTGGCAGTATAAAGGCCGTGGCTGTGTGTTGGAATTAGAGGTGGACTGGTCACAGCCCCGGCTCACTTTTACGCTTAAACACATCCATCGCCTTTTGAAACAACGAGAGGGCCGCTTTAACCCATTCTGAACGGGAACCCGTTTTGGTGTTAGCATCATGTTATATGCTTTAGCTATTGAAAAATAGCAGATCTACAAGCTCATAGCGCGCCACCGAGTGGCGCGCTACGAGCTTGTAGGTCTGCTATTTTTGAAAAATCGAAGAACGACTGACATTTTTTTTAAATCTGATCTCAGGTCAGAATGGGTTAATCAGACCAGTGTGTAGTCCAGTGGAAACCTCGTATGAATCTGATCTCAGGTCAGAATGGGTTAAATTTCTGCAAGACAAACACACCTCCGGTGCCGAGACACGTTATTACCTTTCCTGCCGTGCAAATCGAAGCCGAGCTTAGGCTGAGTGATAGAGCAGCGCGGCAAGACAAATCTCCGTCCCACCAAAAGTGCTGACTTTAGGGCAAAAAAAAAAAGAAGAAAAAAAAAAAAAAAAAGGTAATAGATTCTCAAAGCCGGGAGGGAGGGCGGCCCCATTACCGGGGCTAGCATGCAAATGACGGCTGAAGAAATAATCTACAAGGTGTTATTGAGTCCTCGGTTTTAACCCATTCTGACCGGGAACCCATTTCGGTGTTGGCATCATGTTATGCTTTAGCTATTAAAAAATAGCAGACCTACAAGCTCGTAGCGCGCCACTCGTGTAGCGCGCCACCGAGTGGCGCGCTACGAGCTTGTAGGTCTGCTATTTTTTGAAAAATCGAAGAACGACTGACATTTTTAGAATCTGATCTCGGGTCAGAATGGGTTTAATCAGACCAGTGTGTGTCCAGTGGAAACCTCGTATGAATCTGATCTCAGGTCAGAATGGGTTAAAGCGGAAAGGAAGGGGGGTCTTTCCACCACTCTCTCTCTCCCCCTCACCCCCACTTTCGCCCCCACGCAGCCCCATAATGTGTGGCCTGTAATTAGATATTGATTTGCTTCCTTCGTCGATGAGCATTCCGAAACGGGTGTCCTCCTCCTCGCGAAAGAGAAAGAGAGAGGAATGCATAAAAGTCCGAATGCATCTTGTTAACCCATTCTGACCTGAGATCAGATTCATACGAGGTTTCCACTAGGACACACACTGGTCTGATTAACCCATTCTGACCTGAGATCAGATTCTAAAAATGTCAGTCGTTCTTCGATTTAAAAAAAAATAGCAGACCTACAAGCTCGTAGCGCGCCACTCGGTGGCGCGCTATGAGCTTGTAGATCTGCTATTTTTAAATAGCTAAAGCATAACATCATGCTAACACCAACATGGGTTCGCGTTCAGAATGGGTTAAGAGTAAAATCTAATATCTTCATACAGGCGTGAGATTGCCGGGCGGGCGGCCAGCTGGTGGTGGTGGTGGTCCGCTGAATAAATTACACCATATCCGGCGAGGCGGACAGCCAGAGTAAAGTGTGACTTGTAATCCTGTCAAGGTGTGGTAATAGTTTTACTGTCCTTGCGTCGCGCCTTCAACTCTACTGTGCCTTTGGCCCTGAGCAACAACATCTGTATTGTCAAGACAGCTTTGCTTGCATGCATATACGCAAGCAAAGAACTCAATCTGTGCACTATAGCGAACGTCCTTCGATTGATAGATAGATAGATAGATATGGACAGCTAGGACTAATAGAAAACGTTAAGACATGCAGATGGGATTTGTCTTGCCTCGGAGAGCAGTGGTTCGCAGCTACGTTTGACAACGATGTGTCTTAGAGATGTCGGACTACTAACCACATGAACCCTATACAGGGGTCATCGCCATGCTGGCTTGCGGTGGACATTTTTCTTATGGCAAACATTTGTTGGGTCCCTGGAACAAAATGGGGGACATACGTTAGTCCGACATATCAATAGTCCGACATAAGTGGCCCGTTAAGACTCACCAGTGGCTCCGACATGCGTTGCCAGTTAACCCATTCTGACCGGGAACCCATTTTGGTGTTGGCATCATGTTATGCTTTAGCTATTGAAAAATAGCAGATCTACAAGCTCATAGCGCGCCACCGAGTGGCGCGCTACGAGCTTGTAGGTCTGCTATTTTTGAAAAATCGAAGAACGACTGACATTTTTTAGAATCTGATCTCAGGTCAGAATGGGTTAATCAGACCCAGTGTGTGTCCAGTGGAAACCTCGTATGAATCTGATCTCAGGTCAGAATGGGTTAAGAGTCAAGACACACACTGTACATGGCCGGTTAAGACTCACCCGTGGCTTCCACGTGCAGTTAGGGTTAGGTTAGGGTTTGGGGTAGTAGGGTAGTATTGGGTTGTCGAATAAAATAGAGCTTGTATATCTGTTATTTTTGAACAATTGTGACACATACAGTATACACACACTCACATACAGTAGCTAAATCCCGGTTTTAATGGGCTACAGTAAATGTAGTGCCTCTTTCAATCATCAGGTCCAATATGAGAAACTGTTGTGATATTGCCGGTATAAAAATGATTGGTTAGAGCATTCAATTATCCACTTCTTGCCTCTTCATGGCACCGTGATCTTCCGGCACACTTTTGCGAGGAAGCTGTAATTAAACTGCCACGTATGTCTAAATGAAAAAAGTAAATAAACAAAAGGAAAAAGGAAATACCAGAGCGAGCACATCTTGAGGAAGATAAATCACCGCACTTAAATGACACCATTACATGCTTTAGTAAGCGCTGCTCACCGACGTAGTCTAAATGAGTCTAGCAGATGAAGTTTGAGCATGCATATCAAACAGTTTGATGACAGAGACGGAGACAGAGTGCTGTATTCAATCTAAAGTCGTGTCGGGGCTCAAAATAGTTCCAATTATGATCTCCTCAATTTACAATGTTTGAGGTCGGAGAAGACGGCAACAAACCACAGGGTAAATGGTCAAGTAAATAGAGTGCAAAGAAAACAATTAAGAGGGAGATAGCGCATAGCTCCCCTCGGACAGGAGGGGAAAATAATAATCATTTTAATCAAAGCCGATCTCTGTTACTAGGCCTAATAAATATGCTGTATTACAGTATCGGTGCCTTATACTGGTTAATTGCCAGTTCGCTCATGCGTGTGGTGGAGAGGGGAAGTAAAAGCCACTTTTCCGCGTGAAAATGTGCGGAAATGCAAGTGCATGCAGGCGCGTGCACGCGCATTTTGCTCACGCACGCGCACCCCCTACTAAACGTTCAGCATCTGCTACTGTAAACACCTTCCCGCGGCCATGGCTCCACTGACCTCATTCCCCCCAAACATGATTTAATTCTACTGTTATTAGTTGGAATTACATGTGGAATGCCCTACCACCAGCAGATATCTAATTACATGTGGAATGCCCTACCACCAGCAGATATCTAATTACATGTGGAATGCCCTACCACCAGCAGATATCTAATTGCATGTGGAATGCCCTACCACCAGCAGACATCTAATTACATGTGGAATGCCCTACCACCAGCAGACATCTAATTACATGTGGAATGCCCTACCACCAGCAGACATCTAATTACATGTGGAATGTAGGTGTAGGAGGTGTTATTTAGTTTTTGTCAGTAGCCAACAAACACTTTTCTTCATAGTTTTAGTCGACAGAATCAACAGTGGTTGGGAAGATTGATTGATTGAAATTTGTATTCTCAGTATGTATAGAATGGGTACATTTACCCTCACAAAAACATGCAGTAATACTGGTCACTAAAACTACCTCCCCCTGGCCAGCCGGGGCGCCTGATGGAGGGGAAAGGAACTGGTTGGAATAACGTGTCCCTTCCACGCGCTACGTCCGGCCGGGGAAATTCCCCTCCGTCAGGTGAAAAGAAGCAGCTTGGACTCCTCATGCATAGAAGGAGGCATGAGGTCAGTCCGCTGCCCCCCCCAGGTTGGCAGAGGAAGTGTAGCGCCCAGGATTACATTAGATAATTGGCACTGGGTGAAAAGAAAACTGGGTTACAAAATCGTGGGATAAAAAAATCTTAAAAAAAAAAAGAATGGGTACATTTCAACACAAGTACAGGTCAATACAAAAACTGCCACGAGGATCAAACCAGAAAAAGCACTAAGACTTGTTTACAAAGGGGTCCTCCACTTTCAATTCATCAGAAGGACTGTCGTATTATGACAAGCTGTGAGCATCCATCCGGTCTGTGGTCAGTGGATGTGAACCTTAAGCGTATAGAGCGAGGAAAGGACAGCCTGCCTTTCCTTTGTCCTATATACTGTTGTCATGCTGGCACCGGGCCCAAACACTTCCATAGTAATGTTCCACTTTCTGTCAACACTAATGAGGTATAGAGGAGGTGGTCGCTATAGCCTGCCGGGAGAATGTCCAGAAACAGTGGCGTCGCCGTCCACTCAGCAGAGGCTGTGGTACTGTATGTACTGTATGGCAAGGTCAGCTGACAGCATCAATACCGCTGGCCAGCAAATGCTAATACCATAATCGGTTAGAGCACTGGTTCCCAAACACTGGGTCGGGACCCATTTGTAGGTCACAAACCATTTGTTTTATGGGTCACGACTCAAGTAAGTAAAACATTTCTTTTAAATGAAAAACAAACAATTTCCATAAATAAATAGAAATATAATGCTGCACGAAGCAACCCAAATTTTCTCTTTTTGGGTCTTGAGCTAAAACGATTTGGAAACACTGGGTTAGAGTATAGTCGGTGGTTCCAATTCACAAAATACGTGACAAATTCGATCTGCACCCTCATCTCAAAGTCTCCTGCGACATTTACTGTATAGCAGACTAGCAGCAAGACAACTGCGTATAGTGGAATCTCTCTCTCTCTCTCTCTCTCTCTCTCTCTAATGGAGTCCAATGATGAGGCGGCCCCTCTCTCACTCCTCTGCATGGCTAGTTTTGGGCCAGGGAGCTTATCCATTCTGCAGATGACAGTCCACTCTCACAGGGAGTTGAGCGTTGTACAAAGAAGTTTCCCCTCAGAGTGGGATTGTGGTCGGTGCGGTGCGCGGCAGCGGCACACACATTAGTTAAAAGGTGTCACTTTAACTTATAGTCAGGCCCAATTGGTTCTGCAGAATGTTACTGCTCTTACCCAGGCTGAACCCTTCCAAAAGGCAGGCAGGCTTGCAGTGCAGGCAGGCTTGCAGTGCAGGCAGGCAGGCCTAACTTTGTCAACGGTACCTGGAGCACGCATGCGCACGCACACTTGTACATGCATGCGAGCGTGCATGTTAATTCTTATTTTTGCCCTCAAAATTTGCCATTTTGACCATAGTCAGTTCTGTTCATAATTCACCAAACAATTGCTTAAAAAATGTTACGTTCCATATCCCATATTATGCAACGACAACAGATGCAAAAGTTGTTTGTTTGTATTGGCCATAGACTTTACATTACGTTTGTGTGCATTCGGGTGCTAATTAGTACTTGAAGTTGACTTGAAAATAATTAACATGCCCACATCATGTTGCTTAACCCATTCTGAACGGGAACCCATTTTGGTGATAGCATCATGTTATGCTTTAGCTATTGAAAAATAGCAGATCTACAAGCTCATAGCGCACCACCGAGTGGCGCGCTACGAGCTTGTAGGTCTGCTATTTTTGAAAAATCGAAGAGCGACTGAAATTTTTTAGAATCTGATCTCGGGTCAGAATGGGTTCATCAGAACAGCGTGTGTCCAGTGGAAACCTCGTATGAATCTGATCTCAGGTCAGAATGGGTTAAGCATTGATAGGCCCCTGTACATCCACAGGCAGTAGTTCCACCTGGCTCCATTGCATAGGTGCCAGTGAGTGGGCACACACGCACGCTATCGTTTCTTACTTTCTTCCACCGTTCTCGATCGTCTCTTCAGTCTTTTTCGTACTTTCCTGTTTGCACAGTATAGTATAGTAGTAATATTATCATTGATCATCCTCACGGCCCACCAGTATAAGTCTCCATCCCATATTTTGAGAACCACCGTGTTAGCACTCCTTGTTCTACAGATCCTGACCTCCCCACTCTCTCTCTCCTGTCTGCATCGATAGTACGCCCTTTTATGTGATAGATGTCTGGTTCAATATTGCCGCGAGCCCTTTAGGGTCGAGCCGAAGGGAGGGGGGGGGGGGTGGCTGGAGGAGCGTAGGGCAAATAAAAACACCACCGTAGCCACAGTCTATAGACTCTCGGCTGTGGCAGGGTTTGCTCTGGGCTCCCAAGAGAGACACTCAGCCCTCGTGTACACGGCCTTCCCTCGCCCTGAAGTGCCATCAATAAACAGTCATGTTTAGGTTGTGTGTGCAAGAACGATGCATTTGCAACTATACTGCCAAATTGAAATATATTTGTGCAGCTAGGGACCCCCAGAGAAGAGAAGATTCCGCAGCTTAAATGATTGATAGTTATATACAAACCCTCAACAGGTCTGTAACTCTGACCGTGTACAACGATTTGCACAATTCACTTAACACAGAGGATTTTTAATTAACTTAAGGTCATTTTTTTTCTTCTACTTGAACACAGCCTGTTCAACCTGCTGCCGCACCCACGGCCAGGCAAGCGTTACAGGAGCAGTACTACCAGACATGAACAGCTTTTACTTCGATTAGACTGCGATTAGACTGCTGAACAAGAGCCAAGTCTGATGCAAATACTGAACTTATTCATGCTTTAACAGGGACTCCTTTATATACGGTCACGCCTTGTGACATCACGTCTCCATATATGGCCATGCCTCGTGACACATATCTCCATATATGAAGATCACGACACTGACCTCATCCAACCCTGGATAACCATACATGGAGAAGACTGGATCATCACCTAGATCTGCATATAATTATGGCCAGCAACATCTGACCTCAAACCTCAAACCCTTAGATCTCCATAGACTGTATACTGTATGGAGCTGACCTGTTCTGACAATCCGTATGTTGACCTGACCTCATCAAACCCTGTACACTAAAGACACACTCCATATACGGCCATGCCAAATTAATTTAATATGTTCTGACCCAGAATGCCAAAGCGCCAGTGCTCGCCCAGCAGTCTGCCGTCACCCAGGCGGATGTGCGCTTCTCGCCCTCAGTCGGGGGCGTCTTATTTTGGCGTTCGGCTCTGCTACATGTTCTCCCTGCTCGGCACAATTAAACACAATCATTAAACAGTAAGAGCAGGGAGATATAGATATACAAACAACCTCCCATGGGGAACAGGAATAACAGAGCCCACCGGTGGTGCTGGGGTGGCGTTGGGAGCAAACCGTGCATGACAACAACCAGGAACATGGTAAACAATTTTAAATAAATACATTTTGAAAAGCCTATGAGGTAAATGAATGGGGAAATTATGTCCTGGGCCTGTCGTCGTCATGAAAGGGGGCGGGACTGCGACACTCTACACCCCGACCAATTGGTCAGCTGACATCAGTCAGCTGACCCATATGTCATACACATCAGTGTATGACATATACATAAACTGAATACACCCACATAGTAATGCAGCGTATTAACACCTTGAGTATATGCATGTGGCCCAGCTTGAGCATAACATGAAGCCGCTCGAGTATATCTGACTGAACTAACTCTGCACGCTACGTATATATCATTAATAATAATTCCAACTGTCCAATAATAATTCGATCTGGCAATGTTGTTAGAAAACGAGTAATTATCATACACTTTTTTTTCCGCCCCTCACGTACATGCACTCCCGCTGGCATTCGCTCCCCTTCAGTTGTTCTCCATAATGACACATGTGTGTGTGTGTGTAACACTGTGATTATGAGGAAAGATTACGTATCCCACTCACCATCGCTTCTAATTAAAGCGACGGGGATTAATTGATTATCATAATTGGAAGCCGGCTTGTCATTTGCACGACCAACGTCCCCTCGCGATTGGAACACAGTTTCAATTACCGATTAAGATCAGAGTATTATAGTGTTTTGCGTTGTGAACACCGTGTCACATATTGTTCCTCTTACCCGTGTATACTGTGTGACACTGTGGTGGCGTGGGGTATAGCACACATAGACATAGAAAGGTAGACGCCTCCTTTGGCTCTGGGGCAGTGGGGCGTATGCTCTCAAGTCTCAAGCTTCCAAGCGTTGGTGCCATTACGTTCCTTGGTAGGTCGGTGTCAAGGACAGTAATGAACGTGAGTGACTGTATGGACGCCGGGGATGGGCCCATAGGGCTATACCGCCCTCAGTGCGCGGCTGCACGTCGTTCCAATGAATTGCAGCAGGCGAATGAGGCGTCTACCTTATGGGGTATAGCACTAGCAGGAAGTGTTTCCCAAACAATGAGTCGGGGATCTGTGGTGGACAAAGTATGTACCAAATACTAAAGTATAAAAATATATATACGTATATGTTTTACAGTACAATAAGTACAATACTTGAGTTACTTTCCACCAACTCCCGGTATGGACAGCCCTTGCTATAAAAGTGCAGGTATATTTGGCATTTAGCGGAGACTGGTGACACATGTATAATATATTATATGTCAATATATAACGCCTCGCTCCCAAAATCACTGTGCCAGACGGCCCTCGTCTGAGAGACTTGAAACTGATGACTCAATTTGTTTTGTCTGCGCCGAGGTAAACACCTACCACTTAATACTGCAGTTGCGCACGCGCGCGCACACACACACACACACACACACACACACACAGAGTACCACTCAGTTCAGAGAAGAGGGGTCTGATTTTCTATGTCCGTGGCAAAAAAAATAAAAATGAATTTGGACAGAAATGTCCACCACAAGCCATCATGGCGATGAATGACCCCAGCTGGTCTCGAGCGCTGCGGTGTTCTTTAACTCCGCCGTGGCAAATCTGGCAACACGTCTGATTACCTGCATTACACCTAGCCCGGGACCAGACGAACACCTGCAGGCCTACTGGGGCACAAGTGAACGGGCATTGATTAACCCATTCTGAACGGGAACCCATTCTGGTGTTAGCATCATGTTATGCTTTAGCTATTGAAAAATAGCAGATCTACAAGCTCATAGCGCGCCACCGAGTGGCGCGCTACGAGCTTGTAGGTCTGCTATTATATGAAAAATCGACTGACAACTGACATTTTTAGAATCTGATCTCAGGTCAGAATGGGTTCATCAGACCAGTGTGTGTCCAGTGGAAACCTCGTATGAATCTGATCTCAGGTCAGAATGGGTTAAAGCTGCAGGAGGCCAATATGGCACGGCGCTGGAGAACGGCCAGGAATAAAAAAGGTGAAGGCAGCGGCACTGACTGCACTGTGGACACGAACCGACAGCCGCCAGGGGTGTAAAGAGTATCAGATGATTTACTTGAGTAAAAATATTAATACTGCAATGCTGTACGCACTCTGTTACAAGTGAAAAAGTCCGGAGTTAAAAAAACAAATACTCGAGTAAAAGCACAAAAGTATTGGTATGGAGATGCACTTAAAGCACCAAAGGATAAAGTAATCAAATGTATAAAATGTATTGAAAAAAAAAATATATAATTGAAAATAGCAGATCTACAAGCTGACAATGCGTCGCATTGAGACACATTGTGAGCTTGTAGATTGGCTATTTTCAAATAGCCGAAATGCGAGTGGAATAATAATGATGAAAATCGACAAGGTAACTATAGTAACTAAAGTGCTCAAATAACTGTAGTGGAGTAAAAGTACAACATTTGGATCCGAGATGTAGTGGAAATACTTAAGTAAAGTACAAATACCTCAAACATTAAATCTACTTGGTTACATTCCACTGCTGCTCTTGAGGTCTTCTCCCATGTCGAATTACCTCATCCATCATGTATACCATATACATTAAGGCACTATTCCATTTTGGGCTGAAGCCTTCTAAATCCTAAAGGTTTCCAGAAAAGCCTACAGTACGTATGTTTCTATGTCAGCGGTGCTCAACCTTTTTCACGTCAAGGACCCCCAGAATTATCCGTATTTGGCTGCGGAAGCTCATCTGAAAATATGTTGTTCCAGGGACCACCCCCAGAAGCAAATATTTGAGTTAAACGCGTTCACTGGGGAAAGAATATAATATATTCAAAGATTTGCACACATTTTCCACGCTATGAGCTTGTAGATCTGCTATTTTTCATATAGGCAGGAACCCCTTTTTGTAACCCTATATACCCTGGGCTCTGTACAGTATGTAGGTGGTACAGTATTAAAAAAAATGTAAAAAAAATGATGCCGCTATATATAAATATTTGAAGTTTTTCTGAAAACTTAGAAGGCGTTTTTAGAATCCAAAATGGGTTAAAACACCAAAAGAGGTTCCCGTCCTGAATGGGTTGTATCCAAGACAAGTACGTGCCCTAGTCCGGACCTTCAAGGTCCAGGTCCGTCGAAGCCGGGCCAAGCACTGAGATAAAATAAAAAAAGAGCCTAATTCTAAATGCATGCAACGATGGTAGTGTTAACGGCAGGCACTATAAAACCCCACAAGCCTATAATACACAGGCTCTCTAACCAGCAAATCGTTGCATTTCCTGCCGGGTCCTGGCTTTAAAAATTCCTTTTCATTAGTAAACTCCATGTCTCCCATCATTACCATCGCTATTATAGAAGCCCTTACCTCTCCAGTGGGCATGTAATTAGCCATAAATCCAACGGGGAAATACACCCCCAGCCCCAACGTGAGCACCTACAGGCAGTGGTGGAAAAAGTACTCACATTCTTTCTTTTTTTTTAAGTAAAAGTTTCAATGCGGCAATGTAGAAATAATCCGTTACAAGTAGAAGTCCAGAATTCAAAATGTATACTTGAGTAAAAAGTACAAATGTATTGGCCTCAAAATGTACTTGGAAGTACTCATTGTTCTATCGCGACACGTCGATCGAGATTGTAGATCGGCTATTTTTGGAACCAATTATAAATCAAGACTATAGTGAACATTTGTCTCATCTCTCATCTAACTGAAAGACTCAGAGCGCCACAGCGGAAAGAAAAAAAAATCTTTTTGTTTTTGTTGATTGTGTGTTTGTTGTTATTTTTTCCGTTAACATTAAAGCCTGGCTGCATTCCAGAAGCAAAAAGGAGGGAAGAAGAAAGGGAACTGTGTGAAAGGGAGGAGGGCGGGTGCACCAAAAACTCAAGAGGGGAAACGATCGGAGGAAATCCCAAAGCAATGAAGATTAATGATCGCCTAATACCGAGAAGAGGCCCCCCGCGCGGAGGCGAACGGGGAAGGGGAAGGAAAAAGAGGAATGTCCCGCAGCCAAAACAACAAAAAACGCAACGAGAAAAGGGAAGGCTCCGGCCCGAAAGAACAACCCCGACGGTGGAAACTTTTGTTTTTTTATCCCCCCCCCCACCCCCCCCCCCCTTTGTATTATTAAGCCGAGAGATAATGTACCTCGCGGAGATTAACCCATTCTGACCGGGAACCCGTTTTGGTGTTAGCATCATGTTATGCTTTAGCTATTGAAAAATAGCAGATCTACAAGCTCATAGCGCGCCACCGAGTGGCGCGCTACGAGCTTGTAGGTCTGCTATTTTTGAAAAATCGAAGAACGACTGACATTTTTTAGAATCTGATCTCAGGTCAGAATGGGTTCATCAGACCAGTGTGTGTCCAGTGGAAACCTCGTATGAATCTGATCTCAGGTCAGAATGGGTTAATGCCTCGACATGATTAATTATGTAAACACTGTTATCGGTACAAGAGATTCCCGTGGATCACAAACAGCAGCGGGCCCCCACATTCTGGACGCCGCCACCGGTCGCCACCGTTGTGCGTGGTTTGTTTGCGCGCCCGTCGGGGCGAGGGAGCGTCCACCAACAACAAGGTTATTCAAGGGTGCGCGGGTCCCTCCTGCCCATACAACTTTCTGTGCCAAGTAGTGAACCCCCGCATTTATATTTGGCTGCGGATGCCCGTCTCATAAGGTTTTGTGCCAGGGACCCCCAGAAGAGAAGATTTGTGCTTAAAAAAAAAAAAAAAGAGTACTATTTAAAAAAAAAAAAAACTTTCATGAGCTCACATAGGCGCCAAAACATGATGACAATGTATTGACCCACAAGACGTCGCCGAGACAAATACACACTCATGAGGCTACAGACTCATAGGCAAATACTAGACACACTCAAATGATGGACTAGCCCCGATACGTTCCCTCAGTCCTATAACACTCATTCTGTAGCTCGGAGATGAGGTCATGAATCCAAGCCCTCCCATTGCGTTTTACAGAAACGACGCATGGTTTCCACAACGTACCCTTTTCTGAAGACTGTTTTCAAAAAAGTGAAGGTCGGTTAACGAGCTAAACTACATTTAATTTAGGAACGGCCAAGGAAATCCAAGTTGCGGCATGTATAACATTTTAATCTTAATTACATTCACTTTCTCAAAATTGCATTTTGCTCATTTAGCCTCGCTACACGCAACGTGCCTGTGCCTCACAAGCACCATTTAGCAGTTAAGTCTGTGTTTGACTATAAATATACTGTACATTGTACAGACGCGTGTTGCTGCACATTGGCCGAGGCAAACGCATCTTGCATATCACTGAAACAGGCCTAAAGTATACTGTTTGGAAATCAAACAGCATGAGCACAGTATACACGTTTCAAAGGAAAGCCAGCAAACATTACACGAGCGTCCTCCTTGTTAATTTAGAGAAATTATAGGCTGGATAGCACGGAACGTATAAAGGACTGCTACAGGATGAAACATTCTAACAGCACGGAACGTATAAAGGACTGCTACAGGATGAAACATTCTAACAATTGAGAGATAACAACATCATAATACCCAGGATGATTGGATGATTCCCGCTTTTGTCTGCACTTTTGTCTGCACTCATAGACCCCCCTGACTCTGTCCTCCTGTGCTCTACTCTACTCACCACCGGGCACTAGGGATAGCACCCATGGATGCACGTGCACACATACGTGTGCGCGCTCACACACGCACGCACGCACGCACGTTGGGCCCCAATTCATTCCGACGACAGTTTCATTTTGTTGACTTGTTTTCAGACTCCTGTCTTGGAGCACAATAATAAGTACAATCTATTCAGCGTGGCACCATATGACGCCTCTGGGGACTCTGTGCCCAAGGGGGGCACAGCGCCCAGAGGCTGACTGGGCAATTAACTAAAAATATATCAAAACACATATTTAGAAGCAATAACAGACTCGGGGGGGCCTACTTTAACAGCGCTTGGTCTTAACTTGGGCCCTGGGGGTGTGTCCGCGCCATCTGCAGGATGCATGAATGTGTTCTTGCCGGGCGCAGCAACAGGCCCTGAATTGGTCATGGATGTGTTTTGGGCATTACTTTAATAAAATAAACCAATCAACCAGAGTGTCTGCTGCCATCACCGTTAAGGCACAATCCTATAGCAGAGATCAGACGATTCAAAACGGTTTACTGCAACTCATACGTCTTCACCTTAAAACGATCCGATTTACTCGTTCCCTCTTGGCCCAGATAGTCTCCTTTGCAGTTTTAAACGTATACCGAGGGTGACATTTTTGGTGAAATTGACTTTTTGTTATATATCATTAGAATGGATGCACTATACATTTCTTACTCACTGAAAACATGTAGGGCGTCAAGTGAAAACCTTCAATTAAGTATGGACTGAAGAAGGCGAAAGTGCATAGAAGCTTTGAGCACAAAATGCACATGCAGTAAGTGCAGGTCAAGTGCAATATGTTCAACGATGATTGTGTTTTGCAGATTCCCTCGACGGCTAGAATAGTGTGGTCAGTGTCAGTGTAATCCAACAAGAATACACATTTTGGGATGTTTAGCAATAATGAGACTGATATAAAAAAAGTTATAGTGGACTTCTATTTAGAAAAAGATATAGGTTGGGCTTAGGCATTGGATCAGGCATGTAGAGGATTGAGTTAGGCATCATGTATAATTGTGTGGTACTGTCAAACACTGAACAATAGCCGCGCGACATATTGTGACCGTGTAGATATGTGACCCTTTCTGACAGGCTCGAAAGGTTCACTTCTGTGGACTCTAACATTACACCTAGCTACGTGACGTGTAAGCATTTATTTCATATTTACAGTATACATGTCAACTTCAGACATGCTCGAGTATTATCATTATAACTCATTTTGGAGTAGTCAAATCTGGTCACATAATTATGCTGTATTTTCAATGCCATTTTCAATGCCGTCCTAAAAAATGTTGATAGCATATCCTCAAAAGTACGGTAATACAAACACATGCGCGCTTGTGTATGTGCGTATGCTTGCGTGCGTGCGTGTGCGCTTGTATGTGTGCGCGGAGGTGGGAGTGATAGGAAAGCAAGCGATCAAGACTAGAGACAGAGAGAGAGAGAGAGAGACACACACACACAGAGAGAGAGACAGAGACAGAGAGAGAGCTACTACTCCCCCCAGCCCAGCGGCTTGGTGGAGGGGTAAGAGGATGTTGAAACTAAAGGGGGTTTCCGTGGCACAAAGCAATCCGCCGTAAATGTGTTGTGAACAAAAGTGGTCCGCGGATCATTGAGCAGAGATAGTGCAGCCCCCCCCCACCCACCCACCCCAGTAATGGGAGCTGGGTTATAGCCTCACTCTCAGGCAGATCGAAGCTTGTTTGTCCAAAACCATTACCTTTCAGGAAATTGAAAAAAAAAGAAGAAGATGGAAGAAAAAAAAAGAAGCAGTCCAACTACAAAAACAACTCGGGTTGAGTTTACAATGGTCAATGGTTGAAGTGGTTCAGTCAGACAAGCTCTTGTTAATATTATTTATAAAGTCCCAATGAATAAATAATTTAAATATATAGCCACTTTGCTTTGAATTTAATTAATGAAACCTGTGCAACCGTGGCCTCCCCGTTTTGGGCAAGGCTAAATTTACATTTGCATTGCAAGCTTGCAGATCGGCCATTTTTTGGGAAAAAATTGTGTGACAATGTCGAGACCCGTAAAGTAGGTCGATAGTTTATGAAAAATCATTAAAAAAATGGAGATGCTGCAATACAACAACGATATGCTGTTGTACATGGACTCATGGTCGACTGGCATCACAGCAAATAAACGCAGTCGTCTCCACACACACACACACAGTCACACACACACACGCGGTCCAGGACTACGTGCCGTCGTGTACATGCAGTTCCTCACCTTCTACAGCTGGTGTAATATTATGACCCTGTACGCTGGCACTGATTTCATCATGTCACACAATCTAAACCTAAAAAAAAACCCTAACTTCAATCTCTTTCTGGTTGTAATCAGATAACCAGTTTTACAGAATGGTTTTACAGTCCCTGGCAGTCAAAATGACAAAAGCGATCTTTATAATCTCAACACTTAGGCACAAACCAGGTGCGAACCTAAACCTCAAAAGCCTAAACTTCAATCTCTTTCTGGTTGTAGTCCTAGTATGAATTGTAACAATACTCACACACCGTGACGGGCGGCCACATCACTTCTAGCAACACAGTGGTATATGACAGTGACTAAATCCAGCTTTATCTCTCTGCAGACACACACACACACACACATACACACACACACACACACACACACCAAGAGGATGGGGAGCCAAAGACATTCACGGTGATGTCCCCAACGACAGCATCTTAGGATGCAGTGATCGGGTAAGTACGTATACTGTACTGGTTCGATCAAGGACACGCCAGAGTGCATACCCACTGAGGGAACTGAAACTCTTATTAACCCATTCTGACCTGAGATCAGATTCATACCAGGTTTCCGCTGGACACACACTGGTCTGATTAACACCATTCTGACCTGAGATCAGATTCTATAAAAATGTCAGTCGCTCTTCGATTTTTCAAAAATAGCAGACCTACAAGCTCGTAGCGCGCCACTCGGTGGCGCGCTATGAGCTTGTAGATCTGCTATTTTTCAATAGCTAAAGCATAACATGATGCTAACACCGAAATGGGTTCCCGTTCAGAATGGGTTAATATGACCACCCCTCTACACCCTCCCCGAATCCGCCAGAGAGGTGCATGCTGTTATCCAAGGCTCCTTTACACGTCCTTATATACGCAGAGCTTTGGTTGTCCTATATGCAGCCCTCCCAAAGGGAGACATTGCTACTTTTTTAGCACTTTAACTTTTTTTTTTTTTATGCCATTTTGATTGTAAGCTAGTTCAAACTAGGGTTATAGGATCGGTTCCATCACATTTTGGAACCGTTTCAGGAACCGGTTTTTATCACACTGTCAGAGCTTGTGTATGTGGACTTCACGTCTGCTATGCAATTACAATACTAGTGGTTCTCAAACATTTGAACTCCATGGACCACTGCAAGGTGTTGTGAGCTTAGCAGATTGACTATTTTCGGTGTGTAGTAGAGGGAAAAAGAACAAACCAAGTATACAGAGTGAAAGGTCAATGGGTTAAGTGGTTAAATGTCTGAGAATGCACATTAACATGAATCCAACACAACACCGATGACAGTGCTGTCAAACCGATCTGAAGCTATCTATGTAACCTAGGAAAGTTTAACAACACAATTTTATACAATATGTAGTGTGGGGGCCCCAGACCCCTCGTGTGGAAGGTTCAAGGTGATTCATCACAGCAGGTAGTATAATACTAATATACCATGTACTGCGAGTGTGAGCTCATATGTCAACAGTATATGGGAAAGAGATAACTCCACCACGACCCCCAACCTCCTGCTGCTGGCTGTAATCTGGACATGACTGTTTCTGAATTACACTGTCCAGAGTTTTGAGCAACGCTTTAACCACTAAAGCCCTACTGTAAATATACGGTATATTGGGGGGGCTAAAACCACTAAGCTCTGCAGTAAGCTGGGACTCCCCGGGGTAACTTTGTTTGTTTAATTTTCTTTTCTTCTTCTATAAATGAAATTTGTTTGTTTTGTTTATATGTTGATTGTGATGCATATCTTCAATAGTATATTTTGGAATACATTGAAATAAGGATAGGCTTTAAGCTTCTGCCTATGCCTTTTCGATCACCTAAAAAGAAAAAGTAAACTGTTTTTGTGTAATGTCTCCCTCTGAAAGATCGAAATAAACTATTCATCAATTATTCATAACTTCCATTCCTAGGCCGTTTTCCACGCGTTGCTCGTCGGAGGGGAGGGGAGGAGAGGAGAGGAGAGGAGAGGAGAGGAGAGGAGAGGAGAGGAGGAGTGACAGCGACAGCTGTTCTATACACTATACACACTGTGGGTTGTTTTTAACCATAAGACACCATAGCAGAGAGCTGAGGATACAGTAAACAGCACTGCATCTCACCCACATACTGTTGTGTTGTGCAGCACAATGCAAGGAGCGCCTTTTCTCTCACACACTCTCTCTCTCTCACACACACACACACGATCCCCAGCAGCAAAGGGGAGATTGACATTTCTATTCCACCTTATACCTCCTGAAATCCCCCCTAACAGCAAGAGGCTTTTGTTTGGGCCACGTATATACCTGGTGTCGAGTCATGACCCATAAAAAGATTGAGGCCGACCACCAGTAAAACCTCTCACCTTGAACTGAAGCCATCAATCCTTATACATCCCTGGCCTGCAGTCATACGGTGCGGTCATACCTCTATTTATGAGACACGTAAAGGACGGAAATGCATCACGATTACAGGGCTGTAACTATCGATTGTTTTATTAGCGATTATCAGAGGTTGCTGCAGATCTATACACACAGCCTCCTCAGAGCAGACAGCAGACATATCCACTCCCATTGAAGAATAGCTTATACCTCAGTCAGCTTAAAGGACAACTTTAGTTGTTTTAAAACCAAGGTTCATGTTTTAGCTTGTTATTATAGACAATTGTTATTTTTCCATTTGCTGCTTTCTTTCATTTTAGGGATTTTAGCTGGTTTTGACAAGGGGGCATTCGAGCATGGGGCTAATTATGTACTTTTTCACAACATTTTATAGCGATTTTTTTTTTTATTATTTACAATAGTCCTACTAGACCCCAAGAAATTACACCACAAAATATCACAGGATCTGAATGTTTCAAACTGAGATAAGAAATAGCTATAATCTTTTTCTAAATACATATTTAGCCACATGCTCTATTGCCCCAGCCCCCCTGTCAAAAACGGCTAAAACCCTAAAACAAAAGAAAGCAGAATGAGAAAAAAAAGAACACTCATCTTTTACTTTCTTTAATAACAACCTAAAACATGAACCTTGGTTGAAAAAAAAAACTAAAGTTGTCCTTCAAACGCATCTGCAAAGACCCAAAATGTTTTTTTTTACCAAACACTCCTGTACACAATGACTGATAAATTAGCTGACATTCTAAAGAGAGGTCCCTAAAAATAATAACAAAAAACCGTCCCATTGTTCATCACAAAATACTCCAGAGCTGCTGAATGTATTGAACCCATTCTCAACAGGCACCGGCACATTTCGAAATGTGACACAGCTTTGCAATGCATTTCCTGACCCACATAGAGTGGTCTTTTCTAAGGGCAGAAATCTGAGAGATTCGTTGGTCCATTCTGACCTCCCCGCTGGCCCGCTCCAGATATAAACTCACAACGCATTCTCGGCTGGACGGGAATTATAAATGTGGCGCTTGCACCCAATGCAACAGTACTTTTAAAGCCATGTTTTCACCCCCATTCAGGTAAAGCAATCCCTATTAAGGGCATCATTAACTGCAATACCAAAAGTGTAATTTATTTGATCCATTGCCCCTGTGTTAAATATTGTGGGTAAAACCATCTGCGCTCTTAAGACGGGTGTATAGCAGAACACCGCAGTTCCATCAGATGAAAAATGCTATATCCTGGTACAGCACATTTTGTTGAAGCTGGTCACTCCATCTCCTCTCTCCGTTACCTAGGCATAGAGACGTTGCCTGTTCCCAGAAGAGGAGACTTTGATAATTCACCAGTACAAAGAGAAGCATTTTGGCTAATACTTTAGCCCCTAATGGCCTCAACAACATGGAATTCAATCTAAAACTAAAGGCCTATTCATAGTCTGGATTTTCGGCGGAGAGGTGACCACCGCTCCGGTGGTGAGCTGACCACCGGAGGTGAAATAACATTGAGCGGTGGGGAGTAAAAAAACAGAGAGAAGGGCTGGAGCGGTGGCGGTTGGTTTGCTCTTCACCGCGGCTCGTGACGTCATGTTGTAGTTCGGTGGTCACCTAACCACCGAAAATCCAGACTATGTGTGAGCCTTAACTCATTATCTACATTACTGTTAGAGAACGGATGAAGGGGGTCCAGGGAATTATAAAATAAACCTTCTGACTTACATGTCTCGATGAACTATCGCTGCGCTGGATTTGCCTGTGCCAGATCAGAGAGTATAGTTTCCAGACTTTCCATGCAGTTTTTGTGTTTGCATGGCAATGTTCAAATAGACTGCGACTCACTTTTTGATTGGATTAAATTAAAATAGCTCCGTTCACTGAGCTACACACCACCACAGTCCCAGGGGGCAGGCTCTAATTGGAGAAAACAGTCAAGCTAGCATGATCTCATGCCAGTTGATTTGCAGTGGCGGAAAAAGTACTGGCGTGTTTTACTTAAGTAAAAGTAGCAATACTGCAGTGTAAAAGTACTCTGTTACAAGTAAAAGTCCAGAATTAAAGAATTGTTTGAGTAAAAAAGTACAAAAATAGTTGTATCAAAATGTACTTGAAGTACATTTTGAAGTTCAAATGTGTAAAATGTCTACAAATCTTTTGAAAATGCAGATCTACAAGCCACACACACACACACACACACACACACACACACACACACACACACACACGTTCAACGGTTGGTGGTGGAAAAACAATGAGAGGCGGACTTCTCCGGAATGTATAACTGAACTCTTCTGGCCTGCATGAAAGCCTGGTGATGTGACGTATAGGTGCATGAGCCTGGTGCAGTCTTCTCTGCACTGACTGAACTCTGAAATACTATGCCATTTCTTTATAGCATTGAAATGCAGAAAAAGTATGGGCTACTGTTTTAGTCGTGACGAATGAGAAGCAGATTGTATCGTCCGTCAGCCCAAGCTGGAACTTGTGTCTGTCGCAGATAAAAGGTTCTGACCCGTCCTTGTCCAACACTACAAAGCAGACAGCTGTACGAGGTGAGCTCTTATGCAAACTCAATTGACCAAATTATTATTTTGTACAACCTAGCAAAGCATAATAGGTATGGCAAAGCATAAGATAAGCCAAGACTTAAGATAATGCATACAGAAGTCAAAAGCCTATACAGAAGTCAAAAGCCTACTTTAAATCAGTGGTTCTCAAACCTTTTAATTTCAAGGAGAGAGAGAGACAGAGACAGACAGAGAGAGAGAAAGAGACAGAGATAGAGAGAGACAGAGAGAGATAGAGAGACAGAGACAACGAGAGGCAGACAGAGAGAGAGAGAGAGACTCAGTGACTCAGACTCAGTGACTCAGTCTCTCATGTTATCTCTCTAGATAACATGAGAGACTGAGTCACACGGCAAAGAGCACACCTCTATGATCTGATGGGGATGAGGTCAGGGTCACACTCACACATGAAAGAAAGACAGCAATAAATAATAATAATAATAATAATAATAAAGGCAACAGCCGTCATCATCCAGGACACTCTGTCCTTCTGATCTCAGCCTGGCCGGGGGACAAAGGGCCAACCCTTGATGAGTGGCAATTTTGTGCGCGTCGAAAATTGCCGGTTCTAGTCCTCCATATGATGATGCAATCACCTGAATGGCCTGGATCATTTTGCCTGCAGCGAGCGACTCTATCGCCACGTAGTCGGGTGAAAACCTTGTATGTCCGGAATGGATCTGGAGGTTATAGGTCTGTAAGTATAGGCCGCTGTGAAACGGCTGAAAGAAAATGTGTTTGACTTTTGTTTTTCCGATCCCCCCCCCCCCCCCCCCCCGTTGATATTTACAGAGTTTGATTGTTGTACAATCTTCACATTACAACATAAGCTAATTTGTTTCATTTGTGTAAAAAAAATACTATTAATTTTAGTTAGAGGCTGTATTTACGTGAATGTGAAAGGGGGGGGGGGGAGGTTAACACGCTGGCATTTTGTAGGCTGCCATTGTGTTCCAGTTTCGTATCAACGGCCACGTTCAAAACGTCCCACCCTGAGCAAGCTTCTATTTTATCGGAGACAAAACAAAAAGTTTAAATATGGAGAGACAAGCACCATCTGGCCAACAGAGAGCTCAACAGAACTCTGCAAGGTGCTGCAGAGTTCAGTGAATTGAAGCCATCAAGTCGTACAAGACAGGCTGAGAGTACAGTGGCTGTACCAGGGACTATAGCAGTGTAAACTACAAGCTTCATGTTGTGCTGTACCAGGACTATACAGTACAGTAGCAGTGTAAAGTCGTGGTGCGACAACGCTAGCCTATTTACGTGAGCGCGGTCCCGTGGATTTGTTGTGCATGTGCTTGTTTCGTGGACGCAACTCACTAGACCTGGATTCGGTTTACCTTTTTTTTTCTTTCGCTTGCGTTGTCGCGTCCCTCTTGAGCAGACCTGTAGCAGACCCATGTAGCAGACCCGTCGTTGATCCAGGTGACGTGTGCGTTCCTCACTCCCCCTTCGCAAGGCCCTTTAAGCAAAACAATATGTCGTTATATTGTCTGTCGGGTGGGAAATATGCAGATAGCAGATTCATAAGCTCGAAATGTGCTGGCTCTGTGCAAAATGCATGTCTCAAGTATTTATTGACACTTCTATATGATCTCAATCAACAACCAAAAAATCCACTACAATTATTTGACATCTTTAGTTACTAGTTACTTATTTGCAGATTTAGATCAATAATTGTATTATTTTTAATATATATAATTATAGGTCAATAAACTTAAGATGGCATCTTAAGCAAGATTGAAGGCAGGATTTTAGTATTTTTAGACTGTATAGCTTTGAAAAGAGAAGGGAACCCGCACACTCATTATGCTCCAAAAGATGAATTTATTGACTATACGTTTCGAGCCAAGGCTCTTCATCTGGTCAAACTCAAGATGTCAGTGATCCACCCACTTAAATAGAGTGTAGCTTTGCCATTCTTTTTGCTCAAGTCCAAAATCAGAGTATTTCTTCCACCATTGTCAATCACCATGTCAGCTAGGGGGAAAAAAAGACTAAACGGTAGCTCTGCCTTCAGACGTACCTAGGATCTCTAACCCTCCGGCTGTTTCAGCCTGTTTGTGAGATGCATGTCTGCTCACTTCAAAAAAGAACTTCTAAACTTTGATTTCAGGAAAGTTTTCTCTTCTCTCAAGCACGAGACACATCATTCGAATGCTACATAAGAGTTCTACAAATATACGCCTCTTTGTAGCTGCCAACTGTTCGTCAATGTCATTCACAGAAATGTTACAAATAAATAATAATAATAATAAATAGTCGATCCTGCTACTTTTGATGCTTTTTGTGTGAGATAAGAGGTTTCCACCCGGTATGTTCTTTGTTCTCTCCCTGCACCGCCCTAGCATGACGGAAACTTTGAAAATTGTTTGAACCGACAATCTGTCGAGAGAGATTCTGGAGTGGACATTCGGCACAAAAAAAGCACACAGAAGTGTGCGTGTGTGCGTCCCGAATGCGACCCCAATCAGATGACTGCTCAGTGTGAATGGCCCAACTGCAGGGGTCAATGGGTCATACTCAGACGGGGTCAACTGATTGTACTCAGACATACACACTCGGTCAGTCATTGGAGCGGTATGCACCGCTCAATAAAAAAGGCAATATACACAGAGATGCTCACACACTGTTGGCACATTGTGAGCTCATAGATGATCAGCTCTTGGCAAACAGATGTAGTGGTAAATAGTTGTGTTTGTGTGTGTGTGTGTGTGTCCATGACCATGTATGCGTGCATGTGTGTGTGTGTGTGTGTGTGTGTGTGTGTGTGTGTGTGTGTGTGTGTGTGTGTGTGTGCGAGCACACGTGTGTGTGAGCGTGCGCGCGTGCGTGTGCAGTGCACCCACACGGTCACTTTTGAAAAGTTATAATTTCTTTCCAGAATTAAGCTCATTAAGCCTCAGTGCATGCTGTACAAAGCACATCCATTTAGATATTTCCCGTGGACAAAAAAAGAAGACCGTAATTGCTCCCTGGCAAAATGGCTCTGATTATGTGCTGATTGTGTTGGCACGGTTCTATTGAATCAGCTACAGAAAGGACATTATACTGTACATAACCATAACACCATCAATTGTCTTTCTTTTTGGGGGGATTTCGGTGTCATTCAAGATTCGTCTAAACCAGTGGTTTAAAGGAGAATTCCATTCCATACTAAAAGGCTTTCTTACCTTTCTTTGTAGTTGTTACGTCACCACCAAAGAGGTCCAGGTGTTATTTTGTGCACAAGCTCCTCATTGGCTGTTTCCCCTACCATAAGCCCTAAATGAATTGCATTGCATGGGAATTGAATGGGGCTATGGGGTGTTGTGCTAATTCGCTTATTTCCATCGCTCAAAATTATAATTTCTTTGTATATATCCTCTCTTCATAATGTAAATAATATCCCAAGCGGCACACTTTACTACTTCTTTCGATGGAAATAAGCGAACTAGCATAACACCCCATAGCCCCATTCAATTCCCATTCAATGCAATGCGTTGCATTGAGGGCTTATGGTAGGGAAAATAGCCAATAAGGAGTTTTTGCACAAAAAAAAAACACCTGGACCTCTTTGGTGGGGACTTAACAACTACAAAGAAAGGTAAGAAAGATAAGAAAGCATTCTAGCATGGAATTCTCCTTTAACATTGGGGGTCCAGGGACCCGTCTAAACTAGTGGTTTAACATCGGGGGTCCAGGGACCCGTCTAAACCAGTGGTTTAACATCGGGGGTCCAGGGACCTGTCTAAACCAGTGGTTTAACATCGGGGGTCCAGGGACACGTCTAAACCAGTGGTTTAACATCGGGGGTCCAGGGACCTGTCTAAACCAGTGGTTTAACATCGGGGGTCCAGGGACACGTCTAAACCAGTGGTTTAACATCGGGGGTCCAGGGACCCGTCTAAACCAGTGGTTTAACATCGGGGGTCCAGGGACCTGTCTAAACCAGTGGTTTAACAACGGGGGTCCAGGGACCCGTCTAAACCAGTGGTTTAACATCGGGGGTCCAGGGACCCTCGCTGAGTTCCTAATTGTAATTGCTGCAGAGCTAGACGGCAGTGGTGCTAACAGTGCGTTTTAACAGCGGGAAAACAACGGGCCACTATCGCCCAAACGCCCACCGTCTCCAGATGATGTCGCCAGTAGTTGGCGGGTCCCATTGACAAATAATGCACTTCCGGGAAATTCGTCTGGCTAAAATGCACTGGTAGTGTGTTAAGGGGGTTCAAAATGGACCCATACATTTAATACATGGGACCACAATGGAAACAAGTCCCCAGGACTATTTTTGTGTCAGTCAATCAATCAATAAACCCTTACTGTACGCCTGTAACTCTGATGTTAATGTCTCAGCAAAAAGCCAGCTAGAGCTCATACCATGACTGTGAGATGCAGTGCTGCACGCCGAGAAAGATGGCCACGTAGCGGGATCAACGTGGCCCGTCTTCTCCCACGCAACCTGAATATGGTCGGCCCTCGGCCCACGCACAAGCTATAACCCACGCGTTTGGGTCTTGGGTGTTCCATAATAACCAGCTGGTGCAAAGTACTACAGTACTGTATGTACATTTCCAACCCATTTTGACCTGAGATCAGATTCTAAAAATGTCTTCTACATCCTGACAGTTTTCTGAAAAAGCTATGTTTCTATGTCAGTCGTTCTTCGATTTTTCAAAAATAGTATAACACCAAAAGGGATTCCCACCCAAAATGGGTTGAGTACTGTATTTAAGTAAAATAAATGTAATTCCAATTTTCTGTGGGTGCAGGCTTTAGTTCCGACATACTATTGGTCCGACTGTCATTAGACCGACCCTCTACTGTACCTACAGTACCAAAAACCCTAACCTAACCGCAAGCACGGGAAAAAAAAGAATGTAGAAAAAGTATTGCGTTTCCAGACTATAATAATTTCAAATCCACACATCCCCCACCAAATCAGTTGAAAGATATATATGACAATATGAATTGCATACACAAACAACACCACATTATACTTGTCTGAACATGCATTAGTTACGCAGTGTACTGTAGAAAAGTGCACGTATATTTTTTCTTCATAAGGAAACCATAATTGCTTGGCTGTATTCATCCATGGACACAGTTAAGGAGGCTGCACAGACTCATTTGCGGTTCTTAATTAGAAAAGATATTCATGGAGAACGACATGAGTACAGGTAGGACCGTTTCAGTTATAGTTTACTAATTTATAATCATTTGTTAAACAGTGCTGCATGTTTTACTTTATAAACAGCCTTTGAAGAAAAATAAAGTTAGTGGACCTTACTATAGTTCTCTTTTATGGTTCACTGGTGAATTGTAGCCTACATGAACATCACTTATGTTACCATGTTATCAGCACCATTGCATGGCTAAGGCGGTGATTCAGTTCATTTCTATGAGCTATACAGTACATAGCTAGAATCTTCTTGAAATGATTTGCAATTATTATACAGACAGAATGGAAGATACATTAGCGGTTGGATTTGAAAAGCATTTAGTTACATAAGCATAGAGGTATACATCTACAGAGAATTCCAGAAATTTGAGTCTGGAAAAGCATGGAATTTAAAATGAAACATGTGTAGGAAGTTTAGAAACGGGACATTCTGCGTTAACGAGTATTTGCCCCCCCCCCCCCCCCACACACACACACACACACACACACACACACACACACCTCCCACTCAATTCAATTCAAAGGCATGACAAAACATACGTTTACATTGCCAAAGCAAAAAGTGGAACAATACAATCAAAAAGTCAGATAAATCAATGTCTAGGTACCACGATCACTCGATGCAGCTAGTGCAGGAATACACACAACCATTAGTCCCACTCATACAGACGGTTTACTGTGCTGTAAATAGGCCATCACCAGTATATGGGCCTGGTGTGGGCCTATCCTTGTTTGGTTTTTTTTTACCTTTAGCTAATGGCTCTATTTCACGGCCGTTTACCTCCAGCCATGTGGCTCCAACTGACTCATTAGAGTTGCTCTCGCTGGAGAAACCATTGGGGTGTGTGTATGTGTGCTTGGGGGGCTGTGGGGGCCATTGTTGGTACTTCAATCACACCGAGGCGGTTTGACACGTGGGGGTTGTGGGGGAGATTGGGGTTGGAGGGGGTTACTTACAAGAGCACTTAGCAGTGGCAAATGTCTCAATGCGTGTGCAACAATTACTGTATGCAGAGCCGGGAAAACAGACCAGACGTGCAGCATCGCAGCAGGTGTTCTTACAGTATAATAGGCCTATTTGTATTTACTTATTTTTGTTTGGGGCCATTTGCGGCAGGGGGTATACACCTGCTCTTTATCATGGCGGTTTTATTTCCCAGAGGGAGGGAGGAGGGAGTACTGTTGTTGTTATTAGAGTGCTAGCTAGTCTAGGTAACGTGCGCACGCGCGCGCAAGAGAGAGAGAGAGAGAGAGGGAGAGAGAGACATAAAGAGAGAGGTAGAGAGAGGTATTGTGTGGGAGGACAGACACCTCCGCCAGGGTGCTGAGAAGCAGCCGGTCAGCACATTCTGCATGACAGATGAAGAGGCTAACGGAGAGCCTGGTTAACTGCAGCGCGGCTGCCGTCGCTCGGGGGGGCATGCATCCATTCTCCTCGTTGCCAGAGGAGCAGTGGTTGTTGTTTATACCAGTGGTTCCCAAACCTTTTCATGTCAAGGACCACCAAATTGATACTAATGAGCCTGCGGACCCCCCCCCCCCCCCCCCCACACACACACACACCCCCAGTACAAGTAGCAGTATAAGTATTGGAAATTTGAATGACTCGAGTACAGTACACAACTCAAATGTGCACATTACTACCTGATCAGAGGCAATAGCAGAGCCTTTAGCTCTTTCCTTTTTGCACAACGAGCAGCACCTGGGGGAAGCCGCCACGTGTCCTCTGGATTTGCATAAACCTTGTTATGCCTAGGCAGTCACGCTTGCATTCCCTCCCTCTCTCTCTCTCTCTCCTCTCTCTACACACACACACACACACACACACACACAGTATACAGAGAAGTATAAAAGGCGGTGGGGATAGCGTACGCAGCTACATTAATAGCCATGCAGCGTAGGTGTGGATGTCCCCATCCATCTCACTGATGTGTTCTTTCTCAGTGCTGCGTTAGAGAAGCCACTGCATAACACTACTACTACAACGAGGCTATTGTGTGCCATACAGTACGAGAATGCATCAACTCAAGACTCTTAAACTGAAAACATATAATATTACAGCTTCTCCACAACTACAGTAGTACGTCTTAACTTATTTTTTACATGCCAAACTGTACACCGTTGCTGATACACAAACTAAAAACCTCCGCCTGGCTTTGTTTTGGTCCCCCCACCCCCTCCCATAGAGTTATAGTCCCCCCTTTTTGTTTTCAGTCATCCCCAGTCGCTGCGTGGTGGAATAAAAGATGGATATACCAAACTATTCCAAGAAGTACTTGAAGAAACGTGTTCGGATTCATACACCACATCAAGGGCTTTGATTGGGTAGGCCCTAAAATTATTTTTTTTCTCATTAAAATTTTATTTGTTTTTTGAACAAAACATAAAGCACAGTCATTAAACAGTGTATAAAATTGAACTCAAAACATTCTCTCACACACACACACACACACACACACACACACACACACACACACACACACACACACACACACACAGAGACAGAAACCCCTCCCTCCCCCTCCCCATCCTATTCACAGAACAATCAACCCACAACACCTCAATTACAATATCACCGGGTCAGTAAGTCTTTCAGGTCTAATATTAGGTCTGTCCACATTGAAATTGTGCCCTCTTGGGCCTGATTAATCCTTGCCGATGACAGTTACAGGTAAGCAATAGGCCCTAAAATTATGATGCAAGGAATTATTATTTGGTGTAATTCTGATTCCTGATTTGAGGGTTCCGGCCTGATGACTAATATACAAACTAGACTACAACATGCCATAAGTTTCTCATCCGCTCCCGACTGGATCATAAACCTTAAATGGTATAAGCCTCCCAATGCGGGATGCATTACGCAGATCCGACACACCAAAGGTCTGACATGCGGAAATCACCGGTCGCTCCCGACAATGCGTTGGTTCCGACATGCGTTGCGCCGTGCTTGCGGTTCTGGTTCTGGGTGGGGTGTCGGGTCTAATGACAGTCGGACCAATAGTGTGTCGGAACTAAAGCATACAGTACACTCCCAGGCTACTTCTGGTGTCCCAAAAAAAGCGTACGCCCACTTCACACAGATACAGGAGTCTTGTCATTTTAATCTTGGACTTTCTTTAAATCACAGTGTGGTTTGAAGTGGTTAAGTAATCCAGGGAGTGAAATGTTCCAGTGTAACGTCTCTACCGTGACTAGCTCAGACGTTATGTGCCACGTACAATGTGTCAGTCAATAGTTGACCTCTCTTCACCCTTGACCGCCGATTCGCCGCAAGTACGTCAGATATTGATTTAGAGATTTCATGAAAGAAAGCTTCCCGGTCGGTCATGTATGTTGTGATTATGGGCCGATAAGAGGAGTGACACACGCTGCAATACAATGGACAGATGGATTCATACCAGCCGTGTCTGGTGTTCATGCGCCGAGAATTGCCCCATCTACAAAGCTCTGTGGATCTGCTGTTCGTGGTGAGCGACCACTACAAGCAACCTATAAAAATCACCAGTGATGAAAGAAGTACTCCCGTGTTTCATGTAGAAATACTCTGCTACAAGTAGAAGTCCTGAATTAGAAATGTACTTGAGTGAGTGTACATTGTGCAGAATGTCTCTTTATGAATTGTATAAAAATCTATTGAAGCACTTGCAGAGGCTGTGGAAAAGGTCAAAGCACAACGTCAACTATAATGTCATATTTGTATATATATATATATATATATATATATATATATATATATATATATATATGTATGTACCGGTATGTATGTATGTATGTCTACCAGCCAAGCAGCCTATATATTGTAAGATGTCGAACTAACTGACGAAATGTCTTCTCTTGTTGCAACGATAATTGGAACCTTGGGGAGGGTGGGGCGATGGGGGATTTGTAATGAAAATGAAAAATGTCTAATAATTTTCTTTTTTACAAAATGTATGAAAAATGAAATAATAGCCAATGTAGCTCACAATGCATCACATTCTGACACATTGTGTGCTTGTAGATCTGCCATTTTCAAATGGTTGAAATGTAGGCATATAGGGATGAAGTTAGTATGTACTGTACTTACTTTACGCCACTGTAAATCACCCTTTAGCGCTTTTATAGCTCATTGAAACTTTAATACGATACCGTCTACTACTGCACGTTATATGTTATATATATGTATTTATGTTTCCTATTCATTTATTTAATCATCCGTGTGTATTGGTCGCGTTGACTACTGTTCAAAACAAATCGCCCCCGCGGGGACTATAAAGACGATGCAATCCAATCCGCACACTAAAGAGACGGCCTCTTTTATAAATACTTTAACAAGCATGTCAACAATCAACCTCCCGAGCCAGGGGGGGAAGGTTTGTGGGTCCCCACTGGTTATACAGTGAGCTGGTCTGGGGACAGGAGAGCTCTGACACTTTCATGGACACGGGGACGTCACTACGTAAATCACTGTTACTGTCGGGGGGCAACAACCTCTGATCTCCATGAGAGGTTGAAGGGACACTTCACCCTTTTTGCAAAAAAATATATGTTAATGACGTTTAGAAGCTTTAGATCACTAGTTTCCTGGGGGTATTTATGTGTGTAATATGTGGTTTTAGATATTTTAGATTGTAGCAGTGAGCCTGTTGTCTCTGATGTCATGGACACTGGTCTCACTACCTTCCTGGACTACAATTCCCATAATTATTTGGTGCACTGCTCCTCCTTGTGGAGCTGTCTTACTGAGACAACATGTAGTCCAGGAAGGAAGTGAGCCCAGTGTCCATGACTTGTCCATGATCAGAGACAACAGGTTCACTGCTACAATCTAAAATATCTAAAACCACATATTACACACATAAAGACCCCCAGGAAAGTGTTCTAAACGTCATTAACATATATTTTTTTGCAAAAAGGGTGAAGTGTCCCTTTAACCCATTTTGACCCGAGATCAGATTCTAAAAATTGTCTTCTAACATCCTGACAGTTTTCTGAAAAAAGCTATGTCAGTCGTTCTTTGGTTTTTCAAAAATAGCAGACCTATACAAGCTCATAGCGCGCCACTCATGAGCTTGTAGATCTGCTATTTTGTTCATGTACAACCACACAAGAAAAGCAATAATTTGGTCAGTGAGCCAGAATGATTGGGGGTGACATAACCAGTGGTGGAAAGTACATGTACTCAAGTATACTGTCGCCTTACTTATGTACAATTTTCACCCAATGTTTGCCTATATGGCTGCATTGTGAAAATCTTCTCCTATTATGATAATAATTCTGATGTGTTTTTAAGGAGTTGGAATTAAACTCTCATTTACTTTCTCTTTCAGCGCCAGGGTGAAGCAGAGATTACATTAATTATCGACATTTTCTCAAATGCACCAGATGAATAAATGCGAGGATGGTTACACAGCAATCCTTTTGGAATATCATCAATCAAACGCCTCGACGCAATCAATGCTTTCCCCCTGCTGCACCTACAGTATCCAGTGGTGTAGAGTAACTGAGTACATTTACTCAAGTACTGTCCTTAAGTACATTTTCAAAACTTCTAACCCACTACATCTCAGAGGCAAATATTATACTTTTAAAGGGACACTTCACCCTTTTTGCAAAAAAATATATGTTAATGACGTTTAGAAGCTTTAGATCACTTTCCTGGGGGTATTTATGTGTGTAATATGTGGTTTTAGATATTTTAGATTGTAGCAGTGAGCCTGTTGTCTCTGATGTCATGGACACTGTTCTCACTACCTTCCTGGACTACAATTCCCATAATTCTTTGGTGCACTGCTCCTGCTTGTGGATAGGGGGGAGAACTGTCTTACTGAGACAACATGTAGTCCAGGAAGGAGGTGAGCCCAGTGTCCATGACAGAGACAACAGGCTCACTGCTACAATCTAAAATATCTAAAACCACATATTACACACATAAAGACCCCCGGGAAAGTGTTCAAAAGCTTCTAAACGTCATTAACATATATTCTTTTGCAAAAAGGGTGAAGTGTCCCTTTAAGTTTCATGGAGTATATCTACATTGCAGTATCACTGCTTCCACTCACACGTATGCCTTTACTCCTACATTTCTCCGGTAACAAGGTCATTTCGGAATACATTGGAGAGTGATAGGAGATGTCAGTAAACATCAGTCCTCAATTGGTTATCCCATTTTCATTTATAAGCCCATATATGGGCATGCCCATAAAGAGATTCCTGAGGTCATCAATATTGGCCAGCAACTGGTACATCGGACCGCAATCCTCAAACCCTCTCCATATATGGAGCTGACCTGTTCCGACATTCCATATGTTGACCCTTCCCCATCCATCCTTCCTCTTCGATGTCTCCCTTTTGACCGATACCTGTCCATTCAAACTCTATACGGGCCTGCCCCAAAGTTTTAAGTGCAGCCACGCCCGGCAGCCGGCGAAAAATATAGAGTTCTCAACAGGCCCGAAAATTAAGGCTCTGCCTTACCTGGGCCCTCATCAAACCCTGTACACTCAAGACACGCTCCATATATGGCCAGTACAGAATAAGTTATTAGTCCAGCCGCACCCCGTAGCTGGCAAAAACTAGAGTTCTCAACAGGCCCGAAAATTAGGGCCTGGCCCTAACTGGGCCCTCGTCAAACCCTGTACACTCAAGAGACTGTCCCCGCTGCCATCCAAATATGGAGCTGACCTGACCACATCAAACCCTAAACACTCAAGACCATAGCTCCATATGTTGATCTTACCCCAGCGCCAGCGCTCGCCCAGCAGTCTGCTGTCACCTAGGCGGACGTGTGCACGCTACCTCGCAACGGAATCTCCAGTGCAAGATCTGCTTTTGGGTTCCCGGCAAACGTCTAGTTTCTCTACTTGGGTCTTGAGCTAAAAAGTCTGGGTACCACTGCACTGGCATAGCCTACCCATTCAGCTACGGCCGCTTTGACTTTTCTACGGGAATCATATAAAAGTGAGAATTTCTCACGACTTCCTTGTTATACCACACCCCTGCCAAGTCGCAATAACTTGACTCATCGATAACTTTCTGAAGAAAACTCTTGAAATACAACTGACGGCTCAAACAACTTTATTTTAAGTTTTGGGGTGAAAGCTCTGTCAGAATCCACTGTATATATGGAACCAGAAAACTCTAAACTTTGAACAGCGATCCAGGATTCCGACACAGAACAATGCAGCTGGCATCCAGTAGTGGAAAAATAACCCACAATGTTTGCTCAATTAAAGTATCAATACTGCAATATATAAAATACTCTGTTACAAGTAAAAGTACTTGAGTTAAAGTACAAAAGTATTGGCATCAAAATGTATACTTAACCCATTTTGGGCGGGAACCCCTTTTGGTGTTAGCATTATGTTATGGTTTAGCTATTGAAAAATAGCAGATCTACAAGCTCATAGCGTGCCACCGAGTGGCGCGCTACGGGCTTGTAGGTCTGCTATTTTTGAAAAATCGAAGAACGACATAGAAACATGGCTTTTTCTGAAAACTGTCAGGATGTAGAAGACATTTTTAGAATCTGATCTCACGTCAGAATGGGTTAAAGTACCAAAAGTAAGAGTACTCATTCTGCAGAATATCCCATTTCAAGTTTTCAAATGTCAAAAAAGAACTTGAAAACAGCGCTGATGTGGGCCTTAAGTACAATTCCAACTGTCGGTCTGACGAAGAGAGAGAGAGGAGGCAGGGGACGGGAGGAGGGGTGTAGTGGGGGTTAAATCAATCAATCACGGCCTGTCAACATGCCAAACGGCGGAGGGTCATCAATCACTCACAGCGTGTCAATCCGATACACGCACATGCGCGCGCATATATACCAACATTCACTTTGTTGACGAGACAGAGTCGTGTGTGTCGTGCGGTTCACTCACATTGGGATGAAAGCGGAGAAAGGCTTGGGCCAGGGATGACAAGCAGCGCAGTTCTGTTGTGAGAGAGAGACACAGGCAGAGAACAGGTAAGAGGTAACACTATTTGTTGTTGTTGGGGCAGAAAAACCTTGTATCTCATAATCATCATCATCATCACGTTTATTTAAACTCCTGAGTATGATTGAGGGGCAGGCCCTCATTTTCAATGTAGCCAAATACAGAACACAGACAATACAGTCTTATACAACTTCAATATTAAATGCATGAATCGGAAGACAGAAAATATTCAAAACCAAAATAACTATAACAGATGGGCCGAGAATTAATTAAAACAGTTGCAATGTTTGGTCAAATGGAATCTCGAGGGTCAATATCAAGAAGTCACTCGAACAGGTCCTTGGATTCTGATCCAACAGAGAAAATGTAAGGGGGGACCATTCCTGAGATGGCTTTGAAAATAAATACGAGTGCATATCACGCCTCTCAGACATAGGATAAGCCTGCATTCCCATATTGTGTACAATCATAGAGGTACCATAACTGTCACCAGTGACCCATCTTAGGGCAGAATGGTACACCGCGTCAAGGTGCTTTAAAATTGATGAGCAGCAATCCTGTCAATAATGTCTCCATAGTCTAGCAGAAAGCATCCGTGTCATTTGAGATTTTTTGGGTTGGCTATTAAAAAAATAAATAATCTATTGGTGCACAAGCGAAAGCAGTACCACGAAACGGAATGGTTCTGTGGTACCTTGGCTTGGAATGATGGTTTCTCAAATTCTACTGTAGTTAAATGGGGTATTAGTGCCGTGAGGAAAAGTATAGAGACAGCCTTGGAAAAGCGCACACACACACACACACACACACACACACACACACACACACACACACACAGTCAGATAATGATAACACTGTGTGTGTGATTGCTGCTTTCACAGCCCTGTCCAGGTGCTCCTCGGACAGCCTGCATGGTGCCAGAGGGGCTGTTCTGGAGGAGGCTATTTCAAGCAGCAGGTAATCACTTCCACAGCAAGCGCTCTAATGCATGGGTCTTCTTCAACTAAGGAGAGCAACAGAGTTACTATATAGTGTTAGTTTACAACCACGGGTCGGAATAACGTGCTCCCTGGATGTGCGTGGGGGGCCTGTATCGTTGCATCCCTATAGTGCAACCCACTTGTTTTGAAAATACAACACACCAGCAAGCCATGCGTTTGCAGGCGAGACTATTTTTAGGTTCACGCAACATCAGAGTATAAATCATCCGTAAAACACGTGTGATCCAGAGTCACTTGGAGCCAAAGCTTGGAGAAGGTGACAGTAGAGAGGTAGAAACCTCATATTATGTTCGAAACCGTCAATTTGCAAAAGACCGACCTAGTGTTCACAACGGATCAAATGTAGTTATGATTCAGTCACAAGTGCTTGTCAATACGTTCACATCGGTTCAATATGTATAAAACCCACAAACACACTTAAGACACTTTCACTTTAAACATTCTTCTGCCATTTCCCTTTTTTTGTTTTTACATTCTTTTTTTAAGGGCATTGAGTTATGAACGAAACCCTAAAAGGACAAATTTAAATAGATACGAGAGGATACAAGGAGATGGGAGGTTTCGGAGACAGGAGCAGCGATGCGAATAGAGCAGACTGTGGATGCTGCTTGTTGCACAACTCCTCTCAGCCTCGGTCATTAGTGAGGATTTGTAAACGCACGGCGCGCTGACAGTGATTGACGTGACGCGACTGTCGCTCTGTTCTCGGGCGCTTATGGCACTAAAGGTGACGGCTATGGCACTGACATTATTACTATTATTCCAAACTGCACTATTCCACGTTTAGCACATCACGACCGGGGAAAGCATCCGTGTCATATTTTTAGATGATATACATCATGCCGCGCTTGTGCATCTGCTATTTTTTTATATATATATATTTCTTGAAAATGTGAGGACTTCTTTGAACATATAAGTTTGAACACTGACTGAAATTGAAGTTTTTCCCCAAAACTGTTGGGGGATTTAGAAGACGTTTGTAGAATTGTCCTCGGGTCTTGCTGGGTTAAGTCGCAGCACTACCGGTTGTGCGAGAATACAACAGAACGTCGAGTTCTCAGCCACGCGCATCTTCAGTTGTAAGTGAAGGGAGTACATTTGTACTTAGAAGTTATAATATAACAGTCGTTTATATGAGGCACTTTGCCCCTTTTCTACCCTATATTCATATAATTGGTCCTCTTGGATTCTTTGTTTTCTTTCGGCTTGATTACTGCAATGCACTTTTTTCTGTTGACAGATTACAACTCGTTCAAAATGTGTCAGCCAGAGTTTAAACTGAAACCAAGACGAGAGAACAAATAACTCCTGCAGGTTTAGCTTCACTAGATTGGCTCTTGGTTGTTTTTACTTGTAAATAAAGCTCTCAATGCTCTGGCACCTTCCTGCCTCTATGACTGGCCGCCTAGTTACAGACTCATCTCGAATCTGGCTCCAAAACTATGGAATGAACTCATTGCAATCAGAACCGCAGACTGACTCCCAATTTTCCGCCGTAGTCTTGCATTTGCCCTAGCCTCAACGACATTGCAGTTCAGAAACCTGCCTACAAGTGACATCATCGATGGGGATCCCAAGCTAATATAGAAACTATACTGTCTCGCTGTTCCCAGAAAGTTAGCATGCTAAAACGGAAGCCATTGTTCTTGCGTTGATCAAAAATATTCTTTTCAAAACTGGTTTGGAATAACCAAACCTGCCTAGCGATGTCACTGGTATAGTTTTTGGTCCAGTGGAGCAACTGTGCAACGGTGTGATGTTAAAAGTAAAAAGTATCAACTATATACAGTACTATATATACTGCAATATTAGAGATGTGCCGATACTGTATCGGTACCAGCCCTTATTTGTCATATCGGGTCATATCGGTATCGGCAAATATGCCAGTCTAACCAGTTGACACTATGGCAGGTAAATAAAATGTGGAGTTTTCTTTGGAGTTGCCCAAACTGCAAGTGCATGAGTGAGGAGTCTGCTATAAACACAACACGAGATCACAACACTGGTATCGGTTAACACAGGAATTGTGGTAACGGAAACTAAATGTACTTGAGTAAAAGTACAAAAGTAGCCTATATATATATCAACATTTACTTAAAACACCAAGAGTAGAAAGTACCGATGTATACAATGTCTAAAAATCTTTTTATAATTGCAGATCTACAAGCTTCTGTAGATCTTCTATTTTCAAATGGCCAAAATGTATATAATGTAGGGCTGGAAATGTTTTGTAATAATATTCAAAATCTTCAAAGTATACCCAAATAAAGTTTTCAAATAATTGTAGTGGAGCAAAAAAGTACAACATCTGCCTCTGAGATATAGTGGAGTAGAAAGTAAAAGTATATACAAATGTAAATCCTCAAGTTTGTAGTACAGTACAGTACAGTACTTCCACCACTGCTGTTCTCACGGGGTCACATCGATATAGCAGAGCCCTCTTCATCACCCATAAAAGTGGCAATGTGCGGGACATTATTTATGAGGCGGAATATTAAGTGTGAGGTCTCTCTCTCGCTCGGGGGGGGCTGGTGGCTCAGCATTTTCACTGATAGATTTACACCGAGACTATACTGTAAAGAAGATGGCCGCGGGCGAGGTGGGCGGGAGGTCGGTATTTCAAGCAGTGTCTCGTTGTTCGATGGGAGAGAGCTGGAGGGAGCAAGGCTCAAAGTCTATACTGTTCATGTACAGTATCACTCCATTGTGGACCAGCTCGAGCTAGCTGTAGAATGCCGTCATATTTCACCACCATGTGGCATGACATCACCATGTGGCATGACGTCACCACCATGTAGCATGACATCACCGTGTGGCACGACGTCATCACTGTGGCTTGTACCTCGCAGCCTGCCATCTGATCCGACACATGCTGAATATGCATCGGCAGGTGTCGCTCAGCTATTTGATTCGTCATACGGTTCATGGTTATACTATGAGACAATCCGACAATCTCCATCCTCCTTTCAGCCGTACCGCTCATAGCCAGTTCTCCATTGGAGACAGAGGTTATTTGCTCTGGAATTAGACACATACTTATTGCCAATTCCTCATCTTCACTCAGCAACTTTAAACATACGTAGGTTGAGGGCCAGCCTGATCAATCAAGCATCTCCACTTGCTCCTACTGTATAATGGAGCTTTACGTACTTCTGCATAAACACACAGAAACACAAACATGTGCAGACACGCGTACACACACGCACACATCCAACTGCACACAAGTGTATTTGGAGATTGTCATACCTACCAACAGGAAGCACGTGCCCAGTCAACAGGAAGCGCGTGTCCAGTCAACAGGAAGCGCGTGTCCAGTCAACAGGAAGCGCGTGTCCAGTCAACAGGAAGCATAATGTCCAGTCAACAGGAAGTGCATGGCCAGTCAACACGTCACCGTGGCCGGGCCAAGGTCAGCTGCAAGTTACCGAAGCCCCCACACTATCACACTAAATAGATTGTAACTTTTTCCCCCTCAGCCATCGCTGTGTTTACTAAACAGCCTCACAGTCCTTATAGGTCACAGCTTTAACGACACTATTAATCTTCTTTTTAATTATGGATTATATAATGTTCACGGTACAAAAAGCACTGGTTAGAAGGGAAAGGTGAGGACAGTCTGGAAGAGTTCAAGAAAGAATAATATAATGGGCGCAGATCAAAGTGACACCGCTATAACGGTTGCAACAATAACGATTGAAAAGCCAATTCTACCAAATTAGGGAGGTGGTGGGTCAGTTTAGAATATAAACACTAAAAGAATCAGTAAATAAATGTAACTGCAATTTATTAAATCAAATAGCAAAATAGTTTCAAATACCAAAATATTCACTTATTAAGCAAAACCAAATAAAAGTCTCAAAAGGTTTCTGCAAGTCAATTAGTGTCCTGGCACAAAAAAAAAGGCAAACTCAAAAGTCCAAAAGAAACAACTATATTAAAGTAGTCTATATGCTCTGAGCAGTGGTAACCCTCCTCTTACCACCCTTTAAACTTGCAACGCAAAGTCCGTTGCTCCGGGAAATAATCCACGAAAGGAAATAAAGGTCTCTTTATCCAGTGGTTCGAAATTCAAAAGAATATAGTAGGACTTGAGGGAAATATTCCACTTTCTTCTCCAGTAGCCTGTGTGTCTCACTCTCTGCTCACCTCCACATGCACTGGCTGACCAGAGTCACACTCCCCAGGTGGCCCAAACATTTTTGCCATCACTCAATCAGCTAGGTGATCATGTGGGCGGGGTTTCTCAATCATTGATAGTTCCCATAGCAACACATGCACTACAGCAGTACCATCAACCTCTCACTGGCTTCTTGTATAGCACAAAGTGAATAGACAAATCACATATTAGTCGCAGATTAGTAGAAAATAATAAAGTACATCATAATTGAAACATTGCAAAACTGAAAATACATGAAAACAATGAGACTCTGGGCACAGAGGTTACACTGTGAACTTAGATCTGCTATATAAGACAAATGAGCATTTGTTTTACCAGCTGGTTCTTCTCGCAGATTTCCATAGTTTGTCCAAATCCATAATTTATACTGACCCCTCCCCGAAAAGGCATGTGTCCTGACCCCTTATTCATAATGTATACATTATGGATAATAACTATAACAGGTATCATAAAGTGGTAACATTTTCAGATATAATTTCACGACTGTCGCTGTGGCATGACAATGAATGTAGCGGAAAAAGTCACAATTTCCCCATTCACTCAGCAAAACACAGCAGCAGCTGATGCTACATACTGTAGCTCAATATTCTTGCAAAGTTCAATGTTGAGTAAAGCAGTGTCGTTGCTTATCTACTTGGAGGCCAGGAGGCAGGAGGGGCATATGAACTAAAAGCAGCCGCCTCGTTTTTAGGTGCTGGACTTGGATAGAGGGATGATGAGTCATGCGAGAGATGTTCCTGCTTGTTTGTAGAGTCAATAATCATGCAGTCATTTGTAAAATAATAATGGTCACAGAGAGGACGTATAGGGCCTTAGTCCTACTCCTCCTCCCAGCCAACACCCAACACTGACAGGTAGTTACCCCCCCTATTTATTTACATCAAAAGGGCATGTGAGCTCAAACCCAAACCCAAAATCACACCTTAGAAAGCACGAGTGTCTATTTCAAGTGTTTTTTGACTGGGGGGGGTCATATTTCTCAGCAGGAATTGCCTGTCATAATTTGACCCCCCCAGTATTAGGATGTATTATGATGTTAATATTCATTCATCAGCCAACACTCCCCACTCACATTGGTAACATGTCTAATTGTGATCATGAAACTAGTGCTAGTTTGGGACATATTTAGGCAGGCAGTCAAGGAAGGTGCGAGACCATTGAGAGCTTTATAAACAAGTAAAATAATTTTAAAATCAATCCTAAAAACAACTGGAAGCCAGTGCAGTGAAGCCAAAACTGGAGTAATATGTTCTCTCATCTTAGTTCTAGTTAAAACTCTGACTGCTGCATTTTGGACAAGTTGTAATCTGTCAGTTGTTTTCTTAGGCAGTCCAGAAAAAAGTGCATTGCAGTAATCAAGCCGAGAAAAAACAAAGGCGTGGATTAGCGTTTTTGCATCGTCCAATGACAAATAAGCTCTGATTCGTGCAATATTTCTAAGGTGAAAAAAGGCAATCTTGGTGACATGATTAATGTGTGAATTAAATTCAGAATCAATAATGACCCCCAAGTTCTTTACTGCACTGTTACTTTCTACAGTCAGGTTGCCAAGTCTGCTTATTATCTTTCTGCTCACTAGAACCGATTATGATAACTTTTGATACATCTGATGTAGTCATAGCACTTCATAGTACATATTATGTGTAGCATAGTATAGTATAGTATATATGCATATTTTATATGTATAGTTTCATTATATATATGCCACTGTTACATTCTTAGCTTACGCATGTTTCATGATAACTACTTTTTATGTATGCTTTTTGTTCTTGCTTATTGTAAATCGCTCTGGATTGAGAGCGTCTGCTAAATGCCTAAATTAAAAATATATATTTGGGCATTACTGTCATTGGTACATACATGTCCATGTCCATGTCCATGGGCAGATACACACACACACACACACACACACACACACACACACACACACACACACACACCCACACACACACACACACACCCCTAAACAATGGGGCCTAAACAATGCTACAGTCTGGAGAACATTGTCTCTACATTGGATACAAATAATAATAATAAGAACATTTGACAGACAGTCAAAGGGGGATGTCACGCTTCAACAACCAAGACTGGCTTTGTGAGGAAAACAAAGATCTGTTGCCAGGGAGACGTTTTTGAAACTTTGGATGAGCCATCTGTGGCCGCGTGCCGATACGAGAACAAGAGGCTTACCACACCAAAGTCAGCTGACAAGTTTAGCCTTAGTCATTTGATGATGGGCGTGTGTGCGTGCCGTGCGTGCGTGCATACGACATAACAGGCATTTAAAAGCATAGAAGGAATACAATTGCCGAATACACATTAAGACAAATGCAGGGTGTGTGCCTTTGTGGTTTAACAAAATACTTTACTTTTTGGAAATGATGTGCAGAAAAGCGTAAGCAGCCTTCCTGGTGGAAACCATGCGCCGTTTCTGAAACGGAGTGGAATGGGAGCTCCCCGTGGCCTCATCTCGGAGCTACAGAATGACTGAGGGAACGTATCGGGGCTAACCCGTTATTATAGTATACATGTACAGTAGGAGTCCACTCCACAGTCAAGGTATTTAGTGTAGTTTGCAGTATAGCCATAATCATAGTACACACACGTCGAGAGCTCAGTCAGCTCTCGAGTTATGCAGAGGGAAAAGCCCCGCGCACGCACGCACACACGCACGCACAAACACAGATTTAGGGCATTCATAGACAGATGGCTGTTATTTCTGACTAAATAACAGTACTCCACCAGAACAGTACGCAGCCTTTAAATTCACCACTATGCATCGAATAAGAAAGAAGAAGAAATAGGCAGTTTTAATAGAAGGCACTGGAGAACAAGAGTGTATAGCCTGCATGTGTTTAAAAGTTATCCGGGGTGGTGCGAGGCCTCATGATCCTTTGTAAGATGGTTCCAGCTATATGAGTGGCATATTAACTAGGCCAAAATGCTGCCTCCACAAGTCTCGCCTTAACTCTGGGAAACAGAAAAAAAGAGGTCCCGGGTGACCCGAGACTCGATTCCTCCAGGCTGTAGAATGTAAAACAAAAGCAAGACAGAGATGTGTTTTGGCTGTACAACCACTTGATGTGATTTAAAAAGGCCATCAGCCTTAAAAATCAATTCAGTGGCTCACTGGAAGCTACAGTGCAGAGGGGTCTGGCTGGGAATGCAGGATAGTGATGTTGTTCAGCTTTCTACTTTTTAACACATTCTGGATGGGAAGCCCTTTTGTTGTTTAAAGCATTATGTTATGCTTTAGCTATTGAAAAATAGCAGATCTATAAGCTCATAGCGTGGCACCAAGTGCTTGTAGATCTGCTATTTTCTTTTTTATTGTGAAAATGCGGTGCAAGTCTTTGAATATATATTCTTTCAGAGCGAACGTTATTTAACGTTTATATATTTGAGCACCAATGACATAGAAACATAGGTCTTTCAGAAAAGTGGATTTAGAAGACATTTTGTAGAATCTGGTCTAAGGTCGAAATGGGTTAAACACGAGCAGCTGCTTTCTGGATGTAGAGTTTGAAAATCAAAGAATAGAGCGTCCTGCCACCTTTCAAGACGACTACAGGCCCAGGAAATAATTCCCCATTCATTTTCCCCATAGACATTTTGAAAAGTATGTATTTAAAGATCTGTAAGCCCCGAACAAAGCCAACTCGGATCGTGACAAATCATGACAACAAACAATTGTTTGGGCCGAACACAATTAGAAAGTAGAAAAAAAGGGCAGGTTACAACATTTTTTTTTGTTGTTTTTCTTCTTTGTAATCATGTGTTCGGCCCACAATATTGTGTTTGTTGTCATGATTTGTCAATCCGAGTTGGCTTTGTTCGAAGCTTACAGATCTTTAAATAAATACATTTTGAAACGTCTATGCATGGGGAATTATTTCCTGGGTCTGTCGTAGTCATGACAGGGACTGTAACGCTCTGTGTTTTTGGTGCGATAAGGTTAATCCTGTGCAGCTTCCGGAGTGCAGACATGTTTGACACATCTGACCTCAGAATACTCCTGCATGTCACTTGTCAGGTGTTCACATAACAGCGGGGAGATGGTATTTGTGGCTGGAAAACAGTAAATTGCTATATACTTGGGCAAAAATGTCTATGGCCAAAATACAATCTCTCTAGTAGTAAATGAGGTTAGCCTGGGGACAGCGAGGGAGACAGAGGCTATAGCAACAAGACTCAATTACACACTGATCTATATGCTGTGTGTGCGTGTGTGTGTGTGTGTGTGTGTGTGTGTGTGTGTGTCAGCCTCTCTCACGCTTGAGCACAAAGACGCCAAAATACAAAGCAGATAATAATGGCAATGGTAAACAGACAGTGGTGGAGATACAATATGTAAGAAAATAGCAGCATATCTACAAACTCACAACGCATCATATCGTGACATGCTGTGAGATTGTAGATCTGCAATGTTTTTTGTACGTATATGAAACAGGGCAGAAGAACAACTTAAACACTGTGTTAGTCCCATTAGGTACGCTATAGCGTGAAAGAGACCCATGCTTTTCTGGGCATAGAGGGGCGGGCAAACCTTCCGCTGGAAATGGACGGTTGCTCCCCAATTGGTTCAGCAATTGTATACAAGTACACGCCCTGGACATGATGCTAGTATGTTGCAGGGATCCAATCCAACCCTTGATGCCGATTGCAAAGCATGAAGGCAACGGGGTCCGATATTTTAAAGTATTTGGTATGATCCAACCGGTGATTGAACCTCCCAATCTCAGGGTGGATGAACACAAAGCCACTGAGCTGGTGTCCAGCAAGCATGGTCAACATAGCACCAAATAAGTGTAAGCACTCGGCTGTTTATACTGTAGCATCAATCATTTTGAATCCACGGGACAAACTCTTTTCAGAAGAGAGTATGTAGCCAAATAGAGATTCATTTGGGAGAAAATAAATACCTAAAGCAATGTTTTTTTTAAACCACTAAGAGGGTAGGTACCCTCACAAAGACCTGCAGTAACCCTGGTCTCTAAACTATACCTCCCCCTGGCCAGCCAGGGCGCCTGATGGAGGGGAAAGGAACTGGTCGGAATAACGTGTTCCTTCCACGCGCTACGTCCGGCCAGGGAAACTCCCCCCCTGTCAGGTGAAAAGAAGCAGCTTGGACTCCTCGTGCATAGAAGGAAGCATGAGGTCAGTCCGCTGCCCCCCCAGGTTGGCAGAGGAAGTGTAGCGCCCAGGATTACATTAGATAATTGACACTGGGTGAAGAAAATGGGTTGCAAAAACGTGGGATAAAAATTATTATAAGAAAAAAAAAACACGAAGAAAAGATTGAAAAACATTGCTCTAGCTAAGTTTTTTGTATACAGTAGACTGTTTGCTGTATCCATATAGGCAGTTAACTCTCCAAAGTACTGTACATGTTCAGTTAGTGTTAGACCAAGCATTAAAAGCATTCACATTAAATGCGATTAAGTAAAAGGTAAAACCACTAGTGGATATGAATTGTTTAAGCAGGAGACTGCACGGATATAATATTTTATTATGCTATAATTTCGGGACAAAAGCGGGGTTTGGGAATAGAATTGATCTCATCCGTCATCTTTTAAAAGGGTTAGTAGATTTTGTGGTTAAAACAAAACATTTTGAAAAAGTTTAATCTCTGTATTGTGACAGTAATTGCGAACGCAGTGATTGCGAACGCAGTGAGCACTTACTATGAGACCTAGCAGATCATGTCTGTCTGTCTGTGTGTCTGTGTGTCTGTCTGTCCCGCTTTTGTGCCCATATATGGAGCTGAGTGATTTGTGTCACCATGACTCAGCCATAACCATATAAGGAGTCCCCAAAGCAGCTATACGTCCAAAACCCAAATATGTACGAGCTGCGTTCGCTTCCCGCGTTTGCGCGTCTTACTGGTGCAGGTAATGATTGCTATAAGTGTGTATAAGAGTGTGAATGCGACAAAAATAAACACATCTCCGTGGTTTCAAGGCTTCAGGTGGTGCATATAATCGATAGAAAGAAGTCAGTTTGGGGGTGAACTTTCCATTTAACGACGACAGCTAAAGGAATGCCTTAACAAGGTCGCACACGCATGCGCACCCCAGCAGAAGAGATGGTTAACCATGAGCACTGGTACCAAGCCCCAGAGATGTGCGTCGCATACATTAATCGTTTTAAACAAAAAAATGCTGATAGTGATCTTTTGGGAAAATTTGCAATGTGGCAAAAAAGAAAGAAAAAAAATGTGTACAGTTAACAGTGGGGATGAAGGCAGATGTGTGTGTGTGTGTGTGTGTGTGTGTGTGTGTGTGTGTGTGTGTGTGTGTGTGTGTGCGCGCGCGCGCGCACACAAACACACGATTTATTTGACAAAGTTTTGAATACAAAAATCACAACACACGACGAACGTAAGTATAAATGCAAGGCGTAATGGTGCCAGCGGAGGTCAAACGTTGCTTTAGTGATGCAAGGGGCTTCTCCTGGCTTTGATCTCACCTCACATGCAGTCTTTTAGAATAGCATAGCATTGAACTTAAAGCTTCTTTGTGGATTCAAAGGCAAACAGCAAAGGGATGTTATTTTCCCCTTCACCCTGTTTTTTTTTTTTTTTTTTTAACAGAGCCAACCCTTGGAAAAGCTTTCAAGTTGTGACAGAAGTGAAGCTACAGACACTATGGTGGGTTAACGTCACAGCTTTCGGGGAAAGAACTAGGTCGAGAAAATGCAATACTTCCTTCTTCCCATGCGGTGCACAGTGGTGGAAAGTAACTGTGTGTGTGTGTGTGTGTGTGTGTGTGTGTGTGTGTGTGTGAGAGAGAGAAACTAAAGGAAATCAAGTGTTATGCCACCTGCATAATTGATCACATGTATGCTGAGATCCATTCATCTGCACGTTTGTCCCCCAATACCACACCCTCTCCCTCTCTCAATTTGCTGACTAAGCAGTCAGGAAGTTACTGCACCGACTTCTTTTTCATCTACCCCCCCCCCCCCCCCTCTCTCTCTCTCTCTCCCCCCCCCCCCCCCCCCCCCCCCACCAGGCACAAAAAGAACTACCGCCAAAGATGGAAGGCTTCATACTGTAGCACTGAGTGTGTGTGTGTCCTCATTTATCAACAGGATTTCAGGGCTATGATAGAGGACTATCAAGGCTGCCCACTAGCTCACTTGGTTTCAGTGTTCATTTGGGGACCAAAAATATGATAACAATATTTCGTCGATTCTATATGATGACTCAAACTGACAATTTCATCAACAAAAACTAGACAAAAATGTTATGGAGGAGCTAGTGGATATAGAGATCCTGTGGAACTAATACAAGTCATGTTTTGCTTGGTTGCAGCCCCACTCAGGGAGGGGAGGATACTAGAACATATAGAGGAATAAAATGTCAGACCTAAAAGAGCTGATCTACAAGCTCACAGCATGTCACAGACGAGGGGAGGGGAGGATGCTAGAACAGTGGTTCCCAAACTTTTTCATGTCAAGGAGCCCCAAATTGACACTAATTTGCCCATGGACCCCAATTTGGAAATATATATGCCAAGGACAAGATTTTTACGACTTGATTTTCAACCTTTTTCATTTCAAGGACCCCCAGTTTGACATGCATTAGTCTACGGAATAACGGAACCCTATTTAATGGCATTTCTATCTCTGGTTAATTTAACTCTGAGTGTGTACAAATGGAACCGAATACTGTACATTCTGAGTTACAGACCCATAAGGGTCCATTTAGTTCCTAACTATCATTTAGCTGGAACTCCCTCGCGGGCCCCTATAGGGGTCCCCGGATCCCACTTTGGGAACCAATGTGCTAGAACACGCTGCTGTCCACAGAGGGATACAATGTCAGACCTACACCCGAGAAGTATTCCAAAGAGGAAAAAAAACAATACCACTGAGAAGCAACAAACAAGCAAAGCACTCATTCAGCAGAGAAATTATAGTGCCATTATTGTCAACTTTCAACAAGGGCACTTCATTTCCGAGGTGCGCTGTTGTGTAAACCCATTTGGGATCTATTTTCCGCCACCATGTGTGTTAATTTTGCCCACCGTCTCCCCTATTTCCAGCGCATATCTATTAGTCATAATGAGGAATTGATGGCGGCTGTGCACCTGTTCCACCGTTTGAGTTATGACACGGTGGGACGCTGTCAGCTCCTTTTTTTTTTATACCACCACACCGCAGTGCTGTTATCCACACTGTATCAATATAGATTAGAAGAGATTGGGGCACGGTGGCACCTGCAGTCGGTATAGCGCTGTCGCCTCACAGCTAGAAGGTCCCGGGTTCGTTTCCCGCTGGGGACACTGTGGGCCCCCCTATAGGGTGGGGTTGGCAAAAAGGCCTTTCTGTGTGGTGTTTGCATGTTCTCCCCATGTCCCCTATAGGGTAGGTAGTACCATCACGAAAAACATGCAGTCTCTATACTGCCTCCCCCTGGCCAGCCTGGGGCGCCTGATGGAGGGGAAAGGAACTGGTTGTTATAACGTGTTCCTTGCACGTGATCGAGGTCAGTCCGTTGCTCTTCTCAGGTAAATAATCAAAGTATTCTGTGGCACCCCTGGACTTGTGGATCACAATTCACAACACCCACTTTAAGAAACAGTGGTCTAGAGTGGTTGTCCATCAGCGACTATATTAACTCTTTCCGTGCCAACAGCACCATCTATAGTGGTTGGCACAGAATGCCACGGTTTTCAGCACGCACGGTTTCCGATTTGAAGTGACACCACAAAAACTGGTGGAGGATGATCAGTCTAGGTCTAGGCTATACTTTTGAAGCTTTCTGACAGCATGTCAAAATGGATTAAAGCTCGTCTTTTTTGCTACAAAACAAGAGAGCACTACATCAAAACACGTTTTTGCAAGTGCTTGCTAGGGAGTCGGCTGTCATCCGCTTGGCATGAGGTCTATTCAGATAGGCCTACTGCACCTTGATTTCGGCTTTTGACAAGCAAGCACCTCTGTCCGTAAAATAGACGTTTTGTGTTATTGCGGTGGTACTTTCACCAAAAGAAAATGCTGTGCGTCCCACCACAGGGTGTAAGCTTGTACATGTACTATTATCTCTTCTCTTCATATGACACACTATACGATATAGGGCTTATAGTGGATATCTCGTTAACAAGCTCTTATTCATCATTCAGCCAGAGGAGGTTTTTTGTTATTTAGTTATGCACAGTATACAAGATTATGAAACAGCAGTCTCCGGGGGTATAGTGGGAGGCCTGTTATTATTGGGGTGATGCCTCATTGGCCCGCTGCTGTTCATTGGAGCCATGTGTGTCCAGCGTAAGGAGGAAGTCAAGCGGAGGTGTGGAAGACACGCTGCATCGCTGCCGCTCAGGTGACTATTATACTGGCCAAGCACGGCGCTACCTTTTCCGGGGAAATATCAATTCAAGGAGTTTTATCGACAAGAGAAAACAAACGTTTACATTGCCTGTACCGAACGTCTGTCGTGACGCACGCGGAAGCTTGGGCAACCTTATAGACTCCCACGCACCTGTCTCTCTCTCGATTGGTCTACTCCGCTCGGTGACGCAGGCAAAAGCTTGCCTCCATGTTGCCTCCTCTCAACACTGTGTGAAACGGGCAATTATATGGGCACTAGATTTGCCTGTAAACGTCAAGTTTAGCAGGCATATACAGTGATATACAGGTGTGATGGTACAATTCAGGAGTTTACAGGAGTTTGTTGGAAAGTTTAACGGGAGTTTCCTATCCGTATTCCATGCTTTTTGCGTAGTGCAAGATGCCCACGCCCCAGAGCCGAAGCAGACCTTATGTCTATTGCTCTCCCCTATTACTGCATGGCCAGGGGTGGTGAAGTGGGTCCACCCCTCTCTCAGATCAGACCGCCTGTGTCGTTTTCCACAGCCCACCCTGTCAACACAGCAAGTGTTATCCCTTTTCTCTTTTTTTTTCTGACAGTTTTCTGAAAAACCTAATGTTTCTATGTCAGTTGTTTTCAAACATTTTCATGTCAGGGACCCCCAATTGGCCACTGGCATCTGAAAATATGTTGTTCCAGGAACCTCTCAGAAGTAAAGATTTTAGTTAAAACGTTCGCTCTGAAAGAATATACATTCAAGATTTTTCAACAGACCTACAAGCTACAAGCTCGTAGCGTGGCACTCGGTGCCGCGCTATGAGCTCCTGAGCCGCACTAATGAGCCCTAATGCTCATGATAACAAGGTACCATTTTCTTCTACTCGGTCTGTGTCTCAGAGGAGGGCTGTTGGCCCCTGTTTGGGAACACTTGTCTTACACCACTGATTAGCAGGAACAAACTAATAAGTGAGCCAAACTAAGTTGAAGTGAGAAGTGTTGTGGGTGGAGGGAAGTGGCGGTGAAATAATAACCGAAACAAAAACAGAAGATGGGAACCATCTTACAGGCGGCTAGCCCCAGGTAACCTCAAGTTGCACTTCAGTTGCGGTATACTTCCAGGGCTGTCGGGGGCTTAGAAAACTAATTAGGACTGATCAGAAGGTTTCATGAAGAATCACTACAGGACAGCTTCAATAATCTCCCAGCTCAACATCCATCCGTTAGGACAAAGTTGCCTCGCAACCATCGCAGTTCCCGGGAAAGAAAAAAAAAAGGCATAAAAAAGAGACGTGAAATGAGACATTTATGTGAAGGCTTCATTTGGGCCGTGCAGGATTCTATCGTTTCTTCGTAAGATCGCTTTTGACACGTGAGCGGCTTGCCGAGGTGAGCCATGCGAGACGTTAATATGGTCCTCGATCTGCAGTTTAGACAAGGCTGATTAAGAGTGACTGCCGTGCATGCGTGTGTGTGTGGGTGTGTGTGTGTGTGTGTGTGTGTGTGTGTGCGTGCGTGCATGTACAGTATACAGTGACTTGTCCACTCCAGTGTTCATTTCGTGGACTAAAACTATATGGGTTTTTTTCACAAACAAAAACTAAATAAAAACTAAGCTAAACTATGAGGAAATATATTGATAATCTCAAAATACAAAAATTAAATTGGGTGGGACCGGAGGTCGCAGATAACTATATGAAACCTTGCGTTTTTTTACCCACAATCCCCGTCACTCTGACACGTCACCTAACTCAAATCCCTGTCGCTCACCACAGGCAACCTTTTCGATGTCTCCCTTTTGACTGATACTTGTCCATTTAAACTCCAGACGGGCCTGCCCCAAAGTTATTTGTGCAGCCGCGCCCGGCAGCCGGTGAAAACTAGAGTTTTCAAAAGGCCCGAAAAATAAGGTCTGGCCCTACCTGGGCCCTCAGCAAACCCTGTATATTCAATACACTGCCCACGCTGCCACCCATAGATCTCCATATATGGAGCTGACCTGTTCTGACATTCCATCTTGATCTTGATCTGACCTCATCACACCCTGTACACTCAAGATACGCTCCATATATGGCCAGAAGGGCGAGGTCGCCAGTAAGACCCCCAGGGGTCTTACTGGTGGAGCAGAGATCCAGTAGAACTAAAAGACAAGTCATTTTATGATTGGTTGTGTGCACGTGTCACTCTCCGAAAATAGCAAATCAACAAGCTGGTGCGACACAAGTTTGTAGATTGGCTATGTTCGGCACACAGCTGAGTATAAATCAGGCTTGATGACATCACGGCACCGCCAAAATAAATTGTAGTCGACTGAATAAACTGTATAGATATAGTCAACTAAAAGATTAAAACATTTTATATGACTAAAACTGGAAATGTATTCAAAACACAATGATTATAACTAAATCAAAAGTTGCTGTAAAAATCATCACCGGTCCAATCTGGGCCTTGCTTAGCCACAAGGATAGGGAGAGGACCTCGCTTCAAAGCAAAGCAAAGCAAAGTGCTTTGTTTACCCAGGGAAGTGGACTAAGCCAAGGACTTGTTTACAGCCACACCACACGCTCATAGAACATTTCATGGTAGGGGTTCAATGCCTTGCTCAAGGGCACTTCAGCTTAGCCACTGCACCAGGGGTCATCGCCATGTTGGCTTGTGGTGGACACTTCTGAGTGGTGCAGCCATGTGTGTCCCTGCCTGGGTCCGAGCACGAAAATAGCTGTGTCTCACACACACACACACACACACACACACACACACACTTTGTAAAGATTCCAGTTTTGCCAAGTGGACATACAAAATGACTATACTATTATTACCAGAAACACAAAAAGATCTGGATGACGATATGCAGGTCGTTAACTGAGTGCATGTACAAATGGAGCCCAGACCCCCTGTTGAAGAAACGCAGCATGTGTTCTCAGACTCCGAGACATACTTTGATGTAGCTACAGTAGACGTTAAGCTATGAAATGAGATTGTCTGTGACCGCCCAACTCACACAAATGCATCACACACAACTTACTGCATAACACACACACCAGCATGAAGTGGCTTCACAGGACTATGCAACAGTCTATTTCACAAAACAAAACAAACAAAAACAAACCTTAAGCTAATGTATTTCCCATTGGGGGAAAGCGTTGGCGGTACAAGAAATTAAGGTTAAATTAAACGCAAGGTAAACACTAAACAATTACACTTGTGCGCGTTTGAGCACAGGGAGATCTTTCTTAATTTTGTCACGTATACGGTATAGCAAACATAACACTGCGTGGGTAAAACAATCCAATTTAAACGTACATTTAACCCATTCTGACCGGGAACCCGTTTTGGTGTTCAGCATCATGTTATGCTTTAGCTATTGAAAAATAGCAGATCTACAAGCTCATAGCGCGCCACCGAGTGGCGCGCTACGAGCTTGTAGGTCTGCTATTTTTGAAAAATCGAAGAACGACTGACATTTTTTTAAATCTGATCTCAGGTCAGAATGGGTTAATCAGACCAGTGTGTGTCCAGTGGAAACCTCGTATGAATCTGATCTCAGGTCAGAATGGGTTAAAAGTGCTTCTGAAGCCTTAATTGCAGTTATACCTCTAATTAACCGCGAGGTTATTTTTTAAATTCCAATCAAACTAAACGTATTGATATGGTTGTCTAGACAACTCTTATAGGCCTAAGCAGTACTCTTAATATTAGCATTCATAGACTTCATGATTCTCAAATTGAAATGAGTAATCATAAATAATTAAGACTGGTTATATATATATTAGGCTGTTTTCGCACACCTGTCTAAAGTTGAAAAGTAAAAAAGTGATTATTGCACAGAAACCATAGCGACCTTGTATAATGAATAATGATGTGTGCTTTGATCATGTTCAGATTTAAACTAAGCAACCAGTGCATTGACCCTCAAAATACAAATGAACAGACAATTTGAAGTAAAGATCCTTTATTTTAATGATCCATAAATGACTCCAGCTCGACTACATAGCGTTAACGTGTGGAAGCGGGACCAGTACAGCACCAACACCAAGCTTAGCTTATCCGCTTAGCCGCAATTTGCAAATCTAGATTGTTTTTATAATGACTCCCCATTCATCCAATTTGCATCTGGGATCTGCTTGTATTAAACCAAGTTAAACTCACCAACATTGCAGCTGTAGGGGAAGCTTGAATTATCCTCTTTCAAACTGCAAAGCGTTTGTTTCATAAAAATCAACCGTAGACATGTTAACAGCTACTTTCTGTCAAGAGATTCCGTGCCGTGATATTTTTGAGTGGTGCAACCACTCCAAGGAACAGCAATGTCCGTGTTCACCCGCCTATGTGACGTTAACCCACCCATGCACCTATGTGACTGTAAGCACCAGTATGACAATTAGTACCAGTAGGGGCGCTGTTGTGCCAGAAACAGAGAGAGAGATAGTGCTGCACTTTGGCTGCTAATGAGAGAGAGAGAGAGAGAGAGAGAGAGAGAGAGAGGGGGGGGGGGGGAGAGGGGAGTTGCACCACTCAGTTCACACGGGTGTGATTTTTTCTGTGTGGAGTTTGGAAGCGCTCGTTTTTATTAGCGGGTCGTGCTGCTGCCTCGAAACAGGTGGTATGCAACAAACGCTGTATGTACGCAATGTAAAAGAAGCGGTTGGGGGCATTTATATATACTGTATATATATATATATATATATTCTCCATTCATTGTGCATAAAGTGAAGTATGGCGTACAGCTCATGAAAATAAAAAAATCTAAAAACAAAAACAACAAAAAACGGTTTCAACACAGCCATCTTTTTAGAGTACATTGTGCTTCAGTATGTTGACAAGCTTCATGAAGATGCTAATTTTCCTCTCCAGCTTGACTTGGCACCTGCCCACAGAGCCGAAACTACTAGTTACTGGTGTACTGACCATGGTATTGCTGTCCTTAACTGACCAGCCAACTGGCCTGACCTGAACCCCACAGAGAATCTAGGTTGTATTGTCCAGAGGAAGGTGTGAGACATGAGACAATAACAATTTACGGCTGTTATCAAAGCAAACCTGGGCTTCCATAACACCTCAACAGTATTCCACAGGCTGATCACCTCCATGCCACGCCCCATTGATGAAATAATTTCTTCAAAAAGTAGCCCAGACCAAGTATTAACTGCATACATTAATATACTTTTCAGATGGTCGACATTTCTCGTAAAATATTCTAATTCATTGAGATAGGATTTTTAGATTTCCATGAGCTGTAAATACTGAATTATATTACAGAAGAAATTTACTTTTACAAAATATTCTAATTCAGTGAGATGGAGCTGTATATATATATATATATATATATATATATATACATATATATATATATGTTCTCGAAGTGGGGTCCAGGAGGTCCCCATGCAGCAAAAGTAGTTAAGCATTACAATCATTTTAACCAATCAATTCAAGAAATAGCAGATATACAAGCTCATAGCGTCACTTTGTGCCGGGTTATGGGCTTGTAGATCTGCTATTTTTTTAAATCATGAAAATGTGTGCAAATCTTTGAATATATATATATATATAAAAAAAATGTAATCAAATATTAGTTTCTTAGTTTTGAGCACCAGTGATATAGAAAGTAAAACAGAAAACTGCTTCTTTAGACCCACAGGTCTTGTATGGATTATTGGAGTTTGATTTCCACATTTCCTCAACAATCCCCTATTCCCCTATACCGCATTCTGAAAATAGCCGATTTACAAGCTCACAACACGTCACGCTGCAACGCGTTGTGAGCTTCTAGATCGGCTATTTTCAGAGCGCAACACCAGAGTGCAAACAAACATTACATGACTTGTATTTTAGTTCTACTGGATCTCTTCTCCACTAAGTCCCTCCCTAACAAGTCTAGTTTATTTGTTCATGAAAAGTGACGTCTGTGTCTGTCTGTCTATATCTCTCTCACTCCCCCTTTCTTCACCTCTCTCTCTCTCTCTCTCTCTCTGTGCCTGACTGGCCAAATGACGGCGAGTGCCAATTCTCCCTTATTTCCGGGTGCCCCCCCGCCCAGTGGACCATGAAATTAGTTCATTTTCGTTCGCCGAGATGCAAATTACCGCCACCACTACACTAATATCACACCCTGTCATAATCAGTTATGGGAGGGGAGGGCAGGCTTTTATTACAAAAAAAGTATATAGAGGCTTGAAGGAATACATCACGTAACGGTTCTCAAGGTGGGGTTCAGAAACAAGTTAATATAGCGTCAGAATTATTTTAACCGCTATATCCTTTTATACTGTACGTTGGCAATTCAAAAATAGCACATCTGCAATGTCCCACTTTGACTTTGGCTGAAAAAACATTGAAAATGTATATGGGAAATACTATAGAAAGTCTAGATTCTTCCGGGGGGGGCCCTGGGACAATTAAGACATTTCCAGACGTGCCGTGTTTGTACATCTCATCTGCTACTTTTGATGCTTTTGTGTTCTTTCCCAGGTTTTAATGGGTCAGTTACTGTTGGTGACCGACCGGCACGGAAAAACAGGTCATCTCAATTAGTCGCGCTGTGTGTGTGCGTGTGTGTGTGTGTGTGTGTGCGCGTGCGGGCTGTTTTGCGCAGCATGAACAGTAAATTGACAATCTGTACTTCTCATAGAGAAAACGTCAGACACAACTTATTATTAGTGTGTCAGCCTATGAATAGAAGATGGCACATTTTCATAGCCCACATTATCGTTTGGCAGCAGATGTGCCAGTCGAGAGACAGAGGGAGAGAGAGAGGGGGGGGGGGGGGCAGCCAAAAACTGTCCATTTATAGCGGCAAGGGAATAAAAACTGGATTTGTGTTTACCATTAAACGTGGAGGGGAGGCATTGGATTGAAATAATGTGTGCCACCGTCCACATTAATGTGAACGGTGTTCTAAAGTACCCCAGTTTTGACGAGTCCGAACGCAACAACCCCCGAGGCGGTGAAAAGGCCAGCGCTTAATGGATGTATGGGTATAGGCCCCGGGCAAATGACACCGCGCTCATTAAAGGTGATCCTTTTTAAGTTGCCTTTTTCCCCCGCCATTAGCCATCATTCACTCACACGTTTAGTCTCCGCTGCTGTTGTAATGCGCCGGAGGGTCAGCCGGCCATTAGCACTGCGGCGCATCAAAATGGCTGATGGCGTGGAAGGTAAACCACTCGGCTGCTCCAACCTTTCCGTCACTTCACAGGACCGCGTGTGACACGCAGTGCGGCGAGCGTGTCACGATTGATGTCGGCAAACTGTCAAGACTGGTCATGATGACTCTTAACGACCAATGGCACTGCTGTAATAGGATCATATGACTCTTTAATGACCAATGGCACTGCAGTAACAGGGTGATATGACTCTTATACGACCAATGGCACTGCAGTAACAGGGTGATATGACTCTACGACCAATGGCACTGCAGTAATAGGGTGATAACCGTGATATGACTGTTATAACGACCAATGGCACTGCAGTAATAGGGTGATATGACTCTTATAACGACCAATGACACTGCAGTAATTGGGTCATTTACTCGAACCCTATACAGTATGTGTATTTTACTTTTCCAATTTTCAATAATTATTCTTTAGTCCACTACAATTATTTGAAAACTTTAGTTACTAGTTACTTTGTGGATTTTGATCATTGTCACAAATTAACCACTTCAATCTTATATGCATACATTGGCTATTTGAAAATCGCTGATCTACAAGATCAGAACGCATCTTGTGGTATTGGTACTTTTACTTAAGTACAAAATTGTGAGTACTGTACTTCCGCCACTGGGCCAAACACTGTTGATCCTTCATTTGAAAACAAAATAAAGTGAGTACTGTACTTAAATTAGAGCCCTGGTCCCTGACACTTTGGAGTGCCCTGCCTGAGGAGATAAGGCTGACTCAATCTGCCCCCAGTTTAAATCCCTCCTGAAAAAAACCCTCTTAATTTTAATGTAGTACTGTGATGTACAGCATATAGCGAAAATAGCCAATCCGACAACAGGTTGTGTCACGACCTGTTTTGAAAAATGTCATTTTTTTCCCCCTCCTTTTTTTAAATTAAAATGTCCAATGCTAAAGTGATTGAACTGGCACGATGATCTTCTGAATGAATTAATGTATCCCTCTCTCTCTCTGAAGGTACTAAGTGGAAAACTGCCTTCCAACCTCCTCCTCTTCCCCAATGCAGAAAGATCAACTCTCATCAGAACCTTCCAACCTCCTCCTTCTCTTCCCCAATGCAGAAAGATCAACTCTCATCAGAACCTTCCAACCTCCTCCTCCTCTTCCCCTATGCAGAAACCTCCTCCCCTTCCCCTCTGCAGAAAGATCAACTCTCATCAGAACCTTCCAACCTCCTCCTCCTCTTCCCCTATGCAGAAAGATCAACTCTCATCAGAACCTTCCAACCTCCTCCTCCTCTTCCCCTATGCAGAAACCTCCTCCCCTTCCCCTCTGCAGAAAGATCAACTCTCATCAGAACCTTCCAACCTCCTCCTCCTCCTCTTCCCCTATGCAGAAAGATCAACTCTCATCAGAACCTTCCAACCTCCTCCTCCTCTTCCCCTATGCAGAAACCTCCTCCTCTTCCCCTATGCAGAAAGATCAACTCTCATCAGAACCTTCCAACCTCCTCCTCCTCTTCCCCTATGCAGAAACCTCCTCCTCTTCCCCTATGCAGAAAGATCAACTCTCATCAGAACCTTCCAACCTCCTCCTCCTCTTCCCCTATGCAGAAACCTCCTCCTCTTCCCCAATGCAGAAAGATCAACTCTCATCAGAACCTTCCAACCTCCTCCTCCTCTTCCCCTATGCAGAAACCTCCTCCTCTTCCCCCATGCAGAAAGATCAACTCTCATCAGAACCTTCCAACCTCCTCCTCCTCTTCCCCTATGCAGAAACCTCCTCCTCCCCTATGCAGAAAGATCAACTCTCATCAGAACCTTCCAACCTCCTCTTCCCCTATGCAGAAACCTCCTCCTCTTCCCCCATGCAGAAAGATCAACTCTCATCAGAACCTTCCAACCTCCTCCTCCTCTTCCCCTATGCAAAAAACCTCCTCCTCTTCCCCTATGCAGAAAGATCAACTCTCATCAGAACCTTCCAACCTCCTCCTCCTCTTCCCCTATGCAAAAAACCTCCTCCTCCTCCCCTATGCAGAAAGATCAACTCTCATCAGAACCTTCCAACCTCCTCCTCCTCTTCCCCTATGCAGAAACCTCCTCCTCTTCCCCCATGCAGAAAGATCAACTCTCATCAGAACCTTCCAACCTCCTCCTCCTCTTCCCCTATGCAAAAAACCTCCTCCTCTTCCCCTATGCAGAAAGATCAACTCTCATCAGAACCTTCCAACCTCCTCCTCCTCTTCCCCTATGCAGAAACCTCCTCCTCCCCTATGCAGAAAGATCAACTCTCATCAGAACCTTCCAACCTCCTCTTCCCCTATGCAGAAACCTCCTCCTCTTCCCCCATGCAGAAAGATCAACTCTCATCAGAACCTTCCAACCTCCTCCTCCTCTTCCCCTATGCAGAAACCTCCTCTTCCCCTATGCAGAAAGATCAACTCTCATCAGAAATTCGATACAACTGAAAGAGCATCACACCCACACGCATTGAGCGGAGGCGTGTCACTCAGTCATCTGCTATTTGTCACCACATGGAGCCGTCAAAATAGAACAGTGGATCCCAAACAGGGGGGTACAATAGAGAACGCACATACACTATAGCTAAACGCCAGGTGCTGGGCAGAGGCAAATAATACTAGAAAACAGTCCACAGTCACTCCACACACTAGAAGCTCCAAAGCTCAAAGATGTATTAAAGGTTTCCTTACACCAAAGTCTGATGAAGAGCAGTGAGGCTCGAAACGTCATGGCTTTGAGCGTTGGAGTTTATAGACCAGTGTGCTGACCTTATTTTCTTTTCCCAAACAGGGCCTTATTTTAAGGGGTCCCCAGATGAAGTGTACACAGGGTATACAGGACAATTTAAGCACTTAATTTTTAAGACCTAGTAAATACCAAATTCACCCTTTGTCATGGTTGTGCCCCTCTTCGCACGCATTGGTTGCTGTTTCGTGGTTGGACAAAAATCCTTCATCTCCATCCACTACCATTGAAATAAGGTGTTTTTCAGTTGCTTCGTATTGATATGCTGTGCGTTCAATTCTTATTTTAAACTTGGTGTCAGTAAAAAGGAACGTCACAGGTGCAGCATGGTGACTGTGCATATCATGTGTGTTTGTTTTAACAAAAATTATGTTATAGCAAATTCAATATAAACAAAGCAGAACCAGGGCGAAACAAGTCAGAAAGAGCCTGCTGGTTAGTCAGTCAGGGACCAATCAGAAGGCTGATAAAAGGTGAATTGGCCAAATTGTACATAAGAAAGTAGCCTGGAACTCACCTATGCTTTCTATGGCATAGGCAGCTCCCAGCAGGATCCGCCGGCAGAAACTGTGCACAGCTGCTGGACATGAGACTAATTAATTAGAGAGACACACGCACAGGTGTGTGTGTGTGTGTGTGTGTGCGTCAATTTAACAAAGGTGCAGACGATCAGAAATCAGCAGAGTGATCGACGTTTGCGCTACTCTACTGTATTGAAGTGGACTCGGACCCAGACTTTTTTTTCTCCCTGGAAATAAAAAAACGTCTGGGTTTCCGAGGCTAATAAGAAAGAGACAACAATTGTGAAAATAGCCGATCTATAAGTCCACAACGCCTCGCAGTGCGATGCTTGCAGTTTGGGGGGGTACCCCCTTTCAAATACGAGTAGCTGCCCGAAAGTTTTGGGGACCCATGAAATAGAGCATAAGTGGTTAAGTCCATCACCAACGATATTACAGTAGGACTTGTGGTGTGCAGTCAGCACCTTTGTTTATACGCTTTCTCTGCAATACCCAGGCTAAAGAGTAAAGTTCTGAACTTTTTTGTTTTTGTTTCCAACTGTGTGTGTGTGTGTGTGTGTGTGTGTGTGTGTGTGTGTGTGTATTGTGGTGGCAACAGTGGCCTTGAAGGGCGTATATTGTTTGCGGGTGACTGCTCCTCAGCTTGTAGTGTACGGTCCTACGGAGGTGTGAATGCCCCCCAAAATTGAAAAATCTTCCTCCCATGGTGAAATATCACTTTAAATGTAAAGCGGACCTCCTCCTCAGTCTCAAGTATCACATGCACAAAGTTGTTGGTTTCTTTACTTTTTCTTTCATTATTTCTTTCTCTTGACATTGTGTGTGAATTGACACATTGACACAGCAGAGAATCCACCGGCCTGCTGACAATGGGGTGGAAATATGAAAAGGGTTATATATTCTTTCCCAGCAAACGTTTTTAACTCAAATCTTTGCTTCTGGGGAGGTCCCTGGAACAACATATTTTCAGATGGGGGTCGGCAGCCAAATACAGATAATTCTGGGGGTCCTTTGACATGAAATATTTAGAACCATGTAGAAACACATGTATTCCAGAAAACTGTCAGGATTTAGAAGACATTAAATTTCGACGTCAGGCCGAAATGGGTTAAACTACACATTTACATTTCATCCAGCGGATAAAATAATGACCATAAATCATCTCGGGCAGAGAGAGACACTGTGTCACAAGTGTCAATAATTACACAGTCAATGGCCTCCGTTCTCTACACTATTACAGCCCAGGAAAGGGGCGGTATGCGGGGGGTAGTGGTGGATAAAGTGCTTTTACTCAAATAGAAATACCACAATATGGAGTATTATTTCCCGGAGTATTGATTGATTGGCAGTGATGCAAAGGACGCAATCATTTACATGTCACCCTCCCAGGGGTTCTGGGATGCAATACTGTATACTGTACTGTCATGTTGTTGACAAAAATTGTCCCTCGGATCTAAAAGACCAACCCTGTTACCCTGGGTGCCGGGACCCATTACATTGAAAACCCATTTACATCACTGGATTCAATGCTTAGTCAGTCAGCAATGCAAACAGCACATGGTACAGTAAGACATTTAGGATAAAAGGATTACAGAAAGGCCTTTCTGGTCCTAGGTATGCATTCAGTTCATCAACAGATAATTAAAAGAATAACACAATAATGTAATCAACATAGCACTACATGATGCAGCAGTGGCATGTTTATTACTAGTTCCTACGAACAACAACACTGCGTGTTTATGGCAGTAGTGTGTTTATTCCTACTAACAACACCACCAAATGTTAAGGGTGTGGTGTGTTGCAGTGATGCGGTTGAGGTTCCGTTTCTACCGTTAGCAGAATCTGTCTTGAGAGATTAAGTAAACGTATACCTAAACATTTTACTCAACAGTACTGGAGTAAAATAACTTAGTTACTTGGTGCTAAGGGACTGACAGTGAAGAATGAGGCTGCCTGCCATGCATGGCCGAACACAGCAGCGGAAGCATCATAAACTAGTGGTGTAATGTTTGTCTGCGCGCTAACGGTGCATGGGTTATATTCTCACATGGACGCTGAGGGGGAGTGTTTATGTGCGTTTGGTTTCAACCCGCATACTACATTCATTTTGTTGTCTTTTCACGCATAATACACTAACCCGCTATTTGTTTAATGTGTTTAATTCGCCATTGTAATATGAAAATCCGCTTTTGTCATGGACATTGTGACGAGGCGACGCGTTATGATGACGCAACCGGAAATCAACCAACCGCCGGCTTGCAAGGCCTTCTGGGAAACTGAGTCCAATGCAAAGTGACAACCTCAGCTCGCTTTGCTCTTTGTGACCCGGATGACACGGAACTCGTGAATTGTGAAACTATTGTATCTTGTATCGAATCGTATCGTGAGTTGAGTGAAGCGTTACATGCCAAATTTGGTGTGGTGGTGTGTGTGTGTGTAGAGCTCTCTCTCTCTCTCTCTCTCTCTCTCTCTACAGTACACTTGACTAAATGGCCACAGCAGACCAGTTGTAACTCACAGCAGCGCTGTGCCACCTCTGTGTCGCTGTTGTGGAGGTGGTGCAGGTATGCACAAATGAGGCGAAACTGCGACAAACCTCAAATGGCTCTTTAAGATGTGTCACCCTGAGCATTTCACTACTCTTGCATCATTGCTTGCGCGAACGTGTGTGTGTGTGTGTGTGTGTGTGTGTGTGTGTGTGTGTGTACCTGTGTGTGCACGCGCGTGCATGCATGTGCGTGCGTAAATGGAAATGTGTGCTGGCACGCAGTGAGGAAAACCTTTCAACAGTGTCCCTTCAGCCTTTGATAAAGATCACAGCTATACTGTACAACTTACAGTTTAGGCATCCAGCAGATGCTCTTATCCATTCCAGAGCGACTTACAATAAGCAAGGTAAGCACATACTGTGCTTCAAATGTAGAGAGCCGGTGTAGTGTCTCAGGAAACTATATGATCACATACTGTAGAATGGCTTAACACACTATTCACCGTGACCATCAAGAAAAGCAAGTAGGTTGCATGACATGACTTTTATTTGAGGCGCACTAACCTTTTAGCCAAAGACCCAAATAATAAGGGCAAATTAGCTTAAGTTATGGTAAATCTGGAAAAGAAAATGCTTACCACTTGCTTTCTTCACAGATGTGTTCATAAAGGTGTCTACTATCACAGAACAATTTGTTCCAAACCAACTCCCTTGGGAAACTTTGTGACAGCTGCTGAAAGTTGGGGTACCATTATCAACCAATATAAAAGAAAACATGTCACAAGTAGCATGTGACATGTCAAACATAGCACATATGGCCGAATTTAGCCCAAGGAGTGTTTTTCGTGCAAAACTAATGCTTGGAAAGTTGGAATGGATTCAGCATCATGCTACTTAAAGTATTATGAAATTTGGAATTATTTGCCATATATTGGTTGATAATGGTACCCCAACTTTCAGCAGCTGTCACAAAGTTTCCCAAGGGAGTTGGGTTGGAACATTTTTTTCTATGATAGTAGACACATTCATGAACACATCTGTGAAGAAAGCTAGTGGTAAGCAATTTTTTGCAGATTTGCCACAACTTAAAACATAGGGAATCCAATCGACGTGTACACGTGCTAGCGCATCCTCATTGATAAAATCACTGGCCCCTTTTGTGCCCATATATGGAGCTGAGTGATTGCTGATGCAACACACTCCATATTTGGATAGCGGGACAGACACACAGACAGACAGACACACACACAGACAGACAAGATCTGCTAGGTCTCATAGTAAGTGCTCACTGATTTCGCAACCAGAGTTGCACCACTCAGTTCACACGGGTGTGATTTTAATATATATATATATATATATATATATAGATTACACAAGATAATACAAAGGTAGGGGAATTATAGTATATTGTAAATTACTTGGCCGATCTCATGTGAACATCAGAGTGCGCGCGCTCGCACGCACACACGTGCAAACACACATGCACGCACGCACGCACGCACGCACGCACACACACACACACACACACACACACACACACACACACACACACACACACACACACACACACACACACACACACACACACACACACACACACACACACACACAGTCTCTCTCTTTTGGCTGCGGAACCCCACAATGCAATGACATTTATTGTGCAGAGTGCAAAGTTTTCCACTTACGTGGATTTTACGCTTGTCGCCGTGCCGTAAACACTTTTACACGCCGTTGTAAAGCTCACCGGGGCTAATGGAATGTGACTCTCACTTCATAAACTGTATATACCGCCTCGCGACCGCGCGCAGCTCCCCCACGCCTTTACTTTATACCGCCGTCATATTGACTCCGGTTTGGGGCCTTTGATCGCCGGTACTCAAGAGGTATTACGACGTGAAGGTCTTATAGCCCCAAAAAGCATGTCGTTTGGAAGAGGCGAAGCACTCCGACTGTTCAGTCAAATTTTACCACTAGGAAAAATTACTAGAATATTTTAATTAAGTAAAAGTATAACAATACTGCAATGCGGAAATGCTGTTACAAGTAAAAGTCCCAAATTCAAAATTCACTCGAGTAAAAGTACAAAAGTATTGGCATCAAAATGTACTGAAAGTACCAAAAGTAAAAGTATGCATCATGCAGAATGTCCCATTCCAAGATTTTAAATATATTAAAAATCCTTTGAAAATAGTCGATCTACAAGTTCACAATGTGTCGCATCGTGACACATTGTGAGCTTGTAGATTGGCTATTTTCAAATGGTCAAAATGCATTTAGGGTGGTTAATGCATGTTTTGTAATAATAATAATCCAAATCTAAAAAGTAACTCGTTTCTAAGGTTTTCAAATAACTGTAGTTGAGTAAGAAGTGCAATGTTTACCTGTAGTGGAAGTGGAAGTAAAACTATTGCAAATACTCAAGTACAAAATACTAAAAATTGTACTGACTAAGTACAGTGCTTGAGTAAAAGTACTTAGTTACTTAGTTACACACCACTGACCACTTATATCCCATCACATGGAAAAGGGGACTGAATGTCTTGGCCCCTTATTGCGGTCTATCTCAATCTCACAGATCTTGCCTTCCACAGTCCACTGTAGACTGCATAAATAAACACATTTCAAACTCAAGTCTTATAACTCCCCGCAGCGGTTGGCTGCCGAGGAACGCTGACTCGGCGAGTTGACTAGGACACGCCAAACGGGTGGGTGGTGCACGGGGTGGGGTGTATAGGCACGGATGGCATGCCTGCTCAACAGTCACCGGAGCATGCTAACACAGAGCTTGCTGATACCGGACAAAATGGCCACGTGTTGCAACTACCAGAGAATGGTATAGCAGTGATTATCAAACCATTTCATTTCAAGGACCCCAAGTTTGACACGCATTAAGTCTACGGACCCCCGTTTAATGGCATTTATAGCTCTGGGACCCCCAATTTATATTGTAAAAGCAATGTTAATTTAACTCTGAGAGTGTACACATGGAACCAAATTGTCATTGTCCTTAGCAGAAGCCAGTATCATTGTCTTTACCAGAAGCCAGTATCATTGTCCTTACCAGAAGCCAGTTTCATTGTCCTTACTTTCTAAGCCACACTGTAAGAAAAGCTCGTCATTTGATGGGAATCTTCTGTATTATATGATTGTATCGTTCCCAATTCCCCCCGATAGCCGAGGAGGGGCCTATGAGTACAGGGAATTTCCCTGTCATTTGCGGACATGCGCACATTGGTGTAAAAAAAGCCTTAAGTCCGCCATTAAAGAATCTCTCCGCCCGCACTTTTAGAAATAGGACAGGTCAGGCTGCTGCTGCATGTGTGTTACCTTTGGACTGGAACCTCACGCTTCTTTTGGTAAAAAGTTTGGTTGGTACGTTAATTACATTAGTTAATTTATGACATTTATTTATTTATCTCTTGTGTGTAACTTGAAGTTCTTTCTGGCCCCAGTTGGCAAGTGCCCAGTTTTCCCGCGTCAAAAGTTGGACACAAGTGTTTTATTTAAAAAAAAAATATGGGTTCAGATTATATTTAGCATTTATTATATTTTCGGGTTTGTCGCGTCCGTTCATGAATGACCATATTTACTTCTGCTTATGCGCTAGCTTAATTTCCTCCCCCCCCATAGCTTAGTTGTTGTTAGTTGTTGTTAGCTCTTTTAGCTACGACCGGAGCTATTGTAACCTCAATTCGCGCTAGCAAGGAGTCTCTCCACCCAGACTTGACTTACCAACAGAGGTATAACTATTTGATTATATTTAGATACCTTATATTGTGTGTGTGTGTGTGTGTGTGTGTGTGTGTGTTTTAATGGCATAGAAGGCTGTGGTTTAGCTAGGCTAGGCCGCTAGCCAAGACAACAGCATCACCCCTCGATGCTAGCTGTTGGTTAGCTATTTTTGTGGTGTTCACATTAGGATAAACGTAGCAGCTATACGTTGCCTGCCCGTTCAATTTTCTATGGGCTAAAGCTTGTATTATATTTGCAGGTGTGTGACTGTGTGTGTGTGTTTGTCCGTGCTATAATGCACATTTAATGGGTTAGAACGTGTCCGGTGGTGGTTTAGCTCATGCTAAACCACCACCTCCTTTAGCATCATTCATCATCATCTCATATCAATGTCTGTGACTGCCGTAGCTCATTGTCTGCACCAATCGCTCTCACTTTTCACACAGGCATTGACCATAATAATATGGAGATCTTAACAAAGCCCTTTTCCCAATTTAACAAATTATGAATTAATAATGAATTTATTAGTGAATTAAATTGCGAAAACCACCCAGGGTGCAGTACCTCCCGCTGGCCACAACGTAGATGTATAGATATTATATTATTCAATAGCCTTGCTGCTCATGTTACACAAGTGTAGTGTAGTGTCTGTACAAATAAATAATACTGTAAATACTGTACAACAAGTGCTAATTAAATGTTTGCAGCAGAATATACAGTACTAGAGTAGTTCCCTTTTTATTATTTTTTCCCAAGGGACTTTGCTTTTGAAGATAAGGGAATTGAAATAACTACTGGTTCTGTCTGCTGGCAGATGGGGTCACCTCTGATTATTTTCTGATTTAAGGCATGTCATATGAAAATGGTATGCTTGTTGTGCTGAGATATACTAAAGGACAACTACAGTTGGGACACATAGCGAGCATTATTATTAAAAATGAAACCACTGTCCTACTTTTGCTAAGGGGGAAAACGGCCAGCTGGGTTCCTGAGCTTGGAGTCTATGAAGTTGATAAATGATTCTGATTTGTTCATCTGTGAAAATCTGGAAAAACTTACAGAATATTATCCACTTTTTTCATACCAAAGAGGCGGGAGGTTGCTCATTCCTCTGAAACACATGCCAGCATGGACCCTGTAAAGCAGTTGGTTAAGAACCATACCGGCACTTTGTAGTGATAAATTGGATGCAGTCCTAGCCAGATTAGAGGATTTAGGAGTTGCTTCTGTGGATGACCTCATCGATGTGCAAGCCTCGGACCTTGAGAACACCCTGTCTGTCATTCAGTGCAGAAGACTCGTCCGCGCTTTCCAAGCTGGTAAGTTTTTCTCCAGCACACATTAGTACACGAGCTACAAAATTGTTGTCTGTATAATCTAGTATTTTGCAAACTTTAATTATTCATCCATTATTTAATTGCTGATTATTGTGTAACTATGGATTACCTTTTGGTTAATGGGAGTAATTTATAAAGTTCACAATGGGGAAACATGAGCTTATAGATCGGAGGTGTGTGTGTGTGTGTTTGTGTGTTTGTGTGTGTGTAAAACAATCTATTGGATTTCTTCTATTTTTAGGAGTCATCTGTTAGAAAATTGATGACTGAAACGTATCCCATCCAGCGTGAAGCCATAAACGATGGAACATGTGTCATGGTGAGGGTCTGTTTATGATGATAAATATTGTATCGTGATACGATATTCACAGATATCGTATATGTTTGTAATACCTTCATTTATACTTGATACTATATGAGATATTATTGAGAAAATAATATCGTGATATTGTATTTTTCCATATCGCCCACCCCTATGTCAAGGTCATGAAGGAAGAGTGGCCATTCTTATTTGAAGCTGCTCACCTGTTTGAACACGCATCTCAACTCCTTGGCTTTCCGGTACTGAACAAGCTGGCAGAGGAACTTTCCGGCAAAGAATCGGGCATCAACAACTTCCTTGACTCCAAAGGTAAATTACCCCCCACCCCACCCCTGTTTCCCCAATATACATGTATTGCTACTAGTGTTGAATATGTATTTTCTATTGTATGTCATCCTATTCACTAATATCTTTACTTATGTGGTAGTCTCGCGTTGCCAAACTGTTGCCTCTCGCAACTTCCAAATGCTTCCATCATACAGTCGGAGGCCACGGAAGTTCTATCATGATTAAAATATAAAGCGGAAGTGGAGCCTCCTCCCCACTTCCGTTTTGTCTTTACAGTTACACTTTTGAGCACCACAGATATAGAAACATTTTGTATTTAAACATCTGTATAATTGGTATGAACTGTTAATAAAGTATTCAATCAATCATAGGGTTGAAGCTGGGTGATGGTCCAGTGGAGCTGATCAAAGGCATTGCGAGATACTTAAAGGAAAACCCTGATCGCCTCTTCTTCCAAAATGAGGTAAGTGTTATGATTGTAAACCCCAGGAAATTATCTCAACATAATTATATTGTAATGTGTGAATCATAGAAAATATTGAGAATCCCTGTAACATTTCTATGCTTAGTCGTTTCCTCTGACTCAGACACTTTGTGTACATTGGAAACATAAAATCATCAAATGCATGCGTGTATCTTGACTTCATCTTATTTTTCTCCTCAGGACACCAACGATGTTGATCTCAGCAACCTCCCATGTACCCCATGCATCCTACTCAAAGGTTAGTAGTTATCCCAGCAAGCTTGGTATATATGCTCCATTTGTTTTTAGTTTTCCTGCTATGACAATTTGTTGTGATGAAAAGGTATATGCAGATTAGGGGCAACATCTTTAAATTACGGATGTACAATTGTATGTACAAGTCTGAGAAACAAAATGTTGAATACTGTTTTTTTGCTTGTTCTTACCAAAAACTACTAATTACCAGAAATCACAGCAATTATTCTATTTTTATTTTGTGTGTGGGTGTGTGATTTCTTAAATTAATTTAGTTTTTTGTGATCTGTTTAAGGTGACCAGCAATTCAATATGGCTGTGGATCAGGTCATTGTAAATGACCACATCACCTCCCCTGTTTCGGCCCTCGCATATGCTTTCTCCCTGTTCTATGTCTGCAATATTGAGTACCCGAAGGAGATGGCTTTGACGCTGGAGTTCGTTCAAAGGTAAGCAACACATGGTTTTGTAATGTTTATATCTGGGCTATTCAAATTATTGTCTGTCATAATGCGTCACAACACAATGTGAGCTTGTAGATCTGCTATTTTCGGCATGCAGCCAAATACTGTATAAATCTGTCATTGCTATGCCATAAAGGCCCCACCAAAATGCACCACAAATACTGTACACAAACGGGAGATGGGCTCCTGCCCTATGGGCCTCGTGGCTCTGCAAGGCTGACTACAAACATAACCTGCCAAAAACATTCCATGTTCAACTCTACCCCTGACCCAATGTCCCAAATTAAACAAATAAAGTTGCCCTTCATTACCAGTACATTGTTTACATAAAGATCTATCATCTGTTACTCTTTACTTCAGTTTCATCTATTTTATGTGTAGCTAAGATTTCTTCTCTTTCCTTAGAGTTTTCTTCGGAATCAATCCAGACAGAGGGTCCAAGGCAGAACAGCAGGGGAAAAAACGGCACATTCCGGCAAGACTGGGAAAGTTTGTGTCTCAACTGAAGGATTTCCAATGGAGGTTGGAATGAGGTTTTTGGACTGTACACACACACACACACACACACACACACACACACCCCTACCTTACCTCCTGTCTGACAGAGCAATGTTTTGTGATGCAAGACTGTCAAAGTTTGTGACTCAATGAAGGACTTCGTATGGAACATACGTGTACGCACAACCACACACACACACACACACACACACACACACTACCTCTTGTCTGTCAGACTGCCAGTCTGTAACAATGTTTTTGAACATTCTCAAGGTGAGAATGCAACAGCATTGCTGTTTATTTAGTTTTGAAATGGAAATGTGTATGGCACTAAGGGGGCATAGGGGTGAAGTACCTGCCCCCCAAAACAGAACTTAACTATTATCTATCTCAGAATGTTTGATGTTTGAGTATTCTAAAGGTGAGAAATGCCTATTTTGTTGCACTAGATTGTGTTTTATTGTTTTTGAAATCATTGGAGGGTGATATTTGTCATCTTCTCCTACAGGCTGGGGCAACACCTATCAGTGGGGAATGATGAGTGGGAGGTGTAGGACGCTTTCTACATCCTCCTGGAGGGGACTCCTCATTCCCCACTGACAAGTGAGTCCGTAGTTTGAAAGCAGTGGCAAAGGACATGTATTTTATTGTGTTTTGAAATAATTGGAGGGTGACATTTGTCACTGCATCTTCTACAGGCTGGGGCAACACCTGTCAGTGGGGAATGATGAGTGGGAGGTGTAGGACGCTTTCTACATTCTCCTGGAGGGGACTCCTCATTCCCCACTGACAAGTGAGTCCGTAGTTTGAAAGCAGTGGCAAATGACGTGTATTTTATTGTGTTTTGAAATAATTGGAGGGTGACATTTGTCACTGCATCTTCTACAGGCTGGGGCAACACCTGTCAGTGGGGAATGATGAGTGGGAGGTGTAGGACGCTTTCTACATTCTCCTGGAGGGGACTCCTCATTCCCCACTGACGGGTGAGTCAGTAGTTTGAAAGCAGTGGCAAACGATCCCTGTAAAAGTTTTAAAAGAAATGTGCAGTTGAAATGTATATTTTTATTATAGGGAAATGTCTATAAAAGTTGTGTTCTATTGTTTCTATGATGGAAATGTAATGGAACTATATGGTACTAACACATTACCCGCCCAGGACCTCAAGCGAAAGAGTATTTTATAGTGTTTATGATCGTGATGCTTCTTGCGTGATGTCAACAATCATCGACTTTCTAAATGAGCGTAAAACCTGCCTGCTGCGCGAGGTTACTCTATGAGGTGAATTCATTAATCCTGGCGGTTAATGTGTTGTCTGGGTGCTTTGTGCATGTTTACAAAAATAATTGCACTGTTAAAGAAAAAATGTTAATTGCACTGTTCACTGAAAAGAAAAGAAAACTAATACAAATAAACATGTATTATTTATATATTTGTGGTTTAATCAGATTGATGTCCGTAAATTGTACAAAGAATATCCTATGTAAATCTACTTAATTTTCTATTTTCGGATTAACGTAAGTGTCTTTACAGACTAAGACTAAGTCCCTTAAAAGTACAGAATTGTCCGTAGAAAGACCAGACTAAGTTCCATAACAGTACAGTATTGTCCGTAAAAAGACCAGACTAAGGTCCATAACAGTACAGTATTGTCCGTAAAAAGACCAGACTAAGGTCCATAACAGTACAGTAATTGTCCGTAAAAAGACCAGACTAAGTTCCATAACGTTACAGAATTGTCCGTAAAAAGACCAGACTAAGTTCCATAACAGTACAGAATTGTCCGTAAAAAGACCAGACTAAGTTCCATAACAGTACAGAATTGTCCGTAAAAAGACCAGACTAAGTATTGTAAAAGTACAGAATTTTCCTGAAATATCCGTAAAATGAACTGACTAAATACTGTAAAAATACAGAATTTTCCGTTTTAGGATGACGGAAGTGTCCGTGAAAGGAACAGACTTAGTCCTGTGAAAGTACGGAATTATCCGTTATAGGGATGACAGAAGTGTCCGTAGATTAACGGTACAATGCATTGGCAGCAAATTACCGGAGCATTTCGCCGTTTTCTAACGGATATTTTTTTTACAGTGCAGTTTCATTGTCCTTATCAGAAGCCAGTATCATTGTCCTTACCAGAAGCCAGTTTCATTGTCCTTACCAGAAGCCAGTTTCATTGTCCTTACCAGAAGCCAGTTTCATTGTCCTTACTTTCTAAGCCAGTTTCATTGTCCTTATCAGAAGCCAGTATCATTGTCCTTACCAGAAGCCAGTTTCATTGTCCTTACCAGAAGCCAGTTTAATTGTCCTTACCAGAAGCCAGTGCTGTTGCCTCTCTCAGAGAATGGAGAGAGGCACTTCACTATGAACAACCTGCTAAACAGAGCACTCAACTCAGCTCAGTCAAAGCCCTATTTGTAAAGCACATTTACAACGACCGAAGGTCGACCAAAGTGCCATAGAGGATCAAGTAGAAAACAAAAGGAAAAAAACACAAACAAACATGTTACACAACAGGAGTTATGAAACAACTTGTGTCAGACACAAGGCAAGTGTCTTGAATGCAGCCCAGTAAGGGCATATGTCGACCCCACCCCGCTCACCTCCGCCCCACCACCTCCTGGTGCTGCGGCCATATTGGAAACTAAATATAAACAATGGGAGAAGGGTGGGGCCAAGAAAGGCCCTTATTGCTCAGTACAAATACCTCAAAGTTGTACTTAAGTAAATGTATTTACCTGAGATCAGATTCTACAAAATAATGTCTTCTAAATCCTGACAGTTTTCTGAAAAAGGTATGTTTCTATGTCAGTCGTTTTTCAAAATAGCAGACCTTTTTTCAATAGCTTAAGCATAACATAATGCTAACACCAAAAGGGGTTCCCGCCCAGAATGGGTTAGTTACTTTCCACCCACTGCTGGTCATCCAACCTGCAGTGTATTGGCATGCAGGGCACCCGGACACTAAGCTCATTGTTATGCCTTTTGTCTGCCATTCAAACTCAAATGATATGGTAATACTGAGGCATTGTGCGAGTAGTATTAGTAGTAGTAGTATTAGTAGTAGTTTCCCATTCTCTCTCCGCGGGAACGATGCATTCTGAACCGCAGGACCTATCGAAGGAGCGAGCTTTATCTACAGAAGCAAATAATAATGACATCCACTTGAGGCGGCCAGATGGATCTCCTTACAGGTGCATCGTAGCGCGCTGTGCACGGCGCTCTGAGACTGCATGTGCTTGTAGATAAATGTTTTATGTTGATGCGTGTGTGTGCGTGCATTTCATCGCAAAAACCTCTCATCTCCATATTTTAACTTTTTGTCGTTTGTTTTGTGCTTAAGCTGTGATCACACTGCAGCAGCGTCACACAGAAGCATCAAGATAGTATAGCAGATGAAGCAAAACGTGCCGCGTTTCGAGCTTGTAGATCTGCTACTTTTGTTATTTAAAAATGTTGCATCCTGAAATGTTTTGGACATATGAGGTTTCCACCCAGCAGAGATGATTATGTGCGATCGTGAGTGCAGGCTTTGAGCTCCGAGTGTACTACTGTGTGCAGGTTTACAAACTGTGTGTGTGTGTGTGTGTGTGTGTGTGTGTGTGCACATTTGTGTAAATCTGTGCAAGGTTGCATGCGTATGTATAATGTCCGCATGCTGTGCACGACGATTGCTTGTGTGTGTGTGTGTAATCGTGTGTGCAGTGCACGCACCACACGTGCGCACTGCTGCTGAGCATTCTAAAAATGCCCGATAAAGGCAGCGGCGCTGAGCGTTGCATCTTAATGCGCTCTGGCGCGCACGTGATGGAGCGACGCCCCCCCCCCCCCCCCCCCCGCACGCCACGCGAACCGGCCCCAGAATGAATCACCCATCGAGGCTGATTGGAGGACTGCTTATTTTTTTTCTCTTTCCTTTCCTCCCTTCTCATTATTACTCACCATATAGCTCACATATCACATATAGATTATACTCCGATGTCTAGAGGCTTTGCGTCATCGCGGTGGGTGCCGCATATACTGCACGTGTGCAGCTTTGGCTCGACTTAGTTTTATTGAGCTTCCTTCACACCCAGAGAGGACTTCATCGTGGCCGTGTTATAGAAGCCGGCCAAGAAGAGGACATTGTTGGTGGGTGCAGGCTTTAGTTCCGACATACTATTGATCCGAAACCTCAATCCTAACCTAACCCTATAAACCGCAAGCACGGGAGCAGCGCATGTCGGACCATCGCTTTTTCGCATCGCATCGCATGTCCCCCCCCGCTTCGGATCTTCGGTGTGTCGGAAAAGCGTGCGCACCCCATCGTTGGTAAGGTTCACCAAATCTTGAATTGCGGAGAATATTCTTCTCATGGTGCCATGGCATAGGACACTGGGGGGGGGGGGGGGGGGGGGGTATATTAATTATTCACATGACAATGTTTGAGAACCACTGGTTTACTTGAAACAACGTCAAAAAGTACCACTATTTACAAGCGGCTTTACATAAAAACAAGCTCAAAGTCAGGGGAGCGGGTGGACCTGTCGATACCCGGTGGGTGTGCCGTGATCGACCTGCGCTCCCCGTATGAACGGAGTCAAATAGGATGAGCTCGCGGGGTTCCTTTGATGTTCGCATTTGTTGTGGTGTTAAAAGTTATGGAAATTCGCTAATCATACTGTCTAGACTATAGAGCACCGCGCATCGTTCTGGTGGCATGGAGGCCGCTCGTCTGGTCCCGGTCTTATCGGTGACATTCATGTTCATATTTATGTAAAACATCTCAAAATGTGTTGTTCCAGGGGCCCCCCAGAAGCAAAGATTACAGTTAAAAATGTTCGCTTTTAACATATGAACATATTGAAGGTTTTTTAAGTGGTGCAACCACTTCTACAACCAGCTTGCAATGTCCGTGTACCTGTTTGTTTGTCTGTTTGTGTACGTCAATGAGCACGAGTATGTGACTTATTCATAGCATTAGGGGGCGCCAGAAACAGAGAGAGGGGTAGTGCTGTGTCTCTGAGAGAGAGAGAGAGAGAGAGAGAGAGAGAGAGAGAGAGAGTGGGGAGTTGCACCACTTGGTTCACACAGGTGTGATTTTTTTTTATAGCAGATCTACAAGCTCGTAGCGTGGAAAGAAGTGGCATGCTATGAGCTTGTTTATCTTCTCTTTTTTTTTTAATAGCCAAAGTTATAAAATAATGCTTTTTAAGCTCAAATCTAAAATGACACAGATGCTTTCTTGGGTTACATCGGTTAAGCAAAAGAATAAATCATATCTATTCTTCCACCACTGGTTTTGATGGGCTGGTGAGTCCGTGGCGGTGAGAGAGAAAGTGGGGGAGTCAAGCTGTGCATAAAATGGCTGGTTATCGCTTGGAAAGAGTAGTGAGGCCAAGCATAGCGCGCTACGTGGAGGCCCTGCCAATGAAACGTCTCCACCCCCAATGTGGCCACTCCGGTCACTCCAGCACCCAGCCGCTGTTCCCCTGCATGCTGACAGGCCATCAAAGAGGAAAATGGTCTCTGCACACAGCATTATACCGCAGAATTATTCATCCCTGTGTTGATTTTGACAGCATTTTCTTTTGTTTTAGTCATAGACTTTTGAATGGAATTCCATTTAGTTTGAGTCATATTATGTGACTCTTTTTGGTGCAGAGACGGACATGAAAAAACGAAAAGAAAAAAAAAATCAATGACTTAGCCTCGGTCAGAAACGGTCACATATTTTATTAATCTGAAATGTTTCAGACGAAATCTACAGTTGAAAATACAAAATCATGAAATGACTTGTCTTTTAGTTCTATACTGGATCTCTTTTGCATTAGTTTCTCCCTAACATTTTAGTCTGTTCATCATAGACATAATTTTCATTTAGTTTTCATCGATAGAAAAAAAAGGTAGTCGAACATTTTCTTCGTCATAGCTTCGACAAAATCAACACTGATTCTTCACCCCTCAAATGAAGAAATAATGTGCCAGTAAATGATGCACACGTTTGGCAAAGCAGGTGCTTTTGCCTGCTGTGCATGTGGGTACAACACAGGGTTAACATACCCAAAACACTAGACAGCAAAACTTGGAAATGTATTTATTTTTTGCCCATACTTTAACCCATTAAAACCGAGACAGCATCTGTATAATTTTACTGTTTGTGTATATACTGTATATATATATATATATACACTCAGAGAAAGAGAGAGAGAGAGAAAGATAGGTTATAGCGACAGCGTGTCACACTACGATGGTCTTTGTAGATCTGCTATTTTTGAGGGGCGCTAGCCCCTCTTGTATACAGCTGTTGTCCCCCACAAAATGTCCACAAACATTAAACGCCATCGACAATGAAAGGATAAATTATGTCAAATTTCCACAAAATATGACATAATTTTGTGGCAACAGGCATTCTGATTGGCCAGTATGAGATGTATGATTTGTTTTATCTATGAATATATATGTCCCTAGAACATAATATTTTGAGATGGGGGGGTCTGCGGGCCAATTACATATAATGTTGGCGCTCCTTGACGTAAAAAAGTAACATAAGTCTTGTAGAATCGGCCTCTGGTCTCAACGTGTTAAACAAATCGATGAATGAAGGACTAAAAAGGGACATTACTATTCATTCAGTGAGAGAAAAGGCGGGTTTTGGAACAGACTCATTCGTTTGTTTCTCGTTTTCATTTTTCCGCCCGCAGCTCAACAACTTGTCAAGGACAGTGACAGTATCAACCCCTGCAATCACAGGCCTGCGGGCCACCCGCGGTGTGGGTGCTGGAAACAAATCAATGCCCATCAGTCTCCTTATGAGCTGGTGAAATGCAGACTGTCGCGCCAAGCAGCCACTCAATCACTGCGACCAAGGAGGCCAGTCGATAAATCCATTCAGTTGCTGTCGGGCAGTTATACCTCATATCTCCTTATTTCCACATGTCATTTTTTCCCCTAAATTAAAGCCCTGCTTCATCAAACAAGAGGGTCACGCAGAAATAGCCGATGTACAATTAATTATTTATATTTATTTATTCTTATTTTTGAGGGGCGCTAGCTACACATGGTTTAATGTTTGTCTTTAGTTTGATGTTTGTTTTGTAAACGCCATTGACAATGAAGGGAACATTTACGTCATAAATGTGTCATTTACGTCATATTGTCTCTTTATTGTTAATGGCTTTTAATGTTTGTGTTTGCACCGTTTGTTTTACATCACCATTGCATCACCTAATCAACATGAGTTACTTTAAAATATTTTAGCGCCCCTCACTTCACACGGGTGTGATTTTTTTATATGAACTACAGGCCCTCACATCTAGGTCGCACCAACCAATGCCCATATATGGAGATATCTGTATCTGAAGAATGAATTGATCCATTTTAGAATGACGTTGAACTTGACAAGGACCTCACTCGTGTGAAGGAGAGGGGCGCTCTTATCATCATACATCACATTCCGTGCTCAGCCAATCAAATCTGTTCCGTGGAACACAGGCACAGAAAGCTGGGCATATAGGAGAGGCCAGCGACCCCTCAAAAGAGATACATAAAAAAAACTGTCCCCGTTATGTAGATTTGTGGGAGTGAAATGGCTGTGTTCATGTTACATTACCCTTGATGGAAGTTCTCCAGCTCTATAAAAATCGATAGGTTCCAGATTTATGTATTGCCATGATATCCACATAGCCTGTGAATGGGCAAAAAGGGGTTTTGAGTCAATTCAATTCAATCAGCCGTTATTGTCTCCGAGGAGAAATTTGTCTTGGGCACCAAGAGACAGCGTTATACATTACATACAAACATACACACACACACACACACACACACACACACACACACACACACACACACAGTCACAGGCTTGCTTGTGACTATGTGTGTGTATGTTTGTATGTAATGATGTCACCAAACCAGATTGACCCAATCGAGAAGGAGGGAGTATTCACTGGGTGAGGAACTTCATTGAAACTCCAGTGAAACACTGCGTTGCTGTCTATGCTGCTGAAACAGAGGCTAAACCCTGTATCGAACTGTCCATGGTCCTGAAACAGAGGCTAAACCACGTATTTAACTGTCCAGGGTCCTGAAACAGAGGCTAAACCCTGTATTGAACTGTCCGTGGTCCTGAAACAGAGGCTAAACCACGTATTTAACTGTCCAGGGTCCTGAAACAGAGGCTAAACCCTGTATTGAACTGTCCATGGTCCTGAAACAGTAGCTAAACCCTGTGTTGAACTGTCCAGGGTCCTGAAAAGTGGCTAAACCCTGTATTGAACTGTCCATGGTCCTGAAACAGAGTCTAAACCACGTATTGAACTGTCCAGGGTCCTGAAAAGTGGCTAAACCCTGTATTGAACTGTCCGTGGTCCTGAAACAGAGGCTAAACCACGTATTGAACTGTCCGTGGTCCTGAAACAGTGGATATAAACCATGTATTGAACTGTCCTGAAATAGTGGCTATAAATAAACCCTGTAACTGTAAAAAAAAATCTAACAATGTACTGTTAAAAAAAAAAGTTTTAAGTCTGGATTTAAAAACGTCAATGGGGGGGGGGGTTTCTGAATGATTATCATTAGGGGATGGTGTTCCACAGCCTAGGGGCTGCAACTGGTTGTCGGGACATCTAGAAGCTCAAGGTCTGTGGATCTGAGGTGTCTAGTGGTGGGGGGGGTATTTTACCAGGTCTGTGATGTAGGCAGGGGCTACCCGAGTCAAAAAGCACACCCAGGTTTTTTGCGTGGGGTTTGACCAGGAGGGACAGGTTGCCTATAGGTCTGTCTGGATCTGTGCGGTGGAGTCAGGTGGACCAAATATTATGATTTCCGACTTGCTATCATTTAACTGCAGACAGTTTTGTGACATCCAGTGTTTACTATCCTTGAGGCAGTTCCTTATAGGTTATCCAATTGTGAGTGGTTGTTTGGGTTCAGGGGAAGGTAGAGTTGTGAGGATGGTGGCACTGCAGGTGGAATTAAATAGGGAGGTTAGTTCTTGGGTGGGGGAGGTCTCGATAATGCAGGTATTTGGAGCAGCTATGAGGGCTTCTGAGAATGTATTGGCGGTTGATGAGTTAATGAGGCCTGAGGACCGAGTGGGAACCCTGCATTGAACTGTCCATGGTCCTGAATTAGTGGCTAGGTCCATTGTTGACTATTCTGTGGTGCTTAACCCATTCTGAACGGGTACCCATTTTGGTGTTAGCATTATGTTATGCTTTAGCTATTGAAAAATAGCAGATCTACAAGCTCATAGCGCGCCACTACGAGCTTGTAGGTCTGCTATTTTTTTTTAAATCGACCAGTGTGTGTCCAGTGGAAACCTCGTAATGAATCTGATCTCAGGTCAGAATGGGTTAAACAATAGCTGTGTCAGTGGTTCTCAAAGTGGTGTCCGGGGACCCACAGTGGTCCTTCAAGGGGTTCCCAAGCAAACTTAGTTAATATATAGCATCACAGTCAGTATAACCACTTTAACCCTATACATTGACCGTTTGATCATTTTATAGATGTTTCTTTCTCAAGATTTGAACACACAAATCCTGTATGGGGGTCCGTGGCATATTCTTTCAGATTAAATCCATGGCCCCATAATTTGGGGCCGTGACGTGAACATGAACAAGGTTTGAGAACCACTGAACTAGATAAAAGTGTGACACATGTGTCCACTGTCACTCTTTAAAGTTAATTTAGGAAAACATTAATCACTTTCCAACAGAATGGGAAATGTCGGCATGTCCTGCATGTTGTGGGAATCGTGGAGAAACATGCAAATGAGCATGCTGATACTATAGGGATGTCACAATCTTCCAAACTATGTTATTAATCCCCCCCTCCCATCACATATTTAATTAAAAGTGCTATGGCCCATCGAATAAACAAACTTGCGTGCGTGCGTCCATGTGTGCGTGTGTGCATGCACACATGTGCATGAGTGCATGTGTGTGCGTGCAAACAGTATTTAACTGGATGACTCATTGCCTCATCATCCAATTAGCGTGAATGGGCATGAATGGATTAACGAGATTCCCACAGTCTCTGTTAAGATTGCACCAGAGTCTTGGAGGAGGCCAACATTCCCCAAGCGTCACTAGCACCATCACCCGACACCAGTTATGATGGTCAGGCTAATTTATACGTGTCAAAATGCCCACCTAAAAAAAATGTAACACACTGTAATTAACTAGGAACCGAAACTGGGTTCTTCGGAGGAATGCCACAGAAGAATGATATATTGTTTCTTGGTTCCACAAAAGACCGAAAGATTTTTCGGTTCTGGAGAATGGTTATGTCCGTATTAAACAGCGTAGTGTGGGAAAATGCCTAACATTCTTCACTCTTCCCCCCCCCCCCCCCCCCATCTCTCATCTTGAACATTTCCACATCAAAAGGCAGACTGGCCCCAAAGCAGCCTCAACCTTAAGTTCTTCCCAGACTCTCCAGGGGGAAAGAAGGAGATACTTCCAAGGACATGGTAGTGGTTACAACACCAATAAAAGGCTGAAATATTCCCTTAAGTAAAGGACTCCATGTTATTGTTTTAAAGCTGCCGGGGCCCTTTAGTGATTCACCCTTTAGCTCTGATGAACACTTCAAGAACTGGAACAAAGAAAAGCCAATGTGCTGTGCAGTGCGATGGTGGGTTAGAAGCTGTGCGGCACAAGGGGAGAATGGGAAAAGGCCACTAGGTCCTTGTGTCTTGAGTGCCTTTAATGAAGGGTCCTGCAGGCCCCCTTCACTGTCTGCTCTGTTCTGCTCTTTGGCATTACTTGCTCCACTGTGAGACTGCAGTCTGCTCTTTGAGAGAACTGTTAGATAGCCACTCTTTTAGATAACCGACTCACACATCGCTGGCTTCCTTCAAAACTGTCCTGACAAATCTACGTTGTACATGTTTTATATTCGTTATTATTATTATTATTTTTTTTGGCTATTGGAAAATAGCCGTTTTGTGAGTAGATTTATTTTCAAATATTTGAATCCATTTTATACATAAAACAAGAAATTCTGCATAATGAGTTATTACATTTTTGATGCCAATATTTTGTACATTTACTCAAGTAAATGTTGATTACCGGACATTTACTTTTAACAGAGTACCCGTATATTACCAAATAGTAGCCCGGGCTGTTAATATGCAAAATCGATTCGGACCCCGGGCGTTTATAAGGACCTTGGCCGTTATTTGCCATAGGCTGTTATTTATTTTTGCACCGGCTTGCACAAGGCCATTATTTGGTTTCAGTATATACATACAGTAACATGTAGTGCAAATATTGTCTGGAACTGGTATTACCGTAATAATAATAAAAACAAACAAAGCTACAGTACATACAGTAAATTGTTTACAAGTATACTGTACAAAACATATAATAATACTGTACAGGGTTCCTACCGCCATGAAATTCAGTGAATTCGAGTAAAGCACGATTTAAATATCAACTATTTTGTTGCGCTGAGGAGTTCATGGTGTTGGTGTTTTATAGTACTATACTTGTGAGGACCTGTCTGGCGCACGCTGCGCACCGAAAATAGATCATCTGCAAGCTCACAAAGCGCTGTCATGCAACACTTGGAGCTTGTAGATACACGGATGACAATAAACATTTCACAGAATATAATTATACCACTTTGCATTAAAACAATTGGTTGTGCATAGGCTGCATAGGCACTTGTGAAACTATAGCCTAGATTTATGGATGTGGAGGACTGCATGTTGCGCTGTTGTGAGGTGATCTTGGCGTGCAGAGATCTGCAAACTCAACACGGTGAACACGCATACAATAATATAAATGAGGGCTGAGGCTGATTAAGTTTGCAAATAACGGCCCATGGGCGCTTATATGGACGAGGTCGGTTATTTGAAGGAGGTGGTTATTACGCAAAATGGTGTCAGAACCTGGGCCGTTATAGTGGGCGGCTATTTGAGCATGGGCTGTTATTTGGTAATATACGGTATCTACATTGCAGTATTGATACTTTTACTTAAAGCTGCTATAAGCAATAATATGTCAAATTTAATGACCTTTTTGTTTTGTTTTTTGGTATTCAGACAGCCAGCAATGGGTAGAACGCTCCCCCCAAAAAGTAGTCTCTGTGACACATCTAGGGGTCGCAATCTGCAGGGCTCTGAATACAAAAAAATAAAAATAGTCATTCAATGTTGACATGAGAACAAGTACAAACAAACTTTTTTTTTCCAACACAGCACATTTGCCACCAAATTGTGTGATAGTGATGACCTGGTGTTTTAGGTTCCCCATGCAGTTAAAAATGATGCAGAAGAGAAATTGAATTGAGACATACTGTATCAGGAAGTATTCAAAGTTATTCAAACGTTTGTACTATTGTCCCTACCTTACCTGTTAATGCAGCAGGATGTGAACACAGCTTTTATATGCTTCAGCACATAAAAGACCTACTTACAGTTAGAAAGTGCAATGAGTGATGAAACCTTGAGTAATTTGGGGGGGATTTTGGGCATAGATTCAAGAAGGTCAAGACAGTGTGAAGTATTTCTTTTCTCAACTGCACGGTAAGAGGAGAATAAAGCTGGATTGGACCATGCATTACAAGGACGGATTAAGACAGGTTTATGCTGAGGCTAAGACCAGGGTTTCCTGACAATCCCCCTCGCCTGCAAGCATAACACAAAGTATTTTGGCATCGGAAATAGAGCCTTTATGTTTAATACTCCGGTCTGTTTTCCATTCAAATCAGGTACATTACATGTCATCAATCTGAGTTCAAATCATAACATGAAATAGGAATACAATATGAAAGGGATAATGAAGGTATCACTCTGACGGGGTTTATTCACCTACTTTTTGTACAATACCAGATGTACAATTGTTACGTTATAAAGTGTTCCATAACACCAGATATACTCCATTAGATATAATAAGTAGGTGTGCCTAACCAGAACCCAAACATGAAACTCACAAAAAACCAACTAAGCCTATACCTAACCTTAATCCCAAAGATAACCTCATAAAAATTGTGCCTAACCTCGCAAGTAACAAAAAACAACCTTGTTTGCATGATGTCCTTACGAAATATAAAACAGACCCGCAAAGAGATTCAAAAACTTTGAGACGTAAGCTTGCAAACGAAGTGCTCTTACCAACTAAACGCCACTGAGCTTGCTGTTCTGGGTATTATTTGAAGCTCTGTCATTTCCCCCTCTCCAATTTGTCACCATTGGAAACGACTATTTGTGCTGCAATTGTTTGGTGCTTCCACAGGTTTTGTAGCCCTGTGAGCCCTTGCGATAATCCAGGCCTGCGCATTAGCCATCTAATGAGGTTCTTAACTCCTCCGTGCGTTCAATGGTTTGTTGAGTATATTTATAATTCATATTTTGCATCGCCGGTGCTCTGCTCTCCCCTGGGGGCATTCGAAGAACCCAGTGAGAATGAAATGAGAAACTCTGTGTGAAAGCCAGCAGAGACACACTGCACTAATGAAAGGTCCGTACGTGGAAGCATCCTGACCTTTAAAAGGTTTGACTGGTCTGTGTATTCACCGTTACCAGTGGTGGACAAGGTGGGGCTATACTCCACCACAGTATATACTTAAGACAAAGTGTATCCTGGTTAGATATTACTCTACTGTGCAAGTGAAGGTTGCTCAGTGAAATGTGTGCTTGAGTTAAAGTATTGGAGTATACTTGCTTTAATTCATTAAAAGCGGGAAAGCATCTGTGTTGTTTAAAATTTGTTTGTGTTGGGGGGGGGGGGGGGGTGGGGGGGGTGACCTGACTCCGCTGGTGGCGGCAGTGAGTTCCTCCTCCTGCTTCCCATCTGGACTGTGCCACAGCCGCAAATGTAAACACAGCCTAACTAAAGACTACAACTCCAAATGATTATGGAGAGATCTGATTTGTGTCCCGCTGCTCCCAGTTCATCATTTCTGCCTGAGAGAGCCCATGCAGTTGCAGGCAGGAGGAGGGAACTGGTGAACTCAATACTGCCGCAATCTGGCAGTCAGGTTAGGAGGGGGGGGGGGGGGGGGGGGGAGACCCTGGCAAAAAACATTTTCAGATGAGGGTTCGCGGTCAAATGCATCCTACACGTCCAAACAGTTTGAGAACTACTAATTTAGACGGCATTTCTAGAATCGGCCTCAGGTTTTTTTTCACTGGCGAAAAACTAAATAAAAGCATGCACGCTGTGTGAAAGCCAGCAAAGAGCCACAATTCAAAGGTCATGATAGCAGCGCTGAAAGCAGCCTGAAAGGGTCTGAAGGGTCACCGCCACCTCGCCATCTACCCGCTAAAAGTACAAAATGGAAAGGAAAGCGTTTCTGCAGAACGAGGCAGAATAACTGAAAAGAAGATCCTTTTACCACCTCACAATCCACTTCACTGTCTGCCCATGATGGAACTGTGAAATCCTGTTGCTCATAAAGAACAGCCTGCCAGTGCTCTGTCAATTCAGAAAGTAGTCATTGATCTCCACTGTTATGTCTTCATGTACACAAGAAAATATTCAAATCTAGTCCTCTTTTTCACTCAACAGGGCCATGATCACCAAGTCATGGCCACTTACAAGTGTTAAACACTGTATTAACAGTAACCGTCTTCTTAACAAGACAAAAGTTGTTTGGTGTAGAATAGATGGAGACCAAGTACAGAGTCGAATTTACTAATTGTTGACAGATTAAGTTGTTCCCAAACTTGTGCCAACCTCAGGAATAAATACACAGCATATAATTATAATTGTCAATACGGTTTAATAAGCAAAGCCCAAATAACTAGTGTACATTAATGTTTGATCCTATAGCCTTCAACATTATAATATGAGCCTAATACAATAGTAATGAATCAAATATGGATATGGACAAATGTTACCGACAGAAGTCAACGAATTAGCCACCGGTAGACCTCTGGACTCCCTCCTACGTTACAACTTACAAGAGAGTAAAGATTCCATGGGATCCAGAGATATTTAATAGTTCCAAGGTGTGAATATAGTCCAATCAGAATAGTTAATTTCTTCTATAGTATATAGTATATCCTTAATTGTTTACTAATTCCATGATTTTAACTTGAGTGAGGGCTGGTAAATATGTATTAGTATCCTATATGAATACATATCATTTTCTCTTTATGATTACCTGTTTATTCCCTATAGATAAGGTAAATACTTTAATAATAGCTTGAGTGGTAAATATACCTTGGTAATACTAACTAGAGTGGAATTTATACCATAAATATTGTAATAATTCCTCCAGAGAATACAAGGAACGCATACGTGTTTCGGCTATGCATGCAGCCTTCATCAGAGCAAGCGTTCCTTTTTGGTGTGCGCCAATGAAGAAATGGAAATGTGAGTACTTTGTCCTCAATACTTAGTTGTATTGAGGTTTCCCTGGCCAGGTCCTTGGCCTGAACAACAGTGTGTGGGACAAGTTTTGTGCCTGCGGCCTTGGCCCCGGTAGCCTATTTTATGAGGTACCTATAATGAAAACATAAAAAAAAATAAAGAGGGGGGAAAATTACACTTGTGTGAAGTGAGGGGCGCTCTTATCAGCATACATAATCATACATCACATTCCGTGCTCAGCAAACCAAATCATCACATTCCGTAGTATACGCACAAACACACAAAACTCGCCAATCAAAAATAACTATCACAGAACTCCATGGGTTTTGGGAAGCTTCAGGTTACATGGAAGGTTTCTGGTTTCAATATTCATAGTCCAACAAAAGAACCATAAGTCAGTTATCGTTATATATAAATTATGTAGGTTAAAGGGTGGCTTCACACGCAGCGCAACCCTCCATGGCGGATTACTAATTGATCTTGTTTTACATTGCAAATGAGTCATTCATATTAGTGTTGGCCGCGACTCAAAGGGAACCGCGCTGCATGCGCTTTTATCTATGAGCCGCTGCACTGAATTGATTAGCCCATTAGAACCTGAGGCCGAATGTACACGGAAATGTCTAAACAGTTTTCAGAAAGATGTATGTTGCTATATCAGTGCAGCTTAAACGTGTTCATGTCTCAAGGGACCCCCAAAATGTATTTGACCGCCGACTCATCTCAAAGTATATTGCTCCAGTGACACCCCCCGGAAGCAGTTATTTTAGTTGGACATGTTCGCTTTAAAAATCTAATATTTGTCAAAACAAATAGCAGATGTACAAGCTCAAGTGCGGCACAAAGTGTCCCGCTATGAGTTTGTAGATCTGCTATTTTTTTTATATCTAATATGACAGGTGCTTTCACAGTATTTAACGGGTTAGGACCCGAGGCAGATTCTACAAATGCTTTCTAAAATATATATATTTTTAAATGTCAAGCTTGGGACTATAAGTGACGCTCTGTGAGCTTGTATATCTGCTATTTTTTTTTTTGAAAAGCCAACGTAAATAACAATTAAAAAAATAACACAGACACTTTCCCGGTGCTAGTGTGTTAGAGAGAGCGAGGGTCATGCCAACGGACTGACAGAGCCATGCAAATGTGACTGAATAGCTAATGTATGGCTGCGGGAAGAGGCGCTGTTCGTTTCATCTCATGTTCGAGGATTTTCCGAGAGGGACGCAATGTATTTCCATGATAGTAAACATTGTGAGTTGTCGTATTTTCATACATTTTTTTAAAAATATGGGCCTGTTTCAAAAAGGTTTGCCCCCCCCCTGTCCTATAGTAATGGATGATTTATAGTGGGTTGCATGCGGGGGTCACACACCATTACTTCCCATTGTAATTGTCGTCGCTGTAGGAGCCTCTGGTTGGATCAAATTGTTGGCCCAACATGAACATTCATTTATAGCAGGACATGCAGTAAGAATTGGTTCAGTTATTGTGAACAACAAGATGAACAGAAGAAGTCATTACTGTATGATCTCTGGCACAAAATGTGTTGTATGTGTCTGCTTTGCAGAAAACTATATAAAAACTAAATATACTTATAGGATACCAGACAACAGCCTTGTTCTTCTGAGTATGGTACATATTGTTGGCTTGGTTCAATCGAGGATTGAACCGAACCGTGGATTTGGCAGATAATTAACTAATTTCAATGGTGAATGTTGAAAATTGGGACATTTTAGTGTTTCAGAGACATTTGGAACTGGGACAATCCTGGCCAAACCGGGACGTGTGGTCAGCACAAAATGTTCTTTTATCGTAAATAGGCTAACAGTCGAATATCTGTACGATGAAACTGTACGAAGTGTACACTATAGGATGTCTAAATAATATGTGATATACAGTATATGAGAAGCATGAGGAGAAGCTACTGTAGGCTACATACATGTTTACTTTCTGTCACTCCAGTCTGGACCGGGTTCAATAATATACAGTCACACCAGAATCCACACTGCTGTCTCGTGTCTCATCACAACCGATGTGCTTCAATGCATGACCCGTGAAGTCGGGGGGGGGGGGGGGGGAAGAAAAAAGCGCTGCAAAAACAGGCAGATCTACAAGCTCTCAAGGCGTTGCGGAGTGACAGTGAGCTGTTCTCAAATTGGTTTTATAACACGAATATATCGTCCATAGGCGATTGTGGGGCAGACGATGGCCGATAGGAAAAAAGTTGAATATCGCCAAACCTTAATCTAGTCATGGGCTTTTTATCTCTCTCTCTCTCTTCATTGCTCTGCCCACAGTTGAGCTTCCCAACATCTGAGTTGAAGACCTGAATTTTGGGGGGTGAGACAGCTGTGTTTGTATGCAAGTGGCTGGGGGGGGGGGGGGTGGAGTGGACCATTTGATGTTCGCTGCAGATATATGTACCAATTCCCCTTGATGTGGAGGTCCATTTTCTACCATTTTCACTCCAATGCTAGTATAACGCTGTAGGGGGGGCTCTCTGTGTTCTCTCTCGGCACTGCATGCTCTGCTGCGTTCTCCCTCTCCCCAGAACACACCAGATACAAATACCAATCAATCCCCCGCCCCGCGAATCACCTTCGGGGCTGTCTATCGTTAAATGTTTTGGCTTCGTTCAACGGGGCAGAATTGGTGAAGTGGAGCTTGCATTGGGCGTTACTTTTCTATAAACACGGCACCAGCCGGATGGTTCCTCCATTTGTCAGGCTCTTCAACCCCTAATGTGGTTTTAGTGCTGTTTAAAAAGCACCAGCCAGCTGGTAGGCATGTACGGTATATGGGCTATAAGGACTGACTGATGATTACCGTCAAACCGGCTCATCCAACAAACCTTCCCAGGGTGGAAAGGCATAATGCGTGAGGGGGCTGTGACTTTTCCATTACTTGGGGGAGGGGGGACCCGACGCTGATGCTACATGTGAGTACATCTCGCAGCAGGGAGCATCACGTATAAGTAAGCAGTTGAAGCCATGTGCCGGTTGGGTAAACCACCGCTTAGCAGCATTTTTTTGCAATCATCCACATTAAGGATGACTTAGAATCTATGGAACAATACAGCAGAGCCCCACCCCCAGGCCCACTGTGTGTACCAGGGAGAGGGTGAAAGAAAGGAATTAATCCATTACAACTGAGAAGAAAGCATCTGTTTCATGATAGATTTGAGCTGTATATGTTTTCTGAAAACTCTTAGGATTTAGAACAATTGTTTGAGAAAACTATTCCACAATCTCTGCATGCTGCAGTATTATAGTCTGTATCTCCCAAAATCAGAGGCAAGAAACTGCATCTGTTCGACATTCAAAGGTTTGAGAACGCTCCACTGATCCCATCATCCCATTAATAATTGTTAAAGTGCAGCTACAAGTAAGTAAAATAATAATGTATCAATTAAATATTGAAGAAACTGTTTACTGGTTAATGATATAAAACGGGATCACTGAAATCCATTTTTTTGAGAGGGGCCGTTGCTAGGCAACGCCTTGCTCAGAGCTCCCAGACTTGTTTTGCGCATGCATGCGAGCAGCCGTTCACTTCCTTGTTTACGGGCCGACAAAACTTGCTATTATCTCTGAATCTATAGCGCGGTCCATGGTTTTGATCAGAACGCTGATGTTCTGTCCTAATTTCTGACTTAACCAAGCATTTGGAATATTACCGCTTCTTTTTTTTTCTTTTTTTTCTTAATATATTTTTTATCCCACGATTTTGTAACCCATTTTTCACCCCTGTGTCAATCATCTACTGTGATCCTGGGCTGTACACACCCTCCGCCAACCTGGGGAGAGCAACGGACTTAACTCATGCTTCCTTCAACACAAGAAGCAGCAGCAAAGAGAGAAAAAAAAGGTTCATACTTTTAGCCGTCTTCTACTTGACTTCAGTTGTGTGACTCGACTTCGACAAGCCCTCCAGCGGTGACTCCAGTCATCTCCATCCTCCATACATCTGGCCATAGCATCACCAGTAGGTCTCTCTCTCTCTGCTGGGAGGTCCCGGTGTCAAAGGCAGTGACAGACCAGCCACATGCTCCTGGAAAGAAAGAAAGAAAGAAAGAAAGAAAGAAAGAAAGAAAGAAAGAAAGAAAGGTGCTGTCAACAAAATAGGCTACTCAACATTGTGTTTTTTTTAAATATATTTTTTATCCCACGATTTTTGTAACCCATTTTTCACCCCTGTGCCAATCATCTACTGTGATCCTGGGCTCTACACACCCGCCAACCTGGGGAGAGCAACGGACTTAACTCATGCTTCCTTCATGCCTGAGTGTCCAAGTTGCTCCTTTACACCTGACAGGGGGGAGTTTCCCTGGTTGGACGTAGCGCGTGGAAGGAACACGTTATTCCAACCAGTTCCTTTCCCCTCCATCAGGCGCCCCGGCTGGCCAGGGGGAGGCAGTTTAGAGACCAGGATTACCGCTTCTAAAGAGAGATCAGACTTATTAGCGCAAGGCCGTAATGAACAACATTATACCTCACGGTTTTGGGGGGAAATGGAAGGCGGGGCTTTTCAGAGTAAAATCTGCAAATCCGCTTGGCACTCTAGCGCCTTTATTCTGAAAGATTCCCCGTCAAAAGCAGTGTTAATAAATGTATAACTACAAGCAATAGTGACCAGAGCCTAAACACGCTATGCTCACTAAATTGATGTAAATAAATGCGTCAAGGTTAAAACAGCGGAACATGGTTGGTAGCCATTAATTACTGATGACATTTCAGAGGCATTCATCTTAAAACAAGGGTCATAACTGGGGTCGTTGTGCATGCGATAAGAACATTATTTACGGTATACTGACAAAGACGTGTTTTTCCACCAATAAAGAACCCAGTGGTGGAAAAAGCACTCAGATGTGTTACTTTGTTACAAGTAAAAGTCTGGAATTCAAGTATCTACATCAAAATATACTTAAAATACCAAAAGTAAAAGTGCAGAATGTCCCGTTTCACAATGTTCCAAATGTATTACGGAGCCCCAGGTCATTGAGGGAGGGAGGGGAAAAAGTATTAACATGAGCGCTCAAGTTAGTAAGCTTGAGCAGTCAAGTTAGTACTTGAGTAGCCTGGGGTCCACCTATGCTTTCTATGGCATAGGCAGCTCCCGGGCAGGATCCGCCGGCAGAATCTAGACACAGCTGCGCGACATGAGACTAATTAAATAGATGTGCGTCAATTTGACAAAGGTGCAGACGATCAGAAATCAGCAGAGAGTGATCAACGTTTGCACTACTCTATGCCGAATTGAAGTGGACTCGGTCCCAGACTTTTTCTTTTCTCCCTGGAAATGAAAACGTCTGGGTTTCCAAGGCTAGTACCGAGGCAGTCAAGTTAGTAAGCTTGAGCAGTCAAGTTAGTACTCGAGCAAGCAAGTAAGCACTCAAAAATCCTTTGAGAATAGCAGATCTACAAGATCACAATGCATCGCAAAGCGACACGTTGTGATCTTGTAGAGCGGCTACTTTCAAATGCCAAGGTATAAGGTCTGAAGTGATTTTGTAAGCCTATACTAATAATCTAAATCTACAAAGTAACTAGTAACTATACGTTTTCAAATAATAATAATTGTAGAGTAAAAATATTTTCTTCTGACATGTAGTGGAGTAGTGAAGTAAAAGTACACAAAACTGGAAATACTCCAATAAAGGAAGAAAAAGAAAACAAATCTCAAAACTGCACTTAAGTGCAGTACTTGAGTAAATGTATTTAGTTACTTTACACCAATGCTCACGGCATAATGCAACATACCGTTTCACCTTGGTGCGACATCAACTTCTACAGAAGCACATGAATCTATGGACTGATCGTGTGTGCAATCGTAAACGGCACGACCTGTCGTTTACTATCACTCGTAGTTAATTTAGGATGAGAGTGCACTTTCAAGATTATCTGTCACAGATAAAGGTGAATAGGTGAGAAGAGGTACCTATACTCTAAATAATCACAATAATTGTAAAACGTTTTCCACTAAAAAAGGTACTAAAATGTTTAAATGTTAGCGGTCATTTGAGTGACCCAACTCTTGCAAATCAATGGGTCTATAAATGTGCTCTTTTGTAAATGATCTGTTCTCACTTGCAACTCTGTTCCCCACATGCAATCTGCAGTGCACACACATTGCATTAAGCTTAGACGACTTAGTGAATGGAAGAAGAAGAAGAAATGCGTTCTGGTAAATCAAGTTTACCAAGGGTAACTCGACTAAGCATCAGATACTTGTTTACAGCAAGGCCCACATGGAGCATTTCATGGTAGAGGTTCAATGCCTTGTCCAAGGGCACTTCAACGGTGGTAATTTTAACGTGTCGGATCGCTGATTCGAACTGGCGACCTTCCGGTATCTAGACCGCTCCGCAATCCACTCGGCCACCGCTGCCGCTGCTACAGTCACACAGCTTGCCTTCCTGTTGGTGTGTAACTCTGCTGCACTGAATCATACTGTATCACAACAAGCCATACGCCTATGGAAATAATTTAACTAACCACTTGAACCCTAACATCTCCTATTGTGGGGGGACTATTTGCCGGAAATATCTGATTGCAATGCATCCTAGCTACACTTTTAGACTGGCTATTTCTGACAAAAAAATTCTATAAATTTAGATTTATAGAAATTCTCTCTTCCTTTCCCTCCCTCTTCCTTTTGAGCCAACTGCGAACCCAAAACAGTCGAGGTACGGATGCGAGGGCTTTGTATCCCGTGTTTATTCAACATTCAGTATGTATTTTATATATAAAATATGAAATACATATGTCGGAGGCCATGTGGTGGCTTCTGGGTAGTCGCGGGCATGCCAAGGCATCACATTGGTGGATTACTTCTCCAGGCCTGCCTGCTGTTTTCTCAGCTCAGGGAGAGACCTAAATCATGTCTGGACGTTTCCACAGAAAATGCACTCGTATGCTATACCGTGGACGTGACAAGCAGTAGATGTGAGAGCAGTGTAGTGGGGGGTAGTTCAGTTCAGTTCAGTTCAGCTGAGGAATAAACAACAGCTCAGTTAGTTGGAGATAATTCTCTAGGCCGCAGACAGTGAACACATGTGGAAGTATAAAGTGGGGGGGCATCCTTTTTGTTGACTCGCTAAGGCCGAACGAGCAAGGACGTGTGTAGGCAAAACTTGCAAATAGGCGAAACAGATGGACGAACACTCAACAAAACAAAACAACAAAACGTGAGGAAGTCAATCTTCTGCCCGGAGAAGGGGGGAGTAAACACCAGTGGAAGACGCACTGAGATATTTACGCAATGTTGAGAACTTTAAAGCGCCCATCCATCATCAATAAAGAGATTATAAAATATCATTTTATCACCCCAACAGATGGTTGGGGTGGCAATGACATTTCTATCATGCTGTTCCCCCAACAGTGGCATATTTTAACTTTGTGTTTTTGTCTTTTGTTTTTATTTATTTTCATTAACACCCTACTACTTGATCAGATTACAGTGTCACGCAAAAGCATCAAAAGTAGCAGATCCACAAACTTGAAATGTGTTGCGAAGCGATGCAATTTGAACTAGATCTGCTACTTTAGCTATATTTGAATTTGAATCCTGAAAAGTAGCAGTTTTGGACAGGATTGCCACCCAACAGAGACAATATGGTCCTCACTAATGCTCATTATAATATGTCGTGAGTACTCGGTACTCAAGTAAATGTAATAAATTACTGTCCAACAATGTCATTCCACTCACACAGACTGCCATGCTTCTTCACGACTTCACCATGACATCATTCATGTGTCGGTTTACCCCCGTCTAATTAAATACAGGTTTATTTTCACACACAGTGCAAACACTCCTACAACCCGCAATGTCCGTGTACACCTATGTGTTCACCTATGTATGTATGTATTAATGAGTACGAGTATGACTGAGTACCAGTAGGGGCGCTGTTTGCCAGAAACGGAGAGAGAGAGAGATAGTATTAGTGCTGCACTGTTGCCTGCTAATGAGAGAGAGACAGAGAGAGAGAGAGAGAGAGGAGAGAGGAGTCGCACCACTCAGTTCACACGGGTGTGATTTTTTTTTTTAATTACCCATTACATCTCAATTTCACTGATGGAAAGACACTTTGGTACTGCTAGAGGTTAATTCCACCGCTTGGCATTAAGAAATCATACAGTACCCAATGTTCAATGTAATTTAATGATGGCATCGATTTCAGAAGCATGCATGCGTGACCCCGTAACACGCTGCAGATATCATTTGTGGTGTTGAGTGAGCTGTGGTTTAGTAAATCGCGGGGCTTTGCAGCCACGGCAGCCATGTGGTAATGGATTATGAAACAGGAGCGGAGAAAAGTACATCTACTGTATGCCGTTAACTAGATACTTAAATTCCGTGGGGGAAGGAGTACTCTGATGTCTCTGAAGATTATTTAGAACAGTTTGCAGCCACTGGCAGTGTTTTTCAGCATTCCTACTAATCTTTCAAGACCCGACCCACAGAATATTTTGTTCTGTGACTATGTAAACACCAAATATCTCAAAAGAAAGAAAAGAGTCTACATTCATCGGGGGGGAAAAGTGCGTTTCCGCAATGTTCCGTTCTTTAGTTATTGGCAGATGAATATAGCTTGTTCGCAGTCTGGAACAGAAAGAGAAAATCCTAAAATACTACACTAAACCGGTTATATTTTTATCACGTTTTTCTGGTTGTCCTCTGGTCCGGAAGAGCATGCTTTATCGTAAACACAGAAAATACCAGAGACATCAATGGCGGTCTGTGTGTTGGATTTGAAATGTCCTCTATCCAGACGTCATTGGCAGTCAATAGTCCACTTCACTCACACAGTCTGCCGTGCATCTTCACGGCTTCATCAAGACACAATACATGCGTTGTTTAGACCAGTACTTCTCAAACTTTTGTGCCAAATATAAATACACTGTGGTATTCATACTACCGTAAGTCAATAATCGGACTACTACTTCTTCTCCCACCACTGAGTATAAGCAAGCATAATCCTTGTGTTCAAATGGCTGACCCTGGCCATCTCTTTGCATGCATGGTCATGGTTAGTCGACTGTCAGCCACAGCATGAAAGAAATCTTACTGCCACCACGACCATCTGTTGGCGTGATATTCCAAGGCCCTTGTAATCTCTTTATTGATGATGGATGGGTGCTTTAAAGTGGGATATCAGTCAATTGAAAGGCTCACATATCTTATTCCCCCAGCCAGGGACAGCTCAATCAATATTTGGGGGGAAATAAACAGCCTCTCAAAGCCAAGCGATCAGAAGAGGAGAAGTGAGACTTATCAGGGGGACAAATGGGTTCTTTTTGGACTGGAGCCGATCCATGAGACGGCAGGTCAAACAGGCAGACTCTGTGCACCCAGAATTTGGACTTTGTAGAGGATTGATGAGGCGCTGGCCTCGGATGGCACAGCACAGTGGTAAAGTTGAGCTTGTGGGTTAGAATTAGAATCCATTGTGGTGCATCCGGCTTTGTCTGGCATCTATCTACAGTATGCAAACACAATACTTCAAAAGAGAAGGCAATTGAATTGACGGAAATAATCAATCCATCGGTCTCTTTCTTACTTTCTATCTTTCTCACAACCACTTGAACCCCGGCATCAATATGCTGGGGGGAACATTAGCCAATTATAGCAGTAATAGCAAATAACAGCGTACAAGTTCACAGCGCATCGAGCTCGTAGGATCGACTATAACAGTTGACGAAGAGATTTAGTGAAGACTGAGGGGAAGAAAAGCAAACTCAGGTCCAGCTGGCTAAACTTCCAAGTGCTTAGGAGGTCACCTCATTGGCCATGTTACACAAGGTAAAAACTAAAGGAAACTTTTTGTTCACAATCAAGCCCAGTGCAGCAGCTGTGGGCCTCAGTGCTGCAGTAGACCATGTTAAAGTATTATACTATGTTTGGAAACATTTACAACCGTTCTTTAAAACCGGGAAAGCATCTGAGAGTAATATTTTTTACATTTTAGATAGTGGGTCACTTTGTGCCGTGCTATGAGCTTGTAGATATGCTATTTTTTAATAGTTAACATTGTGCAAATATTTGCAACTATTTGAAAAATCGTTAACATTTGTGCAAATTGTGATTTTTTATATATAGGCCTTTATATATTTTTGCAAATACATACAATTCCGCCGGTCCTTGACATGAGAAGGTTTAAGCACCATTGATTTTTTTTTCTAATTTCCTGAAAAGCAACCGTTTTGGTGACACAAGGTTTCCACAGGACAGCGGTGATATGTTTCTTATCTCTCTCTCGGAACAGGAAAACAGGTATTCCCCCTTCTTCAAACCCTTCTTCAATACACCAGTGGTTCCTGTTGTAGTATACAACATGCTGTGTACTTGTACAATGTAGTTGTACGTGAATATACAATGTACTTATATGTATTGTGCACTGCCTGAACTGTAACATACTTTAGAGCTGTGTTAGAGCACGCTGAAGGCCGCGTGCTGCAGGCAGTGATTGTGATGTCTAGTCAGTGACGTCATTAGGACATGAAGTATCCAAGCTATATAATTATGTTGCTGTATGTGTAATAAACTGTGTGAACGTTTTAATGTGACCAAGTCTTCGTGTCATGTTATTTGTTATGAAACTCTGTTCTAAGTATTGGACTCTCGTCTGGTTCTGGTGTGTGACGACCCGGTTGACATTTCCATGGTTCGGCGGCGGACAGACAGACAGCCTAGCCCGGGAGAAGATATTGCAGTGCACAATACTAATAAGTACATTGTATATTCACGTACAACTACATTGTACAAGTACACAGCATGTTGTATACTACAACAGTTCCCAAAGTGGGACCCCCAGGGGTCCTTGAGGAAGTTCCAGGGGGTCCCCAGCTAAATGAGTTACGAACCAAATGGACCCTTATGGGACTGTAACTCAGAGGGTTTACACATGGAACCAAATGGACCCTAAAGCGTCCATTTGGTTCCAATTGTACACACTCAAGAGTTAAATTAACAGTGATTTTACAAAATACATTGGGGTCCCATAGATAGAAATGCCCTTAAATAGGGGATCGCAGCCTAATTCAGGTCAAACCGCGGGGGCCCTTGAAATGAAAATGGTTGAAAATCACTGCTAGAGCCATACAAATCTTCTCTTATGGGGGTCCTTGGCATATATTTCAAATGGGGGTCCACGGGCTAATGAGTGTCATTTTGGGGGTCCTTGACATGAAAAAGTTTGGGAACCACTGCTATACACAATAGTGCATGGAAGTAACCTTCCACTTATATTAGTGTCAATATGGCTGCCATGCTGTGATATAAAAAGGTCTGTTGCATGTTGTTACATTAAATGTCATCCATGGCAGAACGTCTGTGAAAGCTTTGCATCAAAGCTAAAGGATCAGAAAAGTATAACTGATGTTTTATTTAAGACAAAGAGACAGGAGCTAAAGACGTGGATCAAGCACAGAGAAGAGAGGCTTAAAGTGCAGACTGCCGACAAGGATTCAGCCTGAGGAATGGTGGTGGAGAAGATTCATAGAAGTATTATGGTATGGGTTAATTAAATGTATTACTAGATGACACTTGTAACCCAGGGCTCGAAATAGCGACCATTTTGGTCGCAAATGCGCCTGAATTTTAACCTTTGCGACCTAAAAATATATTTGGGAGCACCAGTGCTACTACAAATAATTACTGTGGTGCGCCTGGCTACAACGATCAATTCTCGAAAAACGGGCGCTCTGAGCCGCAGCCGCTCTATCCAACTCCACTGCAGACTCCTGTCTGCTAGCTGCACTAGCACTTGATGCTAACAAACCAACGTGTGTAGTTAACTACTCTTTGACACAACGGTACGGGACAACGTTGAGCGCTGCATCGCTCACATTCCAGAGCGCCTCGGCTCGCAACTTCACTATGTGTCAGAAAGTACATTATTTCAAGGCAGCGATTCAGAAAAGACCGGAGCGGTACGCTACGGACTCTCTGATTGTAATTTGTAAAAGAGGAGGAGGCGGACCGGCGTGTGTGTGTGTGTGTGCGTGTGTGTGCGCTCGCGCGCTTGCAAGAGAGAGAGGGAATGAGAGAGAGGTAGGGAATGAGAGAGAGGGAGGGAGAGAGAATAGCAGACTTGTAAGTGTTTCTACCTGGTTTCTACATAGCAGCAGTATTGCTACTTTTACTTAAGTATAACATTAGAGTAATTTTCCAGCACTGAAGTGGTAGGCATAGCTATAAATACCATGTTTTACATAGAAATTATTTTATATTAGAAATTCTAATTATATGATCTAAATAGGCTATGAAGGTGAAAAACACAAAACAAAGAAAAAGAAAACGGGTGATGTGACTGGCCGGAATCAGTGTAGACTAGATCGAGGGTCCTCAACTGGAGATGTTTGATGCCTCGGCCTCTTTGAAGAGATGGATGGATGAGGGACAGAAAGTCTGGACACTACATTTTAAATTCTGGCATGTATTTTTATACTTTAGTCATTTTATGTTATTTGTAAACCACACGTTATATTATTGTTTTTATGAATGTTAAAAATCGATTACATATTAGTGCTCCTTAGATTTTGGTGGGTGCTCCTAATTTTTTTCTGGTGCTCCTTCATTTTGAAATTGGGAGCACCAGTGCTACCAAGTAAAAAAGTTAATTTCGAGCCCTGTAACCCCCTGCGAGGGGACTGATCATCACCTGTTCTTCCATGACAGCCGACTCGTGTAAGCCTATTTCAATCATGCCGACTGTGTGTGAGTCGGCTATAGAAGAAAGCCCATGTAAGGCAGTGGTTCCCAAACTTTTTCATGTCAAGGACCCACAAATTGACACTTATTAGCCCCCATTTGAAAAGATATGCCAGGGACCCCAATAAGAGAATATCTACCAGTGATTCTCAATCCGTTTAAGTTAAAGGACCCCCAGTTTGAAATGATACCCATTTTTAGGCCACTAGGCGCACTAGTAGGCCATTTATGGCCTACTAGTGCGCAATTAATTCACCCTACACTGAAACATTTCCTAATTACATCACCATCGACAGCCAGGTATAACCCGACATTGAAAGTAACACATCTCAATCACGTCAACCATCAACATCAGTATATATATACCTCTGAGCGTACGCACAGTCCTACGAGCACGACCACAGTACCTGCGCGCTCTGCTTGCGCAACTAAAAACGACAACGACAAAGAGTACAGGAATAATTAACCCATTCTGACCTGAGATCAGATTCATACGAGGTTTCCACTGGACACACACTGGTCTGATGAACCCATTCTGACCTGAGATCAGATTCTAAAAATGTCAGTCGTTCTTCGATTTTTCAAAAATAGCAGACCTACAAGCTCGTAGCGCGCCACTCGGTGGCGCGCTATGAGCTTGTAGATCTGCTATTTTTCAATAGCTTAAGCATAACATGATGCCAACACCAAAACGTGTTCCCGTTCAGAATGGGTTAAAAGAGATTCTCAAAATTTCCACAGCACAGCAGCCTCCCGGGGGTCCTCCTTTGACTTTGTGGATTTGTTTTTCCGGGGGAGAATCGATATGAACTGGCATGAACAAGTTCTCTGACCTATTTTCTCTGCTCCGCTGCAGCCTGGATCCATACGTCAGAGAGGAAGAAGACCTCGTACTGGCGGATAGGAGGGGATCTGTGGGGCCTTGTTAACACTACAATGCTTTATACCTCTGCCGTGAGGTGGTTGAGGTCAGAGCGGTGCTGGAAAGCAACTAACTACATTTACTCGACTGCTGCACTTGAGTAGCCTACGGTCACCGTTCTAAAATATTGGCCTGTTAATTTCCGTTTTGTTTTACTGCGTTTTACAGAGAACCGTAAAAGAAAATACTATTACCGTCCTATAGCAGAGATATAAAGCAAGGAGCCACAGAGCTGGGAAGAAACCTTCTCCCATAGAATATAAAGACATGCATGTCTTGTGAACAGGCACAATACAGCCTCCAACTATGGAGAATGTGCTCAAGTGACAAACGACTCCTTGGGAACAAAGCTCCATTCAAAGCTTTTACATCTCCAGTACAGTAATTATGATCTTTCTGTCACCTTGCCTTTGTTTGTGTTGTCAGCTGCTTTGTTCCTACTTTTTATTTGTATAATTTGTTGAGTCATTGGTGACACAAGACAGTGGGAAAAAATTCTAAATAGAGTTTACTGTAGTGCTGCCAGCAACAAATGTGAGGTTTTACACTTTTATTGATTGAGATCTGCACGCTTCTATTTATTGGCGATTTGATTGGTTCAGGCTACGTCGCAATGCTCCATATGAGGACAGTTTCACGTGATTTACAGTGTATTACAGAGAACCGAAACCGAAGCCAAACAATTATTCAATATATGAGTACTGACATACAAATAATGCTGTCTGTCAGTTATGTAAGAGGAGTTGGATCAGACTTTGAAGGTACAGTATGGACATACACACTGTTACATACTGTACCGGAAGTCCAGTTAGTTACGAAATGACTGATGTCTGGATAAGGAGCTGGGCTGACTTCTGGGTGAGGAAGGGTCGAATCCTTTGAATGTTATAGAGTGTAAACCTACAGGATCGAGTGACCACTGTAATGTGTGCTTTGAACGAGAGCCGACTGTCCATGATAACACCAAGGTTCTTGGCTGTTTGGAACCGAGGTCGCCAGGGAGTCGGTTCCAACAGCCAAGAACCTTGGTGTCGTCCTGGACAGTCAGGACCAGTTATATGGAGAGAAGATCAAAAGTGGGTGAAGTGCTAATGTATGTTAAACAAAAAAGGGCAGTACCTTTTCCAACACTGCTTGATAATAACTAGTTTCCTTCAGAAGAACAGTTGTTAATTAACTTTCTTACATACCTCATCTAAATTCATCATAGGGAGACCAGCTCCAAGCATTGCACATGTGCCAATTATGTATTAGCATATATACCATACAGACTGCTTAACATTATCTTCTATTCATTCATTAACCATAGCTTCACTATTCTGTGCACGGAACGGGCCAGGGGTGTGTGTCCAAAGGTGTTGTTTATTTATTAATTTATTTGTTTGTTTTCATATTTGATGGGGCTGACTGCATCACCTGTCTTACATAGGGTTGCCAACTGGGGTGCAGGTCTTTTTTCCGACAGCATATTGATCCGAAACCTCAATCCTAACCTAACCCTAACCGCAAGCTCGGGAGCAGCGCATGTCGGACCATCGCTTTTTCGCATCGCAGCGAATGTCCCCCCGCTGCGGAGCGGACCGTTGCCCCGTCGGCTAGAATGCTGTCGGAAAATAGTCTGCATCCCTGCCAACTGTCTCTTGAAATAGAATTGTCCCTCACTGAACTGAACTAAATTTAAAATACGACTCCCTCATTGAATTATATAGATTTAGATAAGATTTTCCCACCCTTCTCGCGTACCAGTGGGTCATACCAATCCACAGAAGACAGTTGATTGGCCACAACTGCTGAAACGGTCCCGCGAGGTTGTGAACGTTCTGTATGATCATATCAAATCTGAGCATCAATTCCAGAATGTTCAGAAACGCCGCTTTAGATTGTCGCTAAAGACATTCTGAACGAAGGAAAATGATCGATGACATCACCAACGCGGAAAAGAAAGCGTTGCCAGGCGGCGATGACGGTAAAAATATGAAACATTAGATCCTTATCTCGTCCGATCTCGCCCAAGGCGATCTGTGATTATAAATGTAACTCGCCCAATCTCACCCTTAGCAGGGAAGGAGTACAGTACTTGTACCGTAGTAAATGTACTTACTTACTAACAGAAAACTGATTTGAACTCAAATAGTGGAGTAGAAATAGTAAAAATACCATATCACTCAAAAGTACAATATATCAAGTCAGTTCCCGGATTGTGATGCTCTCATTTCACAGCAACGGCCTCCAAAAGGTCACGGCTGAATGTGTTAGCGTGACTTCAACGGGAGAATCAATAGCAGCTGCTAATAAAGGAGGTTCTGTAGCTGCGCATGTAGTATCGCCTCTGTCGGGTGGAGCTGGAAACCTCATATGCCAAATGTGTTACGTCTCAGGGTTCAAATTCAGAAATGACAAAATGGCAGATCGACAAGCTCAAAATGTGTCGCTTCTCGCTTCTTATTTTGGATACGTTTGTGTCATCGCTGTGATATGATCAAGTAGGACACACTACATAAAACGTATACGTACGCTGCATGGCTTTCTTGCGTCTACAAGCTCAAAGACTATGAATAAACAGCAGTGGTGGAAAAAGTACTCAATTTTTTTACTTAAGTAAAAGTACCAATACTGCAATTTAGAACTACTTTGTTACAAGTAAAAGTACGGAATTGAAAAATGTACTTAAAGTACTAAAAGTAAAAGTACTCATTGTGCAGAATGTGCCGTTTCACAAGTTCAAAATGTGTACAAAATCTATTGAAAATGGGCATTACCCATTACCCAAGCAGATCTACAAGCAGATCTACAAGCTCACAATGAGCTTGTAGATCTGCTTGTAGATCTGCTAGATCTGCTTGTAGATCTGCTAGATCTGCTTGTACAAATACCTCAAATTTGTACTTAAGTACAGTACTTAAGTAAAAGTACTTGGTTACTTTCCACCACTGATAAACAGGCTTCAAAATAAAAGCAATGCCGTTTTAGTCCACGCATGAGGTCAAATTCACAGGCCGGTCAGAGTCAGCCAAAGGGCCGTATTTCATGGTCCCCGGGCCGTGTAATGCCCCATGGTCTGTGTTAAGAGGTGATCTCAACGGTATACAAGCATGTGGTCGAGGTCAGAGCAGAGTTCATTCACAGCAGGTCTTTATACAATAAGAGCTTTGTGTATTCCCCGTTCTGCACACCACACGAATCAAAGGGAAGGTCAGGTGCAATAACGAAAGAGTAAGCCGCGCCGTCTGAGAGACTCTCTCGCCTGCCTTGAAACCTAATCCATTCCCCATAATGAATCTGTATCTTAGTTGAGAGCCACTGATATTTGGCAACATGTGTTTCAGAGAACCGTTAGGATTTAGAATAGGTCGTAACGGGTTAACTCGTTGCATCAAAAGGAACAGTCCTTGATGGATCTCGTACCTCATTAGAATTCTGCTTGGTGTCAAAGTAGAAGTCTCCTCTATTCTTCTTCAGTTCGCTCAGTCGTCTCAGAGGAGCTGTGCTCACGTCTGTAGCCATCTGTTTGGTGCTACCGTTGAAAGGACGACTTGTAAACACTGCAGCACAAACTCTGACGCATGTCTAGTGCTCAGCCTCCCTATATTATTGTAATTATTATGACACTTTACTTATTTATATTTAATTCGTTTTATTTTATTGAATTTATTTTAAAATATATATATAAAAAATCACACCTGTGTGAACTGAGTGGTGCAATTCCCCCCCCCCCCCCCCCCCTCCACACCCCCCTCTCTCTCTGTCTCTCTCTCTCTCTCTCTCTCTTATTAGCAGCCACAGCAATACCCCTCTCTCTGTTTCTGGTGCCCCCTACTGGTATAAATACGTAACATACTCGTGCTCACGTGTGCACACACACACACACACACACACACACACACACACACACAGGTAAACAGGTACACAGGTACACGGACATTGCTTCTTGTAGGAGTGGTTGCACCACTCAAAAATAACTGATCCTCTTAACTCCATATATCGTGCGTGTGTGTGTGTGTGTGTGTGTGTGTGTGTGTGTGTGTGTGTGCGTGCGTGTGTGCTTTTGTGTAAACGAATGACATCATACTACGCCCAACTACGGCACCACAAAAAGGCATCCAAAAGTAGCAGATCCACAAGCTCAAAAGCAGAGCAGAAGTGAAATGAGGGGGGGGGGACATTATTCGGAAATAGAGATGTGAATGCCAGGAAATGTCCACCACCCTTTTCTCAGACCAAATGGCTATGCCAACTAAAAAAAGAGACCCAAATTGAGACGTGATAATAGAAAACATCGTTAGACCATGATGCACATGGGTAAAAATAAACCTGAGACGTGATAATAGAAAAGAATGTTAGACTGTGATGCACATGGGTAAAAATAAACCTGAGACGTGATGTTGTCGTATCACAACATCTGTCATCATCGCCCTCTCAAGAGTGCACTTTTATTGAAACATCACAAAAGGAAGCTATCTTTTCTTTTCCAGCTTTATTTAATACCATTATCGCGAAGGGTGAAGAGGAGGAGTGAAACGTACAGACTGAGCCGTTGACTGAATCTGTAATCTGCTGGGTAAACAGCGTTAAGGCTGCAGCCTCCCCGTCGGCTGCATTCGCTGCATTTTGATCACCGTTCTGTGACAGGGAACAACCTGTGGACCCGCTGGGCCAAGATAAGGACTGTCAGGTCTACGCTGAGGAGCATACTAATCTCTCTCTAGGTCGTCCTCAGACGAGTCCTCCATCGTCGCCTGCAGTCATCCCGGTTCTCCATACATCTGCTCGTCGGTACTTTGCACTCCTGCATACACTCCACGTATATTAATGTGGGATGTCCTCGTGATCGATGTCCCATGTGTGTTGGTTCCCTCATCACCAATGTTCTGGCTGGCAGCTCTTTATGTCTTGGGCAGTGTGAGACTAACAGGATGTCAGGGAGTCTACCAACACGCCTCAAGCCTAAAGCGGCTGATCCGGTGCTTCACAGGTGCAAGGATCATCATGAGTTGCATAAGGAGAAGAGACTGGAGCAGCACGGACATTTAGAGCCTTTTATTTAGGTGCCGAGTATACAAACGACTAACGTTTCGACCTTGCGGTCTTCATCAGTCATTTGTATACTCAGCACCTAAATGAAAGGCCCTAAATGTCCGTGCTGCTCCAGTCTCTTCTCCTTATGCAACTAACAGGATCTCATTCTACTGGCTGCCATTTTCTCACTCGCTCTTGGAAGTGAAACAGGATCCTGTAGGAAGGAATACCATGTACACTTTTGCTGATGTTAAGTATTGCATGCAACATTCTGACGTAGCACCAGTCTAGAGACTTCTGCAGGGTTGGTTTTAGAGTCCAGCATTCACTGCCATATATAGGAATATTTTCACAATAATTATCCATTTCTAGAAGTAGAACAGAGTCAAACTAAATGCAATGCCTACAATTCCAAGTGCTTGTCATGGTGGATGGTCCCTAGTTAAAAAATATTAATGTTTTGGGAGATTGCGGCCCTGAAATGTTTGGGAACCCTTAACTTAAAGGACTACTTCAACCATTTTCAACCTCACCTTCATATAATGTATGAAGTGGAACGTTCAGAAACCCGTCTACTCTCTCTGCATCTCATTGGTGGACTGTGGACAGTTCAGAAACCTGTCTACTCTCTCTGCATCTCATTGGTGGACTGTGGACAGTTCAGAATCCTGTCTACTCACTCTGCATCTCATTGGTGGACTGTGGACAGTTCAGAAACCCGTCTACTCTCTGCATCTCATTGGTGGACTGAATAGTTCAGAAACCTGCCTGAAAATATGAGGATCACAACCTAGATATACAGATATACCTCCCTCTGGCTATTGAGGTATAGATCTGTTTTCAGCGGTGCCAGAAGAGAATAGATTATGTAATGTACAGTATGTGACCTAAATTATGTGGAAAATGAATTCGATTTTATGTTTTACTGTACCCTGTATGATGATTTGAGGATTATTTAATAATTAAGTATTTAGGACAGCCCCGTTTGTTTCTAGAGCCTGGAATTCAATCCCAGCTCTTCAAGTAGGTACATAAGTGTCTCCTGTTACAGGGCTAATGGTGTATTTTATTTTATGGTATTTTATTTTATGTTGTATATTATGTAATCTGCCTTGTAAGGATCTGGGTTGTATTAGTCAGTTTGGTATTCACTTGATCATTGTTTGCAAACTGTCATGTTGGTTTATTGTCATTGTTTATGTAAACTGTAAAAAGTGTCCTGTAAGTCCATATTACATTTATTAATAATAATAAATAAGCATCATTTGATTTTAATTAATTTGAAATATTATTTGAAGCGATCAAACCTGCCTGCCAATATCACCGTCACTGGTAGGCCGGGTTTCTGACCCGTCCACAGACCTCCTGAGACACAGAGCGAACTAGAAATGGTGGCATCTTACAATTGTACCAAGATAGTTTGAAAAATGGCTGAAGTAGTCCGTGGTTGGCTAGCTGCGTTTCTCCTCTCCAGCCATGCCTGCTATATGTAGATTCCACCGTGGCGTTTCTTTCCATCATTACAGATAAGTGTTAACCCATTAAGACCTGAGGCTGATTAAAAAAATAAAAAAGTAATCTCAATCCTAAAAGTTCATGATAAACCAATGTTTCTATGTGAGTGGAGCTCAAACCTTTTCATGTCAAGGACCCCAAATACATAAAAGCCGCCGACCCCCATCTCCAATTATTTAGTTCTAGGAATCCCCCAGAAGCAAAGAATTGAGTTAAAAATGTTCACTTAAAAAAAATACATTCAAAGATTTGCCCAAATATTCATGATTTTTCTAAAACAGCAGTCACTTCGTGACGAGCTATGAGCTTCTATTGATCTTCTGTTTTTCTATAGCCAAAGTATAAATAATGGTTGAAGTGGTTAATTTTTTTTAATTACATATATTCCTTCCCGGTTTTACTGGGTTAATGAGAAACATGGAAAAACGAGCGTGTTCTTGTCACTATTGGCTGGAGGAGTTGTTGATAAATAGTCCCAATTAGCCGTAACCTTCAAGGAGAGGATAGAAGTCCTTTTATTTCCTCCAAGAAAGCTTGACGCTATTGTTCTGCTGGGAACAAAGCCCCCCGATAGCTGTGGCTGGATGTACCACAAGAAAGAACACGTCTGTGCGTTAATCCATTAAGACATGAGGATCTGATTCTACGTTTTTAGTCGGTGAAAAAGAAGTAGTCGCCGAACATTTTTCCGTCATAGTTTTAGTCAACACCATTACAAAGAAAAGTCACAATCCCCTGGCCGAATACGTACGATTCTGGGGTTACCAATTAGCCCTTCACCAAGTCCCTCCCCAACCCATCCTTGTCCAATAGGCACGTTAGCAGCGAAGAAAGCTTGACCTGCATAGCAACCATTGCTAAACTATTTGGATTGGCATTGGACAATCGCCTTTTGGGGTGGGATTTAGTGACGGGCTAATTGACACGAAGAAGTTTGAGAACTACTAAAGGCATTTGTAGAATCTGCCTCAGGTCTTAATGGGTTAAATGGTCAAATGGGTTGATGAGTATCAACTTGTACAATACTCTAATAGACAGACACAGATGGCTATAGATGCACACGCTCACACGTACGCACGCATGCACACACGTCAAGGTTTAAAAAAAAAAAAACTTCAATAATGTATTGGCACATCAACACATTGTCATTCGTCGGCCACATTTAGCAACATGGTTGCTAAGCAACACTCAGACGCAGCGATGAGCGTTTCTCACACGCACATCAAACAGATGGAGAATGTGCTGTAGCTCCGCCTCTGTGTGGTATAGTGGAAGAACTTCTTGAACCCGTTAACCACTTCAGCACGACATGCATGTGGGTCCATTTGAAAATACCCAATCTACAAGTGTGTTAGACTGCTATAGAGCAGTGGTTCCCAAACTTTTTCATGTCAAGGACCCCCAAATTGAAAATGTATTAACCCGCGGACCCCCATTTGAAAAGATACAGCAGGAAACCCCATGCATAAGAGAAGATTTGTACGGCTCTAGCAGTGATTCTCAACCCGTTAAATTTTGAGTACCCCCCTGCAGTTTGACCTGAATTAGGCTACGGACCCCCATTTAATGGCATTTCTATCTCTGGGACCCCAATGTATATAGTAATATTTAGGGATGCGCCGATCAATCGGTTGCCGATCGATCGGTGGCCGATCACCGATCGATCGGATCGGATCGGCCGTGCAAAATCCACCGATCCCCGAAACCGATCGCCAAAGCAAGAAGCCGCGCCGTTTATATTAAAAAAAATGTGTAAAATGTGCCTGCAGCCATTTTACTAAAGGCATCGATCTGGCGCTCTGTGAGCCACTAGTAGCGTCTTCTAGATTCCATTCCACAGGCGCGCTTTCAAAGAGGAAGTAAACAGAATGCAGAAAGCAACAGCAACAAACACAGCAATAGTCTCTCGTAGAAATGTCTCTCGTTTGGAACTTTTTCGTTGTGTCGGAAAGAGACCCAAAATATGCTGTTTGCAATACTTGCAAAGAAGATGTCCCCCGTGGGGGAAATCAACCAAAAATTTTTACAACAAGCAATTTGAAACGCCATTTGACAAATAAGCACAGCGACGCGCATGCCGAATACATCAGGCTAGCATCAGAAGCAACATCAGAAAAAGAAGGAGAAAAGAAGAAGAACACACAGTCACAGATGACTGTTAAAGCAGCATTTAAAGCCGTCGAACCGTTCTCTCATGACAGCAAGAAAGCAACGGCCATAAACAAAAAGGTGATGCAATTCATTGCGCTGGATCAGCAGCCATTGTCAGTCGTGGATGATGCAGGTTTCATACGGCTTTTATCACACTTGGAGCCACGGTACACTATACCAGGACGCAAGTATTTCACCGACAAGGCTTTGCCCGAGTTGTACGATGCCATTTACAGCCACATTGACAGGCTTATGAAACACGGTGCCACAGCCATCAGTTTTACTTCAGATATTTGGAGTTCTAGTGTATCGCCAATGTCAATGCTAAGTCTCACCGCACAGTGGGTGGATGAAAACTTTGTACTGCAGAGCGCCGTTCTCCACTCACAAGAGTTTGGTGGCTCACACACAGCTCTTGCTTTGGCAGAGACATACAAGACCATGCTTGAAGCTTGGAGCATACCGAAGGAGAAAGTGCATGTGATCCTTCGGGATAATGCCAAAAATATGGAAAAGGCCATGAAAGATGGGAATCTCCCCAGCTTACCCTGTATGGCACACACCCTACAGCTTGCTATAAAAGATGGACTTCTGTCACAGCGCGCCATCATTGACATACTGGCTATAGGGAGACGCATTGTTGGCCATTTCAAACACTCCCCTTTGGCGTATGGACGTCTTCAAGACATCCAGAGAGAGATGGGCCAAGTGCCGAAGAGATTGCAACAAGACGTAGAAACCCGCTGGAACAGTTCTTTATACATGGCACAGAGTCTACTCGAACAAAAACGGGCATTGCTGTCCTATGCATCAGACTACACTTTGCCCTGTGAATTCACCACACACCAGTGGAAGCTGTTGGACAATCTAGCGGTTCTCCTCAAACCTTTCGAGGAGACTACAAATGACATCTGCAAAGCAAGAGCCACAGCAGCTGATGTTATCCCAGCCATCGCAGCACTGACGCTTCTGCTCGAGACACCAGATGACGCCGACAGAGGAGTCCAAACAGCCAAAGAAACGCTGTGCAACGCCGTCAAAAAGAGATTCAGAGACATTGTGACAGAACCCCTCTACATCCTGGCTACAATGCTTGATCCCAGGTGAGCCTAACAGTAACAAAACAATCTATTAAAAATGATTAATGGACAACATTTTAATTATATATGCTTATATATTATTTATTTGCTCAGCTGACATCCCGTTAATAAATAAATGTTTGCCGTGGTGGGCGGCCACAAGTTTCATTCATCATTGTTTTATTTATTTGTTTATGGAATAAGGAAAAAGCCAAATATAATTTGCTTCATTGAAATAAAACCTAATAGACTATAGTTATTATATAGTCTAGCCTATGAAGTCTAGACTAGTGTAACATTTTCGTTAATGTAAGTGTAAGCCAGGCTAGCCTAATTGTTGTATGTTGGTTAATATTAACAACAATATCAGGACATGAGCATTCTGGATGCAACATATATGGTTGTTTATTCATTCACTGTTTGCATCGCCCTCTAGTGGTTAGGTAATCAATAATATATGACACTCACTAATGTAATGTTTTATTTTTTCTCAATGAAAGGTTTAAGGATGGGTTCTTCACAGAGGATCGCAAAGGCCATGCACGGCAGTTGCTTTCCCAAGTTCTCACTAAGCTTGCTTCAAACCCGGATAGACCAGAACCACCACAGCCAGATCTAGAGCCAGTGCCAGCAGAGCCAGTCGTGCCAGTGCCAGATGACATCTTGGAAGCCCCAGACGACATTGACGAAGACGAGACAGCAGCAGAGCCCATCCCCAAAGTCCAGCGACGATCAGCCTTGTATGAGATGTATTCTGCCATTTTAGGAAGTCAGGAACAGGCCACTGACAATGATGGCGAGTCCGTAGCATTTCAGATGAATATGTATCTAAGCGAGAAAATGATCAGTCTAAACCAATCCCCCTTCACTTATTGGCAGAGAGAGAAGCGTTTTCCAGCGCTTGCTAGAGCAGCCCGGGTGTACCTTGGGGCACCATGCACCAGTGTTAATAGTGAGCGTCTGTTTAGCACAGCAGCACAAATTATTGACGAAAAAAGAAATAGGTTGACCTCCAAGAATGCGGAGATGCTCATATTCACCAAGGTGAATTTGCCCATGTTCCTGGAAAGCCAAGCTCAAGGCTTTAAGTAGAGTATACTCTAGAGTAGTCTACCGACTACCTGCCATTCATTTATTTTATTTGTTAAATTGTTTGCACATTGCACTATTCATTTATTTTATTTGTTTGCACTATTTGAAATTTTGAATGTCATTTAAATTTTGATTGCAAGTGCAACTGATATTTTCTTTTAATGCACCTTAGGTCAAGAAGTATATTTTATTTCGTAAATGAGAATGTCATTGCAAATTTATTTTTGATTGAAGTTGCAACTGATTTTATTTTTTCTCTTAATGCACCTTATTATGACATTATTATTATTTACCGGTAATTGATTTTGGGACTGTAATGCAGTTGAGATGTTTATTACACTGACCGTTTGCTTTTACTCTTTTACTGTAAGATTGGAAGGAGTTCAGTTCTGATATTGTTTGTTATAGAGTCCTACCTCATTTAAGCTTAGCTTAGAGTTTGAAATATTTCAGGTATTTGTTTCATTTTTTTACATTGATATACCTCATGACAAAACTTGAATCCATAAGGAGACAGTAGACTGTCTGTTAATTCAACTCTGTTCAGTGACTGTGAGTCACACATTTCATTTTGATTGATGCACCTTGTAAAAAAGAAAAGAAAAAATTGGCTTGGGACATTCCATATTATCTATATGATAATGGAAGCATTTGGCAGCCACACATTGCTACATAATGTAGCAATGTGTGGCCCACTGGCTGCCAATGCTGCCATCATAATATGGAATGTCCCAGGCCAATTTTTTATTTTACTACCGTCTCTCAGAGTCTCAGGTGGTCTATATTGTACTGAATATTTTTGGAGATTAATTACATGCCAGTGTCACTAGATGGCGCCGCTACGCCTCCCTTGCCAGGGATTTAGCCACGGCATTAGACGGGCGACCGACATCTCTTTGTTTGATTAGAAATTCTAGTAACCGGAAGTAGTCTGCCATTTCCGCTCCACTTCTGGTCATGTTGTCAACAAAACAACATCACATCTAGTATCAGCGTTGATTTATTGAGCTAACTATTCACTAAACATCACCTCCATAACCCTATCACCTCAATCTGAGCTTCAATTCCAATAAAAACACTACTAAAAAATCGCGCTTGCCGCTTATAATGGAAGTGGACGGAGGGAAAACACGTGAGGAAGAATCGCACGCCAACAGCGCGGGATCAACTGATCTATAAGGTAAATAAAATGATCCCTGGCAAAGGAGGTGGATTTAGCTAGACTTTGCATCAAACGTGGTTGAAACAGTTGATTGTTTAATAAAGGGCAAACTAAGCTACAAATGAGTCTCGTCATGGTATGGTTAAGAAAGATTAAACAAGACATGATACTAGTACTGTAATCTGAAATGTACTGTAATTCTGCAAACTTAATAAATACTTCAATTCAATCAATCAAATCAGCTCAGCGGTATATTAAAATGACCGCGGAGCGCGGGTTGCCAGGTTTTTTTTTTATAAGTAAAAAAAAATATATATTAAAAAAATATTAATATTAATATTAAAAAAGATCGGAATCGGGATCGGAATCGGCCGATCTTTTTATAAAAGATTGGTGATCGGGATCGGCCCCCAAAAACGTGATCGGAGCATCCCTAGTAATATTTAACTAATGGAATCAAATGGACCTGTTAGGGTTAGGGTCCATTTGGTTCCATTTGTACACAGACATTTGTACACAGTTACAGACCCATGAGGGTCCATTTGGTTCCAAACTATCATTTAGCTGGGGACCCATTGAAACTCCCTCAAGGACCCCTGGGGGTCCCCGGACCCCAGTTTGAGAACCACCGCTATAGAGGTTATGCGCATGCATAAAGTGAGTGGACAATAGAGTGGAAAATCGAGTGACAAAGTGAGTTTAACGTTATTTAACGTCCTTTAATGCAATCAGATAGGACTTTTCTGTTTGGATGTAAGGGCTGTCAAGGCCAGAAAGCCGGTTTTGCCACTCAGTAGGCGTTCCCGCATAACTTCCAGGTGTGATGATTATGTCACACGCATAGTCGCATAACCTCCATTTTCAAAAGATTCTTCATAGGTCATTTTACTTTTGGTACTGTAAAGTACATTTTGATACCAATACGTTTGCACTTTTTTAAATTCTAGACTTTTACTATAGCAACAGAGTATTTCTGCATTGAAGTACTGATACTTGTACTCAAGTAAATGTGCAATATAGCAGCTAATATGTAAAATGACATGGAAGTGTTCCAGGACTGAAGTGGGTAACCCATTTAGACCTGAGGTCGATTCTAAAAATGTCTTCTGTATTCAAAAGATTTGCGCCACATTTTCACGACTTTTCAAAAGTAGTAGATCTACAAGCTCGTAACGCGGTACTTGGTGCGCTTGATGAGCTTGTAGATCTGCAATAACATGATGCCTAAAACACCAAAAGGGGTACCCGTCCAGAATGGGTTAATCAAGGATTAATTAAGACTCTGAAAGTTGATAATTATGTTAATGGTACTTGTTCATGTCAGAACTTGAGCTATATGCCTATTCATGAGCCCTTGATTAAGCATGCAGTTTAACATTGAACCGAGTTAGTTCAGTGATTGTTTTCTTTACTACTCAGACACAGACAGTAAATTACATTAATGATTTTTTACGTTATCAAAAATGCAATCAACCCAAACAGGAAGGCACAGATCTGCATGAAGTCGGTATACTGTAAAGATTGTAGTCACGTTGTGGTGCATGCACTTGAGAATGGTACTGTAGTTCAGTTACAATTTGAAATACTTTTAAGAAACAACATTTACGTTTGGCATACACGAACACACGCCCTATAGAAAACCCCCAAAATCCGTACAAATTACACTACTACTGTTTTGACCGTGACTGACACGTTGGCTTTCTCTACTTTTGTATGTACGGAATTGCCAATCAGTGCCATTTCATTGTGTTTGGGTGAGATCTGGCCAGCTACCGCGTGTCCGAATGAAACGGTCGAAAAATGACCGTTACCATGTGCGGGTCCCCCAGAACATCCAGAGCCCCAGGGCTCGTACTGTATTTGTACTCTGTGCCACTTTACTCTGTGCTGTGCTCTACTGGCCACTTTAGGTGTTGCACCTTTCCGTGCTCGGACATACATACGGACACAGAGACAGACATACGGACAGCGTCGGACACACATGAGCTGTGGGTGTCCGTGTGTAATGGAGCGGAAGCACCAAGGGAGGGACAGATGCACAAACGGAGAGCCTTTGTTTCACCTGGCAGTTAATGATCTTGTTTACTGTCCATCTCAGTCCCAAACCATCCAGTCCTGACGGGTAGACACAGCTGAGGATAATCACGTTAAATGTGGCTGTGTGTGCCAGCGTAAAGTGAACAGTACAGGGGCTGTCCGTGCTGGAACGTACCTTAACACCTCATTGAAACACACAACGCAGCTGTGTTTGCCTGTCACAATATTAGACCACTCAGGTCCGGCGTAATTTTCACATCCTACCTGCCACTGTGCTATTAGTAGCCGAAGTATGGCCTTAATTTACAAAAAGTTAGAATATGGAGATAAGATGATTCTGCATGAGAGTGACTATATTATGATGGAGCACTCCTGCCATGACAACTTAAATTCAAAAAGATTAAACACACACTGTCGTAATGAGCTACCAGCCAATGAAGCATTGTTTGTGACAAGCATAAACATCTCGTCGCTCATCAATGTCCAAAACTGTTACTTGAGTATACCCGATGAAGGCCACAGAGGCCGAAACGTTGTGTTTCTTTCCCCAAAACGGTGTGCAGACTTATTTGTTATTTTTGTTCGAGCACCCGTTGAATTGGCCTGGGATGTGCGTGCACCTCCTGACCACCAAAACCGTTATTTACACACAAACACACACACACACACTCAACTCACTTTTTTTCCTGCTCACTCACTACGTGGCACTGCTACTTATTCACTATACATACAGCGTCACTCAAAAGTTGCAGATCCGTAAGATCTGCTATACTTTTGATCCTTTTGAATTTGAACCCCCCCCCCAGAGACGCTATAGCATCTGCAGGCATTTACAGTCACATGATAACTTGGGTGTTTTCAAAGTGATAAATGTGGCAAAGAGAAGATGCCTCTCTCCACGTCGTATCGGTTATAGCATCGTATCGCTATAGCATCTCAATCTGCAGGCATTTACAGTCACATGATAACTTTGGGGTTTTAAAAAAAGTGATAAATGTGGCAAAGAGAAGATGCCTCTCTCCACGTCGTATCGGTTATTGGATCAGTTTATGCTCCCCGCTCACGCGTGGTGACCAAAGTTAAGTTAGGCAGAAGTGCTGAGCGGCCAGAATCGAGGCTACGGGGAGAGAGGCTTGGTTTGGTGCCACCTCAGCATCTCATAAAGTCTGTGGTTCTCTCTGAACTTTTTCCATGTCAAGGACCTACAATTTAACATGATTCACTGCGGATGGGGCCGTCACGATTATTCAATTTAACATTTAGCTCGACGATGAATTGCCTCTCAAATAATTGCAAAAAAATGCCTTTTTTGCATTTTTTGGCGAGACATGCTGTGTATTCAACTACCAATAACTAGGGAAAATAGGCAGATCTACAAGCTTGAAACGTGTTGCCGTGCGTCACATTTCGAGTTTGTAGATCTGCTTGCTTCGGGGGGGTCCTTGGAACAACATATTTTCAGATGGGGGGTCGGCGGCCAATTACATATACTTTTTGGGGTCCTCGGCGTGAAATATTGAGCACCACTGATACAGAAAACGGAAGGTTTTTCAGAAAACTGTCAGGATTTTTTTAAATGTATTTCGAGGTCAGGCCTAAATGGGTTAAGTAGTGTTCGGTGCACCGCTGAGCGCGCCAGCTACGCGCCGCCCTGGAGTTCACCAACCCTGCTCCGCCTAATGAAGCAGGACCTCCATGGTGTGGTGCACCAGGCACCCGGGCACGCACCCTGCCAGCACGACCCGGGCATGGCTCATATGGCCCACTTGTAGACACATGCCCTGGGGGCCGCGCAACAGACGGCAGCATCTGGTCACTGGGAGCCCAGTCTTGTAAAGCCAGAGAACTATTCTCTACTACCTCCTGAATGTCATGATCTTATTTTTATTTTATTTCCATGCTAAGCAGCAAGCTATATGTGATTAGATGATTTAGATGTGGATACATTTGCAATAAGGATTCATTTGATACCGATACCTACCGATCCGATCTTTATATTTTTATGTGCCATATCACAATAGCATAATATCCAAAATTATATCTATTCAGTCTAATATCATGATATGGATTAATTCTTATTTTGACTAAAGGGCTAAAATAAATAAGGTGTTCCCATTCAGAAACATAGCAGTTACATGTATAGTAGGGTTGTCCCGATCCAATTGCGTGATCGGAAATCAGGGGCCGATCATGTCATTTTCTAGTGATCAGGAGCAAAAAACATGATCGGGACTTCCCTAATGTATAGGCCTACTACTACTATTTCATTGTTGTCAATGTGAGAAATGTATGTCACTCAAGTCTAGTCTGTTGCCTTCAATTATTCAAAAGGCAAAAATATGTGACATTGTGGATTTTTTTTGTGTTGTTGTCATATGAAAGCACAGAATCAAATCAAATGAATGTTGATTGGTTAAATTAGATTGAATAGTTTTGAAACTACAGCTTAGCTTATAGAACTGACGAAAAACAAACACAATTGGAAAGATGCATTGAGGATAGATGTCCTGTAATACAATCTCTGATCACGTGATCGGATAGGGACAACTGTAATTTGCATGACTGTGTACATCATCACAGACCCAGTGTATACTGTATTATAGTAAGCGGTGCTTTTGATTAGTTTATTTCATTGAGCTGTATAAACTGGCCTATAGATGCAGGCATTTAATTGTCTTTTCATTTCAATGGGCTGCTCATCATCACTAGTGCCACTTAAAGCGAAGAAGAAGCTTTATTATAGAACAACTTTACAGGGCACTCTGACACAGAGTGCCTAATAGAATATTGCATGAGACAAGAAATAAACAAAACAAAATGGATAAAAGAGAAACATTAAAACTGAGAGGGTTGGGGCGTGAAAGCACATTGTGTAAAGCTGAGTTTGCAGAAGAGAGCACAGACCCAGCAGACAGGGCACGCCAAGGTGTCAGAGTTTGAATCTCAAAAGGTCAGGCCTCCTTCTTTAAGCAACACTTTTGATTGACGAGCAGGTCTCTGCCTGAGGGTCTCAAGGCTACGAGTCGACTCACAAGGGGGTGACTAGTAAAGTAATGTCAGATATATAAGACGGGCCAAGACCTCCCCTGACCTTGTAGGTATAGTTCATAAAATGTTAAAGTCGATTGTAAAATAAATGGGCAGCCCACACGGTCCAAGGAGGCTGGAATGGTTGTAATGTTTTCCAACGTTCTGGAACCAGTTAAAAGCTGAGCTGCAGCACGGACAAGTGAGGACGCAAATTGTGATTGGCCAGAATGAGATGATGTATGATAAGAGCGCCCCTCACTTCACACGGGTGTGATTTTTTTATTCACAGTTTACAATCAACTAGTAACTAAAGCTGTCAAAGAGTACAACCTTTGCCTGTTTGATGTAGTAGAGTATCAAGGAATTGAAACAAAATTCCCTCAAGATTAGGCCTGTAAAAATGATTACTTAATCACAATTATGCTTTGCATAATACGTTATAATCGTCATAATCATTAGGCTACCATGTTAAAAAACGTTTCAACTTTTTCCACTTTTCTTTTATATGCTATATTATATTACATTATTCAAGTGATTGTCATATCTGCCCTGTGCAGCTTGTTTGCCATGCCTAAAAGCCAAATAGAAATGCAATTTGTATTCATACTGTTCGCATACTCAACAACTGACCTGAGGTTAATCTAAGGTTTTGAAAACCTTCAAATTGTTGCAAAATGTTGCTATATAAGACCCAGAGGTGTATGTGACACAGAGGGTGCAGCCGGCATTTAAGGTAAAACAATGTATAGGTTACACCAGGTCAAAATAATGTGTAAAAAAATCATTGTCAAGTAAGATGTCATAATCGTGACAGGCCTACTCAAGATTGTACTCGAGGTACAGCACTAGAGAAAGCGAGTACTTGGCTACTTTCCACCACGTGAGCGGTGAAAACGGGCACAAGGTTAAGCTGGTCTTTGGGCAGTGTTTGACACTAAGCCAATCACCGTGCGGCGCGGGGCCTGTACGCTGATGGCCTCCACGGTCATGGCAGAAAGATGACTGACAGGCGGCCCTCGTCTCGCGGGCCAGATAAGCGCTGGCTTGTCTATCAAGGTGTCAGGAATGTAGGACACCCAGCCACTTGTCTGTCAAGGTGTCAGGAATGTAGGACACCCAGCCGTGCTAATGTGGGCAGATGGCGGAGGGAAGGTGGAGGACACTCTGACACGTTCCCCCCGTTGAGCGATAACAGTGGTGGGGAAAAGTACAGTACTGTTACGAGTAAAATTTACCCATTTTGGGCAAATCCCTTTTGGTGTTAGCATTACGTTATGCTTTAGCTATTGAAAAATAGCAGACCTACAAGCTCGACTGACATAGAAACATAGCTTTTTCAGACAACTGTCAGGATGTATACATTTTTAGAATCTGATCTCAGGTCAAAATGGGTTAAGTACAAGTATTTAGTATTTAGAATGCAATCACAGTTGGGACTGCAATGCATCTATTTAGAATGCAATCACAGTTGTGACCCCAATGCATCTATTTAGAATGCAATCACAGTTGTGACCCCAATGCATCTATTTAGAATGCAATCACAGTTGTGAACCCAATGTATCTATTTAGAATGCAATCACAGTTGTGACCCCAATGCATCTATTTAGAATGCAATCACAGTTGTGACCCCAATGTATCTATTTAGAATGCAATCACAGTTGTGACCCCAATGCATCTATTTAGAATGCAATCACAGTTGTGAACCCAATGTATCTATTTAGAATGCAATCACAGTTGTGACCCCAATGCATCTATTTAGAATGCAATCACAGTTGTGAACCCAATGTATCTATTTAGAATGCAATCACAGTTGTGACCCCAATGCATCTATTTAGAATGCAATCACAGTTGTGACCCCAATGCATCTATTTAGAATGCAATCACAGTTGTGACCCCAATGTATCTATTTAGAATGCAATCACAGTTGTGACCCCAATGCATCTATTTAGAATGCAATCACAGTTGTGAACCCAATGTATCTATTTAGAATGCAATCACAGTTGTGACCCCAATGCATCTATTTAGAATGCAATCACAGTTGTGAACCCAATGTATCTATTTAGAATGCAATCACAGTTGTGACCCCAATGTATCTATTTAGAATGCAATCACAGTTGTGACCCCAATGCATCTATTTAGAATGCAATCACAGTTGTGAACCCAATGTATCTATTTAGAATGCAATCACAGTTGTGACCCCAATGTATCTATTTAGAATGCAATCACAGTTGTGACCCCAATGTATCTATTTAGAATGCAATCACAGTTGTGACCCCAATGTATCTATTTAGAATGCAATCACAGTTGTGACCCCAATGTATCTATTTAGAATGCAATCACAGTTGTGACCCCAATGTATCTATTTAGAATGCAATCACAGTTGTGAACCCAATGTATCTATTTAGAATGCAATCACAGTTGTGACCCCAATGTATCTATTTAGAATGCAATCACAGTTGTGACCCCAATGTATCTATTTAGAATGCAATCACAGTTGTGACCCCAATGTATCCATTTAGAATGCAATCACAGTTGTGACCCCAATGTATCTATTTAGAATCGCAACTGTGATTGCATGCAGAATACATTGGGATCACAACTGTGATTGCATTCTAAATAAATGCATTGTGGTCGCAACTGTGATTACATTTTAAACTAGAAAAGTCTCAATTTTGGAAAAATTGCAAAGTGTGGTTGCCGCAATAGTTTACATAGGCCCCTCCCACTATTTTTGATAACCAATTACAATGTCACGTCACCACTGCGATCAGTTGGAAGTAATTCGGAGGGGATTTATTCATTTTTCTGCAACAATCGGTTAAAACATTTTGCATTTGCGGATGAAAATACGTCAATGAATTTTCATAAATATACTTCTTACATCTACATGGTATTGTTCCCAATGTAGACATGTACCATGCATTTTTACTGTAACAAACATTTATAATTAAATAATAAAGTATTTGATTATCCCCATCCACTTCAATGCAAACATAAAATTGTGTAATTGATAGAAACCAAGTCATTTTGGGGGTGAACTACTCCTTCAAGTCAAAACAGTACCTTTAGGAGAACACTTGAGCCAGTGCAGAGAGTTAGTCAAGGGACACTGTAATTGCACTTGTCCCATTTGAACGGTATCAATGGAGGCTTTGGATCCTTCACTGAACACGAGACGAGTATAGGACGGGGTTAGTCTATATGGGGTGAAAGAGTCGCTGCTGAAATTGCTTCCGTAATCTCGGAACGGTTAATGAAATAACTGTCGCCTGTCATACGTCCTAATCATGTGAATTGATAACAATTGTGTGATGAACTTCATTTCTTCATTCTCAGTTGAACGTTACGTCGTCACTTGGCACTTCAGATGAACGCAGGCTTGTCTCGGCTAGCCTGTGGCATTTTGCTATCGCCGTCATGTGTGCCAGGGAGACTTCTGTTACCCTTCAAATATGTACTTTGTTGCCCATGACCAGTGGTGTAAAGTAACTAAGTAAATTTACTCAAGTATTGTACATGAGTAAAATTCTGAGGTACTTTTAATGTACTGTATTTCCAACTTTCTGTACTTTTACTTCTCAAAAGGAAAATATTGTACATTGACTGATTTGAACACTTTAGTTAAGTTACTTTGTATTTTCATAAGTAGCCCTTCACTAAGTCCCTCCCCAACCCATCCTTGTCCAATAGGCACATTAGCAGTGAAGAAAGCTTGACCTGCATAGCAACCTTTGCTAAACTATTTGGATTGGCATTGGACAATCGCTTTTTGGGGTGGGATTTAGTGAAGGGCTAAGTATTACAAAACATACATAATCCACTTCAGTTCTGTAGATCTTTAGACATTTATAGCATGTATATTTATATAGTATAGTATATTTTTGATGCAATAGGTTTGTACTTTTAACGCAAACAAATATTGAATTTCCGATGCAAGGACATGCAAGCTTACATTTTTGTTTTGTGGAAACACCAAGACTCAACATGCCTAGCGACATGCCAAAGTCTGTACAACAAAACATAGGGCTTAAGTTGCTAATCAAGCACATTGGTTTTGTCAATGTTTCTTTTTATTTTATTTTATTTTTATCCCACAATTTTGTAACCCAGTTTTCTTTTCACCCAGTGCCAATTATCTAATGTAATCCTGGGCGCTACAATTCCTCTGCCAACCTGGGGGGAAAGCGGACTGACCTCATGCCTCCTTCTATGCATGAGGAGTCCAAGCTGCTTCTTTTCACCTGACAGAGGGGAATTTCCCCGGCCGGACGTAGCGCGTGGAAGGAACACGTTATTCCGACCAGTTCCTTTCCCCTCCATCAGGCGCCCTGGCTGGCCAGGGGGAGGTAGTTTTAGAGACCAGGATTACTGCATGTTTTTGTGAGGGTATCTACCCTAGGGGACACGGCGAGAACATACAAACTCCACACAGAAAGGCCCTAACGCCAAACCCCGCCTCGGGTATGGGCACTGATGACGCGGAGGAGGGAACACGCCGCCAGTGCCCACAGCGTCCCCAGCGGGAATCAAACCCAGGACCTTCTAGCTGTGAGGCGACAGCACTACCAACTGTGCCACCGTGCCCCGTTTTGTCAATGTTTCAGTATACTTCTACTCCACTACTGTACTGTACATCTGTCAAACTTTACTTCACTACAATTATATGACAGCATTAGTTACGTTACTTTACGGCACTTCTTCTGCACCGATATCTTTAACCTTCCCGAGGCACCTAAACAAAAAATATGTTGGGAGACTCCCCTCCATGATAGGCATGCAGTGGAGTTAAAAAACAACATTTAAATAACCTTACTTAGCTGCTGTAACATTATGGATTCATCCCAAACTATGCCCAAAGATATATATTTTTTAGAACAAATTCTGTCTTCGTTTCTCTTCAGCTGTGTCAGAAAATCACCCAACTGTCCCGCTCATTTCCACCATAGACAGCTCCCATGCATGTCACTCATGAACTGTTCCTTGACAGACCAGAACTTTTCCACTTCTATGCTAAACTTTTATACTTACTTGGACATTCTCATTTGAATTCATCAATGATTACAGTTGCAGCAGCGTTTAATTTATAGAAGCCTGTTTCGTTGCCAAGAGCTGGCTGATACATGGTTAAATGGAGGCAGCACACACAGGCAAGTACATGTACTCTTAAGTACTATATGTAATATACTTCTACTCCAATACATCTCAAAGTGCGCTAGTAGGGGGGGGGGGGGTCACATGCATTTCTTTCTTTACTGACAGCAGCGGAAGTCCTTGGCATGTCTGTCTACCCAACCCCTACTGGTACACACAACACCACTGAACACTTTAATTCATTGACTACCAGATTTATTGGCCTTTTTTTTTATGGGGAAAAAAACTATTTGGAGCATTTGTTCGAGTTATCGCTGTTTGAAAACATGCCTCACCCAAAAAAACTCAGCGGGGAAAAAAACATTCCGGAGACACCGTCGTACCGTCCCCCCATTGGGAAACACTATTTAAAATACTGTAGCCTGCCCTATATACAGTTATTTTAATGATTACAAAAATGTAGACGTTTATCATGGAGCAAAACATTCCTCAGCGTGACATTGACACTGTGATCAAATGGAAAACACCACCATATTACAGAACCATGCGGTATTAAAAGAATCCGTTATGGAGGACAGACACAGGTCATTTCAAACTGTTACTCACGTTAAAGTACAAAAGGTATTGGCAGCAATATGTTTCTGCAGAAGAACCACAGTAAAAGTACTCTTTACTTGTCTCAAAGACTGTCAAACATTGCAGACATACAAGCTTGGACAGCCAAAAGTATAAACTATTTATCATTATTATATTAGTTTAGATAACTACGCAAGTGCAAGGGGTGTGTGTGTGTGTGTGTGTGTGTGTGTGTGTGTGTGTGTGTGTGTGTACCAAAATGTCAATACAAATATCTAAAAAAGGAACAGTACCTCAACATTGTATAGCACAGTACTTGAGTAAATGTACTTAGTTACTTTCCTCTTCATTTGACCACATAGGCCGCATAACCCCCCCCCCCACCCCACCCTCGCCTCAACATCTATAATTCAGCACGAGTGCGCTCCTTGACACAGCGCAATTAATTAGTCTTTTTGTTCATTAAAGGCATGGCTTTTAGAAGACTGTCGTGTTTTATTTCTGTTTTAATTACGTGGTGGGTTTTGGCAGGTTTCTATTTTCAAGATGTATGGGAAGGCCTCCGTTCCAATTAGAAGGAGATATGCTTTGCTTATTCATCCGAGGGGGAGGGGGACGGGGAGGAGGGGAATCAACGGTGGCTTTGAAAAAAAAAGAAAAAAAAGGGGTCTGAGGTTGTTCCTCAGTTCATTTTTCATATGCCTTTCATCCCTCATTTATTTAACCAACTTGTGTAACGATATAATCGTCAATACCTTACAGCTTGAAATGGAAAACGTATATATATATATTTTTTTTCTTCACACTCCGGTCAAAATGACATGAGCCCAGGCAGAGTACACACTGATGCCGTTAATTAAGGGGCTCATCATTTGCTTCAAGAAGGAATTGTGCATAATTATTCATTAATGGTACCAATTCATATCGATCTAAATAGTTGTGTTATGATTGTCTCATCACAGGCGTCCGCATGTGCAATTGGTACTAATTTGTTCTAGTCTTGTTCCATACAGGTCAAACAGAGTCATGGTGCTGCTATTTTGCCAGTCGACTCGCAGACAGAAATAGGCAGACGCATTGCATCATAGGCCAGTGGGGCCGGCCGTCAACACCACCTCCATGTTAGGGCAGCCTTGCCATAACTCCACTGTAAGTAGCTGAGAGACTAAAACTTTATTTTCCTTTCAGTTAACTACAGTCAGTGTGTGGTTCTTTTAACATTTTCATGCCAAGGACCCCCCACATTGATGTATTTGTCCACAGACTCATAACTGAAAATGTGGCAGTTAAGTGAAGAGAAGATTTATGTTTAAAAATAGCACATACAGTACAAGCTCGCAGCATGGCACAAAGTGGCCATGAGCTTATAGGTATGTTGTTTATGCTGCAAGGAGGAAAAAACTTTTGAAACGATGCTCTCTGAGATGCTGATGAAATCCTCCAGTCTGAGAGAACTGAATGGCTCGATGTGAATAACATCCACTAAAGGTAAACATGTTTGTGGGTTTCTGCTGGACGAGAATGTCCTACTTTCCTCCTAACTTTCAATGATTCAACAGTCTTACACTGCGTACACACTGGCAGATACAAAGCTACAGACTACCATTCATTTCTGATAGAAACCCGCGACATGAAGATACAAAGCTACAGGCTACCATTCATTTCTGATAGAAACCCGCGACATGAAGATACAAAGCTACAGGCTACCATTCATTCCCGATAGAAACCCGCGACATGAAGATACAAAGCTACAGGCTACCATTCATTCCCAATAGAAACCCGCGACATGAAGATACAAAGCTACAGGCTACCATTCATTCCCGATAGAAGCCAGCGACATGAAGATACAAAGCTACAGGCTACCATTCATTTCTGATAGAAGCCAGCGACATGAAGATACAAAACTACAGGCTACTATTCATTTCTGATAGAAGCCAGCGACATGAAGATACAAAGTTACAGGCTACTATTCATTCCCGATAGAAACCCGCGACATGAAGAAACAAAGCTACAGGGTGCCGTTAATTTTCAATAGAAGCCAGTGACATGAAGATAAAAAAGCTATACGTTTGTAGCTGCTACAAAATCTAAAATCCGAGTTGAGCGTTTAACAATTTCTATTTCCACTCAACTTTGCATTACAACATTGCTTGCAAAGGCATTTATGTCCGCTAGTTACAGTTTAGGTGGATGGATGGATGGATTATAGATAGAGCTATTCCTTTTCAGCTTATCTGCAGTGGTTTTGCCCCCCCAAAAAAAATCACCCCAGTTCCAATGGCTGTTAATTGTTTTGAGAGCAGAGAAGCGTGTCAAATCAATTGAGAAAAGCTGCGTGAAGTTAGAAAAACGGCTCCACGGATAATATTCCATGTCTGTTTTTGTCGAGGGTTGTCGTCAGTGGGACACCGGGATTCTTTTGTATTTGTTTGCATGGGAGAGTGTGGCGCAAGCATTCCAACAAAACTATACCGCCGCTAACCAAATTATTTTCTGCTCAGCTGGTACAGCGGGTTGACAGGCCACCTCCCGTCGGTTCAACAGACACGCTTGTCAGCTGTCACGGGCCATGTGTGGCTCTCTGTGGCTCTCTGTGGTCGTTTGGACTCACAGCTTCTGTGTCTAACCAGAATATTATCGTCTCTGTAGGGTGGAAAAATGTCCAAAGCTGTTAGTTTCCACGATACAAAAAATAGCAGAGCTACTGTAGCAGATCTACAAGCTCAAAGCGTGACGCTTCACGCCATGTTTCGAGCTTATAGATCGGCTATTTTTGTCAAAATGTTCATCCCAGAATACCACATATTTTTGGAATAGGAACAGCAATGTCAGTGTGCCTATGTGACGTTAACCCACCCATGTGCCTACCCACCCAAGCGCCTATGTGACTATGAGCACGAGTATTAGTACCAGTTAGTACGCTGTTGTGCCAGAAACAGAGAGAGATAGTGCTGCACTGTTGCCTGCTAATATATGAGAGAGAGAGAGAGAGAGAGAGAGAGAGAGAGAGAGAGCGTTGCACCACTCAGTTCACATGGGTGTGATTTTTTCTTCATCACCAGAATCAGTTTTGTTGTCATACATTTACATAACACACTCTCAATACCAGCAATACATAGGAGCAAAATACCTTTCTCCATAAACTCTGGTGGTGCTGCTTGTTGTCACTTTTAAAAACAACAGACTCATTTAAAAAGAGTCAAGGGTCTTTTTAAAAAGCATTTAAAAAGGAGATAAAAAATATAATAAGGAAAAACATTGGTTAAAACAAGGAATGATTACGTAGTAATAATTTGTCAGGTGAAACAGTCACCGTCCCCCTTTGTGTCTTTGTTTTCCCCCCATATTTATTATGATTTTAGTAACGTGTACGTATGTTTCTCCAAGGGGCCGTTGTTTGCGTTCGTTTCCGATGTTCTGTGCGTGGTTCAATGACTGTTTTGCAGTCGCTTTCCTGCTGTCCAGCTCATGCTAATGTTATGAGCTTTTGGCGGAAATCCGTCGTTTCGCGGTGCGTGTGGCATAGCTTAGGAGGCAGGCAATCATACAGCGTGTATGATACTACAGGGTGTGTGGCAGCCAATCAGGCTAGGGCGTCAGCATGACTAGGTGGTGAGTGGTGACGTGACGATGCAGTCTACATTTCATGAGCTTTCATTAGTCAGGTTTCACTTGACAAAAGAATAATTCAAAAAGGCAATATAAAAGGTACAGTACTATTAAAGCTCCATTCATGTCATGATGGTGGCAGTACAGTGTGCCGTCTCTATCGGATGGAAACCTTATATGACCAAAACCTTCCAGGATATATATATTTTTTAGTTTAACCCATTCTGAACGGGAACCCATTTTGGTGTTAGCATCATGTTATGCTTTAGCTATTGAAAAATAGCAGATCTACAAGCTCATAGCGCGCCACCGAGTGGCGCGCTACGAGCTTGTAGGTCTGCTATTTTTGAAAAATCGAAGAACGACTGACATTTTTAGAATCTGATCTCAGGTCAGAATGGGTTAATCAGACCAGTGTGTGTCCAGTGGAAACCTCGTATGAATCTGATCTCAGGTCAGAATGGGTTAACAGCAAAAGTAGCAGATCAACAAGCTCGAAAAGTGTCGCTTCGGGCTGCACTTGGAGCTTGTGGATCTGCTTTTACGTGGTGCTGTAGTGTGATCAAGTAGGGCGTTAATTTACAGAGATAAAACAAAACATTTGAACTTGGATACAAGAGGTTTTCGCATGACAGCATGCAGAGGAATGGCGAGTGTTTCATGATTCTGATGTTTTGGGGGAATAAACTGCATGCTGCTGGTGCTTGACATACAGTATAACAATAGGTTGATCCCATGAACTTCATTGTGACCTCGAGTTTTGACCTTTTTTTAACCATGTGTCCTTCCGAAGGGGAACCTGACTCATCCTTTTCCCACTCAGTTTGGTGGAGATCTGCCCATGCTTTTGTTCAGGGGCCATCAATGTTAAGGCCAATGACCCCGTAGCTGAGGGAGAGATGAAGCAGGGACCCCCAAATGCCTAAATGTGGTTTATAAAAAAGGTTTTTGTTGATAGACATTTAACCACTTAAACCCTCAATATGGCTCTGTATTTTGTTTGCATGCTGGATGCTGAATTTTGCATGCTGATGGTACCGATGGTACTTTGCGAAAATATTTCGATAGCAATACTTTTGTACTTTTTTGAATTCCGGACTTTTACTTGTAACAGAGTATTTAAGATGCGAGTATGTCTTCCACCACCGATGATTAGCCACAGGGCCAAAGACTGCCGACTCTCTCTCTCTCCTTACATCTCTCTAATGACTGCCGCCCACGCACCTGGAACGGCTCAATCACCAGGGCCGCTCACTCCATCTGTTCAAATGTTATCTCTGTGGCTTCATTTAAAGATGTAGTGCCGTGATCATCAGGTACTATGATTATACTGATTATACCACTTATAACTTAAGCCTCACCCACAGCTGTTTGTTGTTTGATAATTGATGAGGGGGTAGGGGAGGGGTTAGGGTTATGATGTCACTAAAGTGATAATGAAAGTGAAATGATATTTTCGATTGGGCCTTTTGACTCAAAGGCTTTCCGCTTTCAGGAAGAAAGCAAAAAGACACAGGAAAGACATATTTGAATATTAAAAGTAACCACACCTGGGCGTCTATTAGAGTATCTCCATAGACACATACTGTACAAAACAGAAAAAGGTACAAAAATCATGGCACTCTTTAAGTCATTAGCACTGCTGTTCCAATGTTCTCAGTGGCTGAGGAGCTGTCTGGCTTCATTTAAGTCACTGACACTCTGCTGTTCCCATTTTGAGACTATATCCCATAGTCAAATATTGTACTTTTACTCCACATCCAAGAGACAAATATTCCACTATTCCAAGTATTAGAACATTTAGTTGGTTACTTTGTAGATTTCGATTTGTATTACTATAGATTTTTATTATTATAAACAGATTAACCAAGTTCTATATATCGGCTATATTAAAATAGCAGATCTACAAGCTCACAACCTGTCGCGATGCAACACGTTGTGAGCTTGTAGATACTTAATTTCTTCACTGAATAGAGCATGACTTTAATTTTGCGTTTTTCAAATATTCTACAATTAATTAATATAAATATTTTTGGAAATCTCTATGGGAAAAATAAATGTACTTTTAATCTGTGGCACCACCAAATTGCCGCCATTGCCAAGCCAGGAAGCCCTATAACAAATTACATAGGCTACTTAAAGAGACACTTCACCCCTTTTGCAACCATTTTATCATATTTAATGATATTTGGAAGGCAAGAAACACTTTCCTGGGGGTTTTATGTGGGCAATATGTGGTTTTTAGATATTTTAGTATTTCAAAGTCAAGTCAAGTCACCTTTATTTATATAGCACATTTAAAAACAACAGAAGTTGACCCAAAGTGCTTTCCATATAAAAATGACATCATAAAATACAAAATTTAAATAAACGTTTAGCAATATACTAGCAATATTTCAAAGTGTCCATGATGCCATGGACACTGGGCTCACTTACTTCCTGGACTACATGTTGTCTCAGTAAGACAGTCCTCCCCCTATCCACAAGGAGGAGCAGTGCACCAAATAATTATTGGAATTGTAGTCCAGGAAGGAAGTGAGCCCATGACACCTTGGACACTTTGAAATATTAAAATATCTATAAACACATATTAATCACATAAAACCCACAGGAAAGTGAATCTTGTCTCCCAAACATCATTAAAATAATATCTGGTTGTAAAAGGGGTTAAGTGTCCCTTTAACCAGTTGAGCCCATACATTATATACTTATTCTACAACAGGTCGTTAAGAGGAAGCAATCTGATTGGTTGAAACCGCCTTCTAGCCGGTGGTTTAACCAGCACTGTTCACCACCTAATCAAAACAAAGAATTCAGCTGCTCTGTTCTCCCAGAGCACTAGGACATTTGTGGTCGTAGTGACTACATCTGTCATTAAATTTTTTTTTCAGCGATTCTCTTTGTTTTAAGGGTAACTGTATTCATTGACCAGGATCTTCTGTAGTTTGTTCCCTCTACACCAAGTCTCTTCGTCCAATAACGAATGCACTGTACAAGCGCACATCTACTATATTCGCCAAATGTCTTCATGGCTATATGAAGAAGAGCGATGCATAGGGTTCAAAAAGGCACTGTATGAATAATGCATCACAGATACTTAAAATGGATCATCCACTGAGGAGGAGTCAGTCAGTCAGTGGCAGATGCGAGAGAAGAGATACAGTAGAACCTCCTATATGGTGCCGTTCGTCAATGCCCGGTCCAGGGACCACCAGGGGTCCAAATGGACCCGCTCCAGGGGGTCCCCAATGAAGTAGAATTAATGTTGGCCATTTACAAATAGCAGATCTACAAGCTCAAAGTGCGTCACTTTGTACCACACTAGTGAGCTTGTTTTTTTTTATGTATTTTTTAAACATTTCTGAAAAATATCAAAAATAATCATGATTTTGAATAAATAGATCGATATATATCGATTGATAGTTTTAGATAGATAGGATTAGTTTGAGAACCACTGGTCTAAATAGCATGCGTTTTAAGACTGCATTGTTGCCAAGGTTTGAATCCACCACTGCTATAATGGCAAAACTCCAATATGCTCAGAGTCAGTGCCCCCCCCCACACACACACACACACACACACACACTCTCCCTCGGGCACTGCCTTTGTGTCAAACGCAGCATAAAGGGGGTTTAAGCTCCATCGCACCGCCAGGCTATTTCACCCTCGTTAATTGTAACTTAAGTGACATTAAACGCAAGCAACTGAAACTGCTCAGGTGGCGCTATCTATGGCCGGGTTGAATTAGAGCTGCTTCACGGGACTGCTTTTAATTATTTGTACAGTCATTAAGTGTTGATGAACTTCCCTAAACATCTGTGTCGGCGGCTCAGCGGAGCCGCGGCGGTTCATGTCAAACAAGTCTCAGAGGAGCTCAGGAGGGGTTTACAGTTAAGTCAACAAACAAATTGCCTACGCTGCTAGTGGAGTGGAAAGTAACCGAGTAGGTGTACGCACGTACTGTACTTAAATTCCATAGACTTGGTTTGCAAAATCAAAAGATATACATCATAACTACCCTAAACAAAGTCCATAGACTTGGCTGGCCTATGATGCAATTTCTAGCGGCGCTCAAAAATGTAGTCTTTTCTGATCACCCCCCTTTCCTCTCCCCCTCGTGTCAATATGATGACATCATCAAGAGACACATTTACACAACTTTGACCTTTACTAACAAACTGTCACCGTCGACTTGCATGAATCATACTAGGGTTTGTGTTGAGGTTTTTGGCTTTTCTGCCTTTATCGATAGTATCAAGTGAAGATATAGACAGGAAAGAGGTAGAGAGAGAAGGGGAGAGACACGCAGCAAAGGTCATCATGAATGGGACTCAGGCCAAAGCCTGTTATGTGGCATGCCCCTCTGGACCTCTTGGCCAGCGGGCTCCCCACAGTAAAACTCTTGTCACACCGTTTACAATGGAAGGGTTTTTCTCCAGTGTGGATACGTTGGTGTGTCTTCAGACGACCTATCTGACTGAAACTCTTATCACAATGTTTACAGTGAAAAAGGTGTTTCTCCTGTGTGGATAAGATAGTGTCTCTTGAGTTTATTAAAAGGTGTAGTGATACGGAAACGGTCTGCATTTTATTTTGAAGTCTCAGCTTGAAACGCTGGCTCTGAAGTTTCTGAACCAATCAGAGCGTCGCATCCCGGTAGCCCTAGATACGATACACGTACGATAGCCGGCCAGCTGTACCAGTTTACAGCTATGTGGCTTATTTCTACCCTATAATGTTTTCAGATACATATTTTAGCGTGATGATTAAGTTTAAACCGAGTAAATACACTGTCTGGATATTATCTTGAATGGGAATAAAAACAGAGGATTTCTGTAATCAGTAGCAGCTGTGATGGACGGACGCGCAGATATGGGGAATCAAATTCAGTGTGGCACAAAGTGATGCACTATGAGCTTGTAGATCTGTAGATAAATGGATGAAGTGGTTACAATGATTGTGAATCCTATGTTAACTACTTTTGCTGGGGACCCCCTTGGAATGCTGTCAAACCATGAAATCTATATGAACACATGGAATCTTACATGATTGTATACAATCTGTAGTAATGGAGTTTTTCCTGTTTCATCTCTCTCTCAGCTAAGGGGTCCATGGCCTGAGAAAAAACGTTGTATAACCCTGGTATAGTGCTATATTGGTACTAGTGCTCCTTTAAGCTATAGCTTCAGATCTTTGGTCATAATTATTTACATAAATACATGCACTTAGCATTTAGTATGCATGTCACATAATGTCCAGTGCACCTACCTCATTAAAATGCAAACCCCCACCAGAAAACATAGAAATTAGATATCCCTCTCCCCACACAAAATGCAAATTGCTGCTATTGTCATTTCATTTTGCAGTCCATATCCTCCAGAAATAATGGCCAAGGAAAATGGTGCAGCCACAGTAAGTACAGTCCACTTTCTACATAAGCATCTGCTCATGGCTTCCCTTCAACTTTTATTTTGTATTGGGAATATTATTGCTATCAGGTGGAAACCTGTGTATGTCCAAAACCATTGCTTGTGAGGAAATGGGGGGGAAATAACCTGTGTTCCAATGGATCCAATGTAGTTATGACTTTTTCACAAGGTCTTGCTATTACTTTTCATTGGTTCAATATTTATAAAAGTCACAGACCCGCGGAAACTATTTCAATAAGAAAATACAGTAAGTGTACATACATATTGTAAGCTACAGTATTTTTTGCTATACTTGTGTGACACTGCACTATGACTAAGCAGGACAACAATTTACGGCAATAATAGCAGATCTACAAGCTCACGAGAGCTCACTTTTTGAATAATGTCACACCCCGTCCCAGACTAGGGTTGCTGCTGGGGTTTAAAAAATTCAACACAACAGCTAAGATAGCTGCTGGAGAGTGAGTGAGGCAGAGAGCAAGAAGAGAGCGACAACGTGACTATACTGAGTTTGGTGTACAGTCCTCACAACGGGTTTACAGTTGTAGGCTAAATCAATGGGTGAAATTAATTATGGTTCAAGCTCCATCATTTAAAATAGAAAGTTGAAATATGGAGATTCAAGGTTGTCTGCCCGACAGTGATGGTATTACATTAAAAAAAAAGTCTAGACAATAAAAGGCGAGCGGATGTGTCTCTCGCAGGGGCGATGAAAGCACAGAGAGACAGAGATAGGAAGTCTGGGGAAAACTGCAAAGTTGTGTTTCTGGCTCTGGGGAACGCCTGAAAGCGACACACCGCTAAGCTGCTGCTTTTTCTGTTAATTAGTCCTGTAGCGACAGAGACAACCTTCAGCCATGGACACAAACGACGAAGAAACACACACATACATACATACATATATATGCTGTCAAAATTATCGGCGTTAAAATATTTAACGCAATTAACGCATGCACAGTCTTGACACGCAGTGTTGTCCCTGAACATGTGTGAATATCAGTCTCTTGACAGTTCACTTCGTACAGCTAAAACACACCCTAAACAGACCTTAAAATGTAGCAGAAAAAACACCAATCTGTCCCGAATCCTGACAGCAAATTAAACACAATCACTCTCTGATGCACGCAGCTCAGAGTCACAACTCTATGATGATGTGCGCGCCGCTCGCGCTGATCCAAGACACAGAAGTAGAACATGTCGTGACTTGTCGTCATGTCCCCGACCCAAAAACACTGAGGTAAACTTTCCCGCGCCCCTCACTTAAGTTCACACAGGTGTGATTTTTTTATCGTCAATAGATTGCTCAGTCAAATCATCGCTATGGCGTGCTCAAAAATAGAGATACTTTGATCAGTACATTCTTCTGCCACTGAGCTCACTTCAAAGCAACTATGAATCACCGTCAGCATGGTGTCGGCTGCTATGTGACACTGGGCTGTCCACATAGCTTTGCCTTTCACAGCTAAGAGCAGACAGCAGAGAGGCTGTTGTTCTGTTGGCTGCCCTCCGTGCCCCACACTGCTCGCTCACTCACTGGCTCCACCTTGACCGTGCCGAGGGTCAGCCTGTCACTGGTGGACAGTACATTTAGTAGGACACAGCCTGAAGGGACAGTGGCACTCTTTGTTGCTTCTGTCTCTCTCTCACACACACACACACAAAACTTTAAACCATTAACCACTCGGACTAGTCCATGTTGATTTTGTCGAAAAATGTTAGTCGACTACCTTTTATCCACTGACAAAAACAGGTGTTGCGCTCTAATAGCAGATCTACAAGGCAAGCTCACAAGTCAGCTATTTTCAGCATGCAACCAAGTGTAAAATCAGAAATTATGACACCATCGGGCACACCAAAAGGTTTTTTTCCCCCCCAGACAAAATCAACTGTAGATTTACTTGACTAAAATCTTGTGATACACTAAAACATTTCATATAACTATAACATGACTAAAACCAAATATATTTTTATTCAAAGTCCTAAAGAGTCCTAAACTAAATCTGCTGTCCAACTCAACACTGCTCAATATTATGGGAAGAGTCATCTGCATGATGTCATCCAAATCAGAGGTCCATGGGGAAGCCAAATTATTCATTCATCTATTCAAGTCACTGCCGGGGCGACACTCGGCAACAATCACGCGCCATCGCAACGGAAATCTTCCGCAAATGTCAAGTGATACCAGGGGCTAGACAAGGTGAGCCAGCACGGTGCAAATTAACCAGATTTCTCTCTTGACTTTAGTTCAATCAATCACGCTTGTCCGGGACTTTTAACGCCGTGTCGGTATAGCAAGCCATTACATCACTAATCGGACGGTACAAGGGGCGAGAGGCTTCAGGATGAAAGCGCTGCAAACTGGATGCTGCAATGCTCTCCTCACGTTCTCAGGTGAGATTGCATCTCAACCGTCCTTTCATTAGGGGGGGCAATAGCTTTGGTCTTCTCCGACAACAGAGAGCCAATACCCTTCTGTTAAGACTACTAGATCTGTCATAACTAGATCCTGGCTGGCTGGCTGGCAGGCTGGCTGACAGGCTGGCTGACTGATAACTGACACCACATTACCAGCAATGGAATACCTTGCCGTGGAGGAAAGTAGCTTCTCAAGTACTGTACTTCAGAACAATTTTGACGTACCTTTACTTTACTTGAGCATTTCCATTGATACTTTATAGTTACTCCACTACATCTCAAGAGTGAAATGTTGTACTTTTTACTCCACTATTATTTGACAGCTTCAGTTAACTTTGTAGATTTGGATTATTGACCCAAAACATACATTATACAACAGGTAGTTCCGACGAAGGCTAACAAAGCAATCCGATTGGTTGAAATAGCCATCTACCCGTGCTTCAAACCAGCATGATGGAACACCTAGCCCTGGGCCTAATCACATTTAATAAATCACTCTGCACTGCAGTCTGCACCTGATTAGACCATAATATGGAACAGCTGCATGCCTGCGTCACTCTGTCCTAGCCTACTGAAGCAACAAACAGCCAGAACCCCGCTCAGAAATGGATTATATTATTTATAATAGTCATTTTTAATTTATTTGGTGGACTTACTTGCGATGAAAGAAGCGTTGCGTTGGAAGAAGAGGATGAGAAGGAGAGCGCAAAACCAATATTATGTTACATTGTCAAAAGATCTTGATAACTTAGAAAAGTCTAGGAATTAAGTCAGTACAGCGAAAACTTGGGCAACGAAAATAGCCAATATACAAGTTCACACCAAGCAACTATGTTCAGATAGTAAGCACCCCCCACAGCCCAAAAGGAATGATTCTCTATTGCAGGGTTCCCCAATTATTTTCCCCCCAAGGGCTCCACACACACACACACACACACTTGAAATATATGCCAAGGACCCCCATAAGAGAAGATTTTTATGGCTCTAGCAGTGATTTTCAACCATTTTCATTTCAAGGGCCCCCGCGGTTTGACCTGAATTAGGCTACGATCCCCTATTTAATGGCATTTCTATCTCTGGGACCCCATATTGTAAAATCACTGTTAATTTAACTGTACAATTGGAACCAAATGGACCCTATGGCATGTTCTCCCCATGTCCCCTAGGGTAGGTACCCTCAAGAAAGAACATGAGGTAATCCTATACTGCCTCCCCCTGGTCAGCCTGATGGCGCGAAAAGGAACTGGTTGGAATAACGTGTTCCTTCCTTCCAAGTCCTACCGGGGACCCGAAGCAGCCTGCTCACTCCTTAACACATTGAAGGAGGCATTAGCTCAGTTCGGTACTCGTCGGAATAACGTGTTCCTTCCACGCGCTACGTCCGGCGGGGGAAACTCCCCCCTGTCAGGTGTGTGCGTGTGTGTGTTTGTGTTTTCTGAAATAAATCGGAAATATACATATCAGATCTGTATACTATACTAAAATCCACAATCCAATGAAATAAGTATAGAAGCACAATAAACCAAAGTGCTACAGTTTCAGCACAGCGTGGTTACATTTATAGGTTAAGATTCAACATACAGTGGTTACGTTTATAGGTTACTAAACCAAGCAACCGTGAGGCAGCCACTAAAGAAGGTATTAACAATCAGTAATTAACTCAACGATGCAGAACATCATCGAATATGTGTGGATAAAAAAAGCATACATTCCAAACTGCCTTCTATACATCCAGGCAGGTTAGTCAATGACAAAAATCAACATAAAATAAATCAACCAAAATAGTCAGTCACTATTCACTACTGCAGATCGGCACATCAAACAATGACAGAAAAGAGGAATAATGTTCATGAGGAAGAGGCCTATAAGAGGTGTTGCCACCGATAGAGCCTTGACACAACACTTCAACAGCATCGACAGCAGATTCACTGCAGCCTTCAGTTGTGAATGAGAACATGTGGAATTGAAAGCCATTATGTCAGAGCCAAAGACCTCTCGCTTCGACTTTAAAGGAAAAAGTCACACATACTGTAGGCTGACAGAAGTGAACAATACAGTTACCCTGTCACTCACAACTCACGTTCAACACCAGAAACAACACACACTAAAGATCCACATCAGTTTTCAATCAGTCACTGAACATGATACATCATGCCACCCAATCACTGGCAGTGATGCAAATAGTCTGCATCCTTAAACTCACTAAATTGAGAAAGGATGCAATTATGTCACCCTCCAGGGGTCCTGGGATACAATACTGTAGTCTGTACTGTACTCCAACGTTGTTGAAGTAGGACTCATAAAAGTCCCGGGACCCTTTACTTTGAAAACCTATACATCGCTGCACTGGGACCCGATATGGCAGCAACGCCTGAATCAAATCAGTGCGACAACATACAACACAATATAACGGCATTAGAGAAACAACCTGAATCACATTAGTATCCACACAGGCAGCACACAACACAAGAAGCAGCAGCAAAGAGAGAGAAAGAAAGAAGAAAAAAAAGGTTCGTACTTTTAGCCGTCTTCTACTTGACTTCAGTTGTGTGACTTGACTTCGACAAGCCCTCCAGCGGCGACTCCAGTCATCTCCATCCTCCATACATCTGGCCATAGCATCACCAGTAGGTCTCTCTCTCTGCTGGGAGGTCCCGGTGTCAAAGGCAGTGACAGACCAGCCACATGCTCCTGGAAAGAAAGAAAGAAAGAAAGAAAAAATTCAACCACAGAGAGCTATAGGTGAGTATAGGTGCTGTCAACAAAATAGGCTACTCAACATTGGGTTTAATGAAATCAGTACAATTAGGATTTAGTCATTGGTAGCCTATTTTTAGTTGCTTGAGTGTGTGCGTGTAAGTGCGTGTGTGCGTGCCTGCGTGTTTTCTGAAATAAATCGGAAATATACATCAGATCTGTATATACTAAAATCACAATCACAATCCAATGAAATAAGTATATAAGCACAATAAACCAAAGTGCTACAGTTTCAGCACAGCGTGGTTACATTTATAAGTTAAGATTCAACTTACAGTGGTTACGTAACGTTTATAGGTTACTAAACCAAGCAACCGTGAGGCAGCCACTAAAGAAGGTATTAACAATCAGTAATTAACTCAACGATGCAGAACATCAACGAATATGTGTGGATAAAAAAAAGCATACATTCCAAACTGCCTTCTATACATCCAGGTAATCCAGGCAGGTTAGACAATGACAAAAATCAACATAAATCAACCAAAATAGTCAGTCACTATTCACTACTGCAGATCGGCACATCAAACAATGACAGAAAAGAGGAATACTGTTCATGAGGAAGAGGCCTATAAGAGGTGTTGCCACCGATAGAGCCTTGACACAACACTTCAACAGCATCGGCAGCAGATTCACTGCAGCCTTCAGTTGTGAATGAGAACATGTGGAATTGAAAGCCATTATGTCAGAGCCAAAGACCTCTCGCTTCGACTTTAAAGGAAAAAGTCACACATACTGTAGGCTGACAGAAGTGAACAAAACAGTTACCCTGTCACTCACAACTCACGTTCAACACCAGAAACAACACACACTAAAGATCCACATCAGTTTTCAATCAGTCACTGAACATGATACATCATGCCACCCTGACCCAATCACTGGCAGTGATGCAAATAGTCTGCATCCTTAACCTCACTAAATTGAGAAAGGATGCAATCATGTCACCCTCCAGGGGTCCTGGGATACAATAATGTACTCGGTACCGTACTCCAACGTTGTTGAAGTAGGACTCATAAAAGTCCCGGGACCCTTTACTTTGAAAACCTATACATCGCTGCACTGGGACCCGATATGGCAGCAACGCCTGAATCAAATCAGTGCGACAACATACAACACAATATAACGGCATTAGAGCAACAACCTGAATCACATTAGTATCCACACAGGCAGCAGACAACACAAGAAGCAGCAGCAAAGAGAGAGAAAGAAAGAAGAAAAAAAAGGTTCGTACTTTAGCCGTCTTCTACTTGACTTCAGTTGTGTGACTTGACTTCGACAAGCCCTCCAGCGGCGACTCCAGTCATCTCCATCCTCCATACATCTGGCCATAGCATCACCAGTAGGTCTCTCTCTCTGCTGGGAGGTCCCGGTGTCAAAGGCAGTGACAGACCAGCCACATGCTCCTGGAAAGAAAGAAAGAAAGAAAGAAAGAAAGAAAGAAAGAAAGAAAGAAAGAAAGAAAGAAAGAAAGAAAGAAAGAAAGAAAGAAGCTGTCAACAAAATAGGCTACTCAACATTGTGTTTAATGAAATCAGTACAATTAGGATTTAGTCATTGGTAGCCTATTTTTTGTTGCTTCTAAACCAAATATATATAAAAAGAAACTCTACATTGTGTAGGGGCATATGTTAGCCTGGCATCATGGCCTAATATTTCCAAGGGGAATTATTTTTCCACTGGCAGATTTGTCTGGCTTCCAGGATAGATGTATAGACTCACTTTTTTTTATGTTAATGTAAATTGTGTCATAATTACTGCCATAACGGTACAACTATGTTTACAAAAGGAGTTGATAATGCCCTCAATAGGCATTAGGATCTAGTACTTTCTATAGACAATAATGTGTAGATGTTAATATGTAAATGACTTGTCCCCCGTCAAGATAACTGTTGTACATCAATCATGCAGCTGAGACATTATTGCTAAAATAGTCCTTCTTTTCATAATTTGCAGACCTTGAAAAAGGTCCATACAATTGTACCAGTGGTTCCCAAACTTTTTCATGCAAAGGACCCCCAAATTGACACTAAATTAGCCCACTGGACCCCCATTTGAAGAGATATGCCAGGGGGGACCCCCCCCCCCCAAGTGTTCAATTTGTACACTCTCAGAGTTACAGACTCATAAGGGTCCATTTGGTTCCAAACTATCATTTAGCTGGGGACCCCCTGGAACTCCCTCAAGGACCCCTGTGGGAACCACTGGCCTATACAACAACCACCCCTCCCACACTCACGCCCCATGACCCCATCCATCTCGCCCCACTACTCTACATAGCTGTAACAAACATAATTCATGTTGGACGGTGATTATATAAAAGATATTATCATATTAATTTATCATTAATTTATCATTTATCCACGGGCATAATAGCATGATGATTCCATTACACAACATGGGCTACATGGAAGAAATATAATAAAACGAAATTAACTGCTAGACCTAGAAGGTCTAGAGTATAGAGATCGACTACTATACAATCAAATAAATCTGTATACAAGATAATTTCAGATAGGGAGGGAAATAATAAATTAACTGTTAACTAAATTTAAAAAATCGCGGGGGCGAGTTGGGGGCGAGTCGTTTGGTATTCACAACATCTCTCCTCTCTCAAAACAGTACAGAGCATAGCAGCTGCCAGCTCATGGTACCTTAATTTTGGTTTTTAAGACTCGCACACAGTCAGACAGTCAGTCAGTCACACACACACTGTCACACACAAACACACGCTTTGCTAAACCTGCAATTACCAAACGCAGCACGTCACGACATGTTGTCACACAAAAACGCTTTGAAACGCTCTGGAAATGAAATTTGTTTTGCTTCCGACAACCTCCACATGTGGTGTAAACCACATTATGTTATAACAAAGGCCTATAGTCGTCTCCATCCACTGTTTTACTTACAAACATGAAGAATTTGCCCGCCTCGCTCGCTCAAAATACACACACGCAAGTGCTTTGCTAATGCTAGGCCCGCAATTATCAACTCAATTTCAATGTCACTTGTCACGTCACTTAAAGAACGCCTTGAATCCTTTCTCTACAAAGTAATATTATATTTAAAGTAAATTAGAGCAGTTAAACTCTGGAAATGTTGTTTGTTTGGAAAATAACGCTAACAAAGCACAATGCTGGTGTTGTTAGCCTATGTGTGGTGTTCAACCACCTAGCTGCAGGTTGTTTAGCTAAATTTAACTCGACTCACCTGCCAATGAAGGGACCCTGCAGCCTGAACCCACGACAGTTTTTAATGAAGTTTAATTAAACTATTCCAACTATTCCGAGTGTCAACATTATTAAAACTCTCTGACAACTCCACTCGACTATACATGTAGTATTTATTTACAAGTTGTTACTGTTGTTTGTTTACTTTTTACTTACAAGGTGACGACTCGTCGGGTCGGTGCCTTCAGTTTAGTTTGCCCGCCTCGCTCGAGCGTGCGTGCGTGTGTGTGTGTGTGTGTGCGTGTGTGTGCGGGGATGGGGGGGGCTGCATAATTTAAAGAGACAGGCTCGTTATAGTCTTATTGTCTGATACCAGAGTGTAGACTGTAGACTAGAGTATAGGAGCTACGACACGCTTTGATCTCGCCGCAAATTAAACGGGTGCTATATGGCTGAAAACCTGGAACTATCCCATTGAGATAGATTGAACACTTCCGCATTCGAGTCAACGGCTCAACGCTAGTGTCGCCACTCTCTTTCTACAGTATATTACTGTCTGACACCTGACACAAAAGAGGAAAGCGTTTGTTTTGATTTAACATGCTGCATGTATAGCAGGCAGCAGTGTGTCTTCAGCCTGATGGCCTCAAAAGTCTAATATATCCCAAAATACATTGTATTAAGTAGTTAATACCAGTAACGTTATTGTGCCATTCCTCTGTTTTCCATTTAATATTATGCATGATTTATTATGCATAGTTTGTGTAGAGATGTTTTGTGATTACTTACACAGAAAGCAATGAATAAGTTTTACTTTTTATTGATATAATGTAATAACCTTGCAACTGCATTCACAGCACAAGCTTTTAAGAACAAAGCAAGTCGGGTCACGTTTCTCTTGCAGAATCAACTTCAAAGTGCTTAGATGTTATCGCCTTGAAAATCTGATGCAATTCAGCAGTGTTGGAAAAAGTAAATAATAAAAACTAGTTTGCTTAAGAAAAAGTAGGCCTATTGATACTGGCTGTGTGTCACTCCCCATCTCTCCCTCACCATTTCCTGTCAGTCTACTCTATCTATCAATAAAGGCAGAAAATGACAAAATAATATATATTTATTTAAAAAACGACAAAGTAGGTTATCAATACTGCAATGTAAAAAGTCTGGTAATCAAAATGTACTTAAAAGTAGGCCTACCAGTAAGACGCCCTGAGGGCGAGAAGCAACCCCGCCCCGCGAGGTCGCGTGCACGCATCCACCTGGGTGGCGGCAGACTGCTGGGCGAGCTGTTGAGAATGAGATGTCTGACGACGTATGATGATAAGAGCGCCCCTCACTTCACATGGGCGTGATTAGTAAATAATAATTCAAATCGACAAAGTAACTAGTACGTTTTCAAATAATTGTGTAAGTACAGTACTTGAGTAAATATATTTATAGTTACTTTCCGCTATACTGCAATTCTTTCGCATCCCTAATTCACTGCAGTGACGGTTTAGGCGTCACACGTTCTATGAGCATATACAGTGAAATCCTCAGTGTTCATTGTGTATTTGTAGCAGGGAGAGTGCACCTGCACCCACCATTGATCCTCACAGGCTAGTTTTACAGTGTACCTCGTCATTTCCAGCCAGATATGACAGTCTAATTGAAAACGGACGATATCATTCATGAAGTAATTTCAAATTTACCACCTGTATATAACGTCTTCTATTCTAGGCACTACTATACCATAGAGATACAGCGATATAAACATTTGTTTTTATAGCCTTTGTTATGACCCGACTGGTAGGGACGTGCAGGGAATGTTAGAAGGGCAGTGGGGGCCGACATTTATAAAAGCCACTTTGGCGAAAATACCGAAATGAGTCGATCTATACAACAGTTTGTAGATTGACGTGCAAATCGAGTTTGTCCATAATTTGATCAAATAAAATGGCACTGACAAATACATCGATACAATTGATTATTTGTATTGCAAAGCGATTTAAAATCAAGTCACATCATAAGTATAGTAGTTGCTGTTTCCATATCGATTTAGGATTCTTGTTGGAATTAAACAACTATGTTTAACATAGTTGTATTATATTATAGCTACACTTTTAGTACTTTCAGGTGACATTACGTGGATATCAATATTCTATGTGACATCAATACATATTGTATTGATGTGGATGTCATTCAGATGTCATCCAGAGTGACTGAATGGGTGCAGGTTGCATTTGCCCAAAGAAATCTATAAAGATGTACAAAACTATTTATATATTTTTAGCTGCATTATGATAACATCAATCAAAATGACAAAAGTACAGGCGAGTATAAGATATCAGGCAGCTTGGCTGCGCAGTACTTAATGAAAACACACCTTGACTGTAAAATCAGGTGTTTGTGCCTCAGCCGCTGGCTTGTACTTGGACACTGTGTTGCCAGATTGTGTGAGAGAAATATGCAACCAGGTCTATGAGAACAAGCCCAAAAGAAGCTGCAACTGAGTACTTTAAACCTATATAAATATGCATTGGCTATTTGAAAATTGCCGATCTACAAGCTCATAACGCGACGAGTTGTGAGCTTGTAGATCTTGTAGATCTGCTATTTTCAAAAGAATCTTGAAAAAAATGTGGAACATCACAAATCTGGTGCACGGCACAGCACACTGTATGTTCATTCTGCAGACAAAAACATATTAATCTGGGGGGTCCTTGCCATGAAAACCTAAAAAAAAACACTGGTTTGAACAACATTAGGAAACCAAAATGAGTAACTAAAACTTCACAAATGTTCAAAATGCATAACAATCTTTTGAAAATAGCAGATCTACAAGCTCACAATGTGTTACATTGCGACACATTGTGAGCTTGTAGCCAAAATGTATTATGCAGGGCTGAAGTGGGTATTGTATAGGCTATGTTTTCTAATAAGTAACTCTTAAGCTGTTAAATAAGTAGAGTAGTGGAGTCAAAAGTAAAATATCGAGATGTACTGGAGTAGAAGAACTGAACATTTGAAACAGTAAACTAAAATGATATACTTAAAAATTAGTACAATACTTGAGTACATGCACTTAACTCATTCTGAATGGGAACCCATTTTGGTGTAAGCATCATGTTATGCTTTAGCTATTGAAAAATAGCAGATCTACAAGCTCATAGCGCGCCACCGAGTGGCGCGCTACGAGCTTGTAGGTCTGCTATTTTTGAAAAATCAAAGAACGACTCACATTTTTATAATCTGATCTCAGGTCAGAATGGGTTAATCAGACCAGTGTGTTTCCAGTGGAAACCTCGTATGAATCTGATCTCAGGTCAGAATGGGTTAAGTTATACTTTCCACCACTGGTCGCTGAGAATAAGCAAGACATGGCAACGCGGGTATAGTGGAAAGGCTTCAGGAAGTTTTGGGAGGAAAGTGGGGCAGGGTAGACTTATAGCGGCCCGGCCTGGCGGCCCATCACTTGTTTCTTTATATAGTACACAGCCTGTCGACAATACATATCAGGTTGTAGGAGGCAGCACGCTATCTCTGGCTCTGCTCTGTCCTTGAAGCTGCATGGTGGAGAGGAGAGGAGAGGAGAGGAGAGGAGAGGAGAGGAGAGGAGAGGAGAGGAGAGGAGAGGAGAGGAGAGGAATGTGGTAGATTCTCTTCCACCGAGACCGAGGAGGATGAGGATGACTTTTGGGAAACTTGGTTCATCCGACTGATCGCATCGTAGCGGTCGAAGGGCCGAAAACCTCGTATCTCCATCTTCATAAACTTTTGAATGCTTTTTATTTTATTATCATCAACGTCCTATGCATGCTTCGTCATTATACGAAGTGTGTCACGCAAAAGTAGAAAAATAAATAAATAAAGATGATGATCTAACAAAGCTCACGATGTGTCACATCGTGCGTCAATGAAAATGTACTAACAATATCTTGTGAACTAATAACTATACATTGGATCAGCTGGAAGACAGGTTGTCTTTTTTTTCCCCCCCATGTCATGAAAAGTTACATTATTGTACGAGCTTGGACATACAAGCTTTCGGGGCCGGCAGAGACGCTATATATCATTGATTTGCTCACAGACACAGTCAGGGAAACTGAAGCGCCGCGGGCGATGCAGAAGCCTGCATTTGGCTCCTCCTCGGAGTGCACTTTCTGAAAAACATGCCCTTGTAATATGATTTCACATTATGTTATTGCATCGAGCGGGTCGTTGCCGTTGTCACGGGACAAGCGAGGGCCTGGATACACAAACCGCACTGTATACATATTACATATACTGTATATATATATATATCGCCATCTCTCCTCCTCTTATATCGATCTGATTTTAGTCTGTTGTTATAAAGCCCATGATAATACCACGTTATAGTGGTGGAATTCAAGAACACTCACGTGTTGTACTTACTGTAAGTACAGTGGTGGGAAAATGTGTACATGTACATTCAGTCCTGTATTTAAAACTTACTTAAAGTACCAAAAGTAAAACTTGAGTAAAAAACTCATTATGCAGAATGTCTCATTTCAAAAATGTAAATGTCTAAAATTCATTTGAAAATATATATATATATATATAAAAAAATAAATTAAAAAAAACTGTGTAATGTATGTTTTGTAATAATAATAATCAAAATCTTCAAAGTAACTAAAGTTGTCAAATAATTGTAGTGGAGTAAAAAGTACAATAGTTGCCTCTCATGAGATGTACTGTAGTGGAGTAAAATGTTACAATACAATGTAATATATATATATATATATATATATTATTGGTGTTGGGCAGAAACCTCCGATATCCATATTCAACTTTTTGTGCAGGGTGTTTTATTTTTTCTCTTCCATAAATTAACGCCCTGCTTGATCACACTACACTGGTTCTCAACCAGTGGTCTGGAGACCACAGTGGGCCTTTCGGGAGTTCCAGGTGGTCCCCAGCAAAATGATTGAGAGTTGCTATATAGATCTTTAACTCTTGAGAGCGTGAAATACTCTCAAAGAGTTAAAATCTTTGTTACACATCTGCATTACTTAATTTACAAGATGTCTACACAATTCAGCGTTTGCCTGTTATCTCTCCTAATGGTATACCAACGTCAATACAGAATGGAATGTCCAACGACAACAAAATATCCGTTCGTTTTGGATCTGAGAGGCTAAATCTCATCAAAGTGCACGGTCCGTGGCTCAAATACCCAATAAATAATGGGCCTTGATATGAAAAGGGTTGAAAACCACTACAATACAGCGTCAGACAACAGCATCAAAAGCAGCACATAATATACAGTGCATCCAGAAAGTATTCACACAATTTTACCACATTTTATTTTGTTACAGCCTTATTTCAAAAGGGATAAAAATAAAATCCCAATTCCTCTATACATACAATACCCCAAAATGATGAAGTGAAAAATAAGAAACTGGAAAAACACATGTACATAAGAACATGTACATTGTTGAGGCACCTTTGGCACCAATTACAGCCTTAAGCCTTTTTGGGAATGATGCTACAAGCTTGGCACACTTGGGGGGTATTTTTCCCATTCTTCCCTGCAGATCCTTTCAAGCTCTGTCAGGTTAGACGGGGAGCGTCGCTGCACAGCTATTTTCAGGTCCTTCCAGAGATGCTGAATGGGGTTCAAGTCTGGGCTCTGCAGGCTGGGCCTTTCACTCAAGGATTCAAGGACTTTCACAGAGTTGTCCTCAAACCATTCCTTCGTTATCTTAGCTGTGTGCTCGGGGTCGTTGTCCTGTTGGTAGGTGAATTGTCGACCGAGTCGGAGGTCCTGAGCACTCTGTAGCAGGTTCTCGTCCAGTGTCTCTGTACACTGCTCCATTCATCTTTCCCTCTATTTGAATCCTGAAAAGTAACAGTGTTACGTGGTTTCCACCCGACAGAGACGATATACACAACGGTTAATGGTTCAAGTTGTTATTGTACCACACACACACACACACACACACACACACACGCGCGCGCGCGCGCACAGGATATAATCTCAGAGTACGAACTGCTCAAATCGGACCAAATCGTTGGTATAGAGATAGTGGAAATCCGTCCTGTTATCCCCATGACTAATTAGTCATGGGATGTTAAAGTTTCACTCAAGGCACATAGCGGAACACTTAATGGTTGTATGCTAGTGGGCCATTCTGCCGCATAGTGTCGCCAAGGTCAGGCCACTAGATAAGGCACAATTCCCCCGTCATCAGCATTAAGCATGAGGTCTCTGAGAGCCACTGATAACACTGTATACCTGCATTATCTCCCATGTTAAAACCTCTCGCCTTGTTAGCATGTTAAATGATGGATCGTTCCCTGCAGTCTAAGGAGGTTCCCCCCGCGAGGCCCTCGCAGTTCGATGATAGATTACACCGGCTTTTATCTCAAACCCTGCTGATTATTCTCCTCCTCCGTATCATAAGAGGAAAAAATGTCCAAGCCACACGACGTGATCTTCTTGTGATGTGGGGTCGAAATAGCTTGATTACGGCCCCCAACCCTTCCTTGTTATCAGCTTGTGGATTTATCCGCTGGATGTGTCCCTGATCACTCGTACAAGTGTTAGTTATACTCTCGCTGATTACACCTCTCTAGTCAGATTGAAGTGGAATAGGCTCCGTGCACACAGAATAACTCTTCCTTACTTCCGGGGGCCCCTTCCCTATACTTCCTTCACAGCTGTTACCGATGATACTAATTAAGGCTCTGCTCCCTTCTGGTCAAACAGAGTCATGGGTGCTCATGCGCTATTGTGCATGTTTGGCTCAATGGAAACACTCTGCTACACCAGTGGGTCTCAAAAGTGTCCTTGAGTGAGTTCCAAATGTTCCCTGTATACGGGTCTGTTTGGTTCCAGTTGTACCGTGTATTTGAAAGGACGTAAATAGCCGTTGTTGGCAGCCACAACTTGTTTTAATTATGTCACCTATATACAGTATACTGCACCCCCACTGTCACATAAGCTTCTCACAGCTGTCACAAATATTATACCCTGAATATTACCATACAGTATGTGTGAACATGACACGAATTAACCAACCAGTCTGTTCATCACTGAGCGTCTCGAATGAATGCACGCAGAGAGGATGTCAATCAAATTATGATTAAATAAACTATCACAAACGCATTACCATTATTTTTTTTGCAGGTGGGTATGGCTTTGCAAAGTTATCACTCTTGCTGTTATTAACCCATTCTGAACGGGAACCCCTTTTGGTGTTTAGCATCATGTTATGCTTTAGCTATTGAAAAATAGCAGATCTACAAGCTCATAGCGCGCCACCGAGTGGCGCGCTACGAGCTTGTAGGTCTGCTGTTTTTGAAAAATCGAAGGACGACTGACATTTTTAGAATCTGATCTCAGGTCAGAATGGGTTAACCACCAGTCTCTTCATCACTCACAGCACGTCATGACTGAATGCATGGCAGAGAAAGATGTCAATCAAATAATGATTAAATAAACTATCACAACACAAGCAAAGGAGTAGGTGTTTATTGAAACAGGTTATTTGGCAGGCGGGCGTGCAGGGGCTTTCCAAAGTGATTACTCTTGTTGTTATTAATCATAACGTTGATGATCATGTGGCTAGAATATTATCGTGTGGGGGGGCGGGGGAAAAAAGAAAGAAATGTGTGAAAAACCAAATGCAGGGTGACGTGTATAACCTTCAGCAAAAATGATTGACAGGCGAGACAATCCGATGACACACGGCAGCCAGCCTTGGCGTGTTTTTCCTCCCTGGCGTGCTTTCTCCTTCAGCTGCTTTGCACATCATGGGAGCGACGCTAGTACGGAGCATAAGAGCTGTGCTATCGATCCGTGAATTCCAGGAATGTGTGTGTCTGTCTGTCTTTCTGTCTGTCTGTCTGTCTGTCTGTCTGTCTGTCTGCCTGACTGAGTGTCCTTGGTGAAGAGTATACAAAAAGCACAAGTATAAATTTAATTTAAAATAGGATAAGGCCCTTGAGGTGCAGTATTTAATCTCCGAGGGGGTCCTCAAAGCAAAGCACAACACACAACAACAAGTCAACAAGGCCATGCATTGCATATATACTCAAACCCCACAGTAGTAAGTTAGTAACCTTAATTTTAATTTAAATTCAATATTTTTTAAATAAGACATATAAATCAATGCAAATAAACAAAACAAACGTGATGCCAATACAGAATCATCTTACAATTGTTGAGGTACTATAACTTGTACTTGACGGCTTTAAGCTTTAGTGATGACCTATTTTAGACTTTGGGTATTCAAAAATAAGCAAACTTTATTGCGAAACGTTGTGAGCTTGGTAAACAATCCCGGGTTGTGTAAATTCACATTAGATGCGCTATTCATGAGAATATTAAATTAGCACATGTTGAAAACCTTTTGAAAAATACTAGTGAAATAGACAAGTATACATTCTTCTACTTTTTGTATTGTATAAATTCAATGCCATCGGAAAACCAGTCGAATGTAAAAAACTAAATGTCATTCTTCCCAGTCATAATAAATGTGAAACCATGCAGACATCTCAACACCACACACACACACACACACACACACACACACACAGCACTGTATCTGTCCTCACAAGTCCTCCACCACTCTTGTAGTGTCATGATGCTCTAGCCTTTATCATTGTGTTTCTCTGTTATTACTTACAACCTGCTGGATGCTAGCCTGCCTGCCCGCCCGCCCTGGTGTGTTTACAACACTATAGCTGAAGGATGCCAGCCCAGTGCCTGCACGTCCTGATGTTTACAACACTACCCGACAACAACTGATGCACTTCATCCCTGAAGTGTTATATTTTGTCAACATTACCTCAGGATGCCTGTTAGTATTTGCACAGAGGGGGCGGAAAATCATGCATGATTCAGTTACAACATTGTCCATTTCAAGCGTTTTTACTCTGAAAATTACTTATCTTTAGCCTATACCTTTAAATGGGTTTTGAACGTTATCAACTGCAATCCCATGATATTGATTCAGGCACGATAATGCTATTTCCCCTGTGATGTTTGGTGATATTGAAAGGTTTATTTGTTTGTCGTCATTGAGTTATGTGAACAACGTGAATGTTTGTTTCGTCAGCGTTCAGAACAAGTACACAGCTCTACTTCAGTAAACAAACACATTTAGAAATCTATTCTCAGTGAAACAGACCTGCAGTTTCAACTAGAGATACCGATACTGTATCGGTATTGGGAAAAGTATCTCTATCGGCCCTTATTTGTCATATCGGGTCATGTCGGTATCAGCGAATATGCCAGTCTAACCACTGATCCGACACAGGGGTAAGGGGGTGACACTGTGGCAGGTAAATAAAAATGTTGGGGCATGTGGAGATTGCTTTCGAGTTGCCCAAACTGCAAGTGCACATTATGAGTGAGGAGTCTGCTATAAACACAACACGAGATATATCGATAGGTAGCTATTGTGAGAGGGAGGATGACTGATTTAAGCAGTCACGCCTGGCCTGAGTCAAACTAGAACTGGACTCAGAGCTGGGTGTGGCTGCGCACCTGTTGTGCATCATGGACTTGATCAACGCACAACAGGTTAAATCAGTCATCTCCACAAACACTCGGGAGAGAGCCTCTGTCCGGACAGTACAGTGAGCCATCTGCTCTCCTGTGTAAAGTATATTATTGTGATGCTTTCATATTGTTATGCCCTGGCTTAAGAGGAATAAAACAGCCTACTTGAGAACAACTGCCTGTGTCGTGTCCTTGCATGCCCAGCTGGGTTGTGACCCATTTGGTCACAGCTATAAACACAACACGAGATCACAACACTGGTATCGGTACGCGGTATCGGCTAACACAGAAATTGTGATAACGGGAACGGGAAAAAAGTGTATCGGGACATCCCTAGTTTCAACTATACCTTGCAAGTCAACGCTCTTTTATGCCAAAACACCAAAAATGGTCATGTTGCAGCACGCAGTGTGTTTTTTGTATAGTTCAGCCATTTTGTGGCGAATGCCTCCCTAAGTGGTTAAAAGCGCATTGCAGTCGACCCCCGCCCGATCAATACCACGGTATGGATCGAACCAAACGATGGAACAACATGAAGATGTTCCCTTCCCTCCTGGGACACATGCAGGGATCACCTTCATCCTACGTATAATGTCTCTCTCTACCTAAGGTAGCGTTTTAAATTCATGGGACAGAGAGGCAATGGAGAGAAACAGAGGGACCGCCATGATGCATTTTATCATTCATGGTGCACAAGGGAGATACTTGTCTTGTTTTTATGCCATTAAGACCTGAGGCTGATTCCACAAATGACTTCGGTATAGAACTCACACTTTAACGAGGTTTTCAAAAGTGGCAAGATCTATGGTGAGCTTGTAGATCTATTTTTGATTAGCCAACGGAAAAATAATAATCTAAAATGACACGGATGCTTTCCCCGGTTTTAGCAGGTTACATTTGAGTCCAGGGGAGGGTCACACAAATCGAAATCAATCAAACGTTGTGCATGCGTGTGTGTGTGTGCGTGCGTGCAGTGCACGTGTGTGTGTGTGTGTGTGTGTGTGTGTGTGTGTGTGTGTGCGTTTGTGTGTACAGTACATGTGTAATTTCCCTTTGGCAGCTTTATCAGTTAATCTTTATATTAACACTAATGACATTCTATTTCATATTTGTGTGTGTGTGTGTGTGTGTGTGTGTGTGTGTGTGTGTGTGTGTGTGGTGGGGTGATATTTCTGTCAAAAGGAGGGTAACGCCTTTTTTTAATTTCACAGCACTCTCTGTGCACTTTATGTGCATTTTTCTGAATACATTGAGCCCTGCATGCCTGCAGCCTGTTTCAGAGCCTAAACAGGTGTGCATATAATTTAGACTCTGTTGCCCAATTTCACAGCTCTCCACAAGACCTCCGTCGAAACCCGGACACGAAAAGACACTAAAGTCTCTAAACATATGAGGTTTCCATCCGACCGGACCTGACGACATATACAGGTTCAGGGTGGCACACACACATATACAGTATATGATGTGAAGCTGATGGAAAATGTCGCTGCAGCATGCTGCCTGCAGGCCGTGGTCCTCCTCGTCCCTGGGCTTTGTGGTGTGTGAGAGGCAGTGGGTGACACTGGGTGACAGCACTGCTGCGCTCTGTCACCCAGCAGCCGCCCCGCATTGTTGTTATTCCCGTGTCTCTGTCGCCGGCTCGGCTCCTCCGTGTTTTGCGGGGAGCCCTGCCGCTGCATGTGTTGTTGTTGGCACACGTCTCCACTCGCGTTGTCTCTGACAGCTAAGGGCCAAACTACACAGCCCCCCCCCCCCCCCCCACTGTATAGCTTGTGTGCAGTATCGTGTGTATGTGTATGTGCATGTGAGAGTGTGTGTGCGTGTGCAGTAGCGGAAGAAGTAATCACATTTATCTATTACTTACTGTAAGTAGTATAATGCTATCGATACAACAATGTGTAATAAAAAATAAATAAAAAAGGTTAAAGTACTACAAGTAAAATGACTGAATATAAGTTTTCAAAATGTATTACGATTATTTGGAAAATAGATTTGCTCGCCTATATACACACAAACTACACGTCCAATTGTATGTCAATACTTGAGTACGTGTACTTATATTCCAACATTGTGTGTGTGTGTGTGTGTGTGTGTGTATATTTGCATGTTGGTGGTGGGGGTTGGTGCTTGCATGCATGTGTGCGTGTGTGCGTGCGTGTGCGTGGGCTGGGGGGTGTAATACCCATATACCGCAAGGTCCGCAACGCATGACAGAGCACGGATATAATCCAACCACAAAAGAAAGACAAAAAAAAAAAAAAAACAAGCAAGGATGGGGGTTTTTTTTTTGCGGAATTATTCATAGACACTTTTGTTTTTCGCGTTCCTCTCAACAATGTGACAGAGTGTGATACTGTAGACAGCCACCCCCCCCCCCCCCCCAGCGGGCACACATTTTGTGAGATGAGAAAATAAAGTGAATCAATATCCCCAGCGTGGATGTTGCACCCGGGCGCAGATTGAGACTCCGCTGCTGCATGAAATATGCATGCCTTTCTAAATCTGACAATATTGTTTTTGGTTTGTTTTATTTTCTTTGTTTTCCTTCTTTTTCTCGGCTCGATCGAGGTCCCCTGCAGCCAGGCCCCCAAAAATACAAATATTACATTATGATGTTCTCAAGTTATATGACCCCCTACTTTTTTGTTAACTTGTTTTGGTTTTTTTTATAATTCAAATTGCGTATGTACACAAGCTCACTACACGTTGTATATGGTTGTGGCCTCGTAGATTTCAAAAATATTTTCAAAAGAGTAGCAAATTAACTAACATTGCCCATGAGCAACATTTGAATGCTGCTCTCAGCAGCTTAAATGTACATACAACCATGTTAATTTGCTGCTCTGCGGGCAGCTTTTGAATGCTGCTATCAGGACAGCTCAAATGCTACACAGGTACATACACCAATGTTAAATTGCTGCTCTGAGGGCAGCTTTTGAATGCTGCTCTCAGGGCAGCTTTTGAATACTGCTCTGAGGGCAGGTTTTGAATGCTGCTCTCAGGGCAGCTTTTGAATGCTGCTCTCAGGGCAGCTTAAATGCTATACATACACCAATGTTACTTTGCAGCTCCGAGGTATTTGCAGGAATTGGTGCAAATTCAGCAGGATAATTCAGTATAGGAGCACTGGAGCAGCAGGTTTGGAAGCTGGAGCAGAGTGACGCAATATGGCTGCCGCTCCAAAATTCTAACTTCCATTGAACCTGCCTCCCACCTTTAGCCCCGCCCCCTCCCACTATTAGCCCAGTCTCTTGCTGATTGGACGGGCGCGAGGGCCAATGAAATCGAATGCTGCCCTCAGTCAGAACACATTCCAAGGCATATATAACTCCCATCTGCGATCTGCGTACAGTGCACGCACACTCGTCCTCTGCCAAACGTGTTACCAGTAGTGGAATGTAACTATAAAGTACATGACGCTTGGGAACCCCTTTTGGTGGTTACATACATTATGTCATAATTTAGCTATTGAAAAATAGCAGATCTACAAGCTCACCGAGTGGCGCGCTATGAACTTGTAGGTCTGCTATTTTCTTTTAATCGTTAAAATGTGCCTCAAATCTTTCAGAAAATTGTCATGATTTAGAAAACTTTTTTTTCTTTTTTCGACGTCAGGCCTGAATGGGTTAAGTACATTTTTGAGGTAGTTGTACTTTACTGGAGTATTTCCAATTTCGAATACTTTTACTTCTACTCCACTACATCTCGGATCCAAATATTGCACTTTTATTTGACTACTACATTTATTTGAAAACCTTAGTTACTATAGATTTTGTTTGTAGATTTTAGAATTTTAGATTCTAGTAGAAAATAGCCGATCTACGAGCTCACAACTGAAAAACTTGAAATGGGACATTTGGCACAATGACTGGGTATACTTTTGGTACTTTATAGGTACATTTTTAATTCAGGACTTTCACTCTGTAACAGAGTATTTCTACATTGCAGTATTGATACTTTAACCCATTCTGAACGGGAACCCATTTTGGTGTTAGCATCATGTTATGCTTTAGCTATTGAAAAATAGCAGATCTACAAGCTCATAGCGCGCCACCGAGTGGCGCGCTACGAGCTTGTAGGTCTGCTATTTTTGAAAAATCGAAGAGCGACTGACATTTTTTTAAATCTGATCTCAGGTCAGAATGGGTTAATCAGACCAGTGTGTGTCCAGTGGAAACCTCGCGTGAATCTGATCTCAGGTCAGAATGGGATAACTTAAGCAAGAAAATCGGAGTACTTTTCCCACCACTGCAGATCGGTATACAATCAGTGATCCTGTGAAACACTATCTCTCCCATGAAAATGACTTTCTTAGTATCCCGCCCATATCGTATGGTTTGCTGTCCGGTGTACAGTATACAGGGCTAATGATGCCCCGATGCTGGGATGTGTATCCCGGCATACTGTACGGAGTAAGGAGAGAACAACTCCAAGAATATCCTCAGAAGACCGTTTGTTTACTGAAATGTAGATGCATCTCCACCTTTGGTCATTTGCCCCTGAAGAGAGCACACTCCCAAAGTCAGACGAGCAGATTGTTGCCTATACAGTCTACTTTGCGAAGGTTACCGGTCGGCAAGCAAAAGTAAGTTATATTATTATTGTTATAGATATATTATTATTATGTCTATAGTAGTAAGTAAGTATATTGTATAAAGTCAGCCTTATTGCCGAGCCATGATGTCTATACCATATCTATTTTTCGCTTTCAACATACTATATGCAAAGAAAGATAAGCTTGTGGATCTGCCGTTTTCAAAAAGAGTTTGGAGTTGTCAAACTGGTTTCGATGCCAATATCAACACAGACAGACAGACAGACAGACAGACCAGACAACCATTTACAATGCTAACAGCGCTGACTATTTGGGGTATTTTCTCTGTCTCTGCTCTCTCTCTCTCTCTCTCTCCCCTCCCCTCCTCTCCTCTCTCTCCCTCTCTCTGTATCTGTTTCTTGAGGCTGAGAGAAGCCGAGTGAGCCTGAACTTCAGAGAGAGGAGCTCTCAGCCCCCATTGGAGGAAAGTTTCTCCCGACGCCCCCCCCATGACGTCAACCAACCAAAGCCTGACAGCTTAGAGGTGCCCTATAACTAACCCTGACCTGACTCCTCCAAGAAGAGGTACAGAGTATATCGTTGCTGTCAGATAGATGCCTCCTATCTCCATATGCAAACTTTTTGTGTCTTGAGATGAGATGAGATATACTTTATTGTCCCACGGGGGGGATTTTGTCTTGGGGCAAAGTGCACTAGTGCATCAACGTTTTTAAAACTGCACACACACACACACACACAACACACAATAGCAGCATTGTGCAGACATTGCAGACAACCTGCAGGCATAAGCCGTCTCCATATAATAAGTAAACTGAAATACATACTGTAAGTAGAATGCAATTTAGCAAACAGAAAGTGCATGGATATGAAAATGCCAAAGAGTATTCACAAGGTATACATATTCACAAGGTATATAGTGTCACAGTTGATATAGAACTGCGCAAATTAGCAATCGGAAGTAGATATGAGTAACACAAAAAAGAACAGTGAGTAATAGACAAAAGTCAGGAGTCCCTATCCCACTACTAGCTACAGTTACGTTACGCTGTACAGTTACAGCTATACGAACTACAGTATGTTTTGGTTGTTCAGTAGGACAATTGAAACGGTTGCTCTTGTGTTTACTGGTTTTACTTGATCATACAGTACATCTACAGCGTCATACAAAAGCAACGTTTTGGTACCAAATGGACCGTTACGGGTCTGTAACTCTGAGTGTGTACACATGGACCCATATTGGGTCCATTTGGTTCCATTTGTATTATACTCTCAGAGTTATGGGGGTCCTTGAAATGAAAAGGTATGAGAACCACTGATCTATAGGAATGAACACAAACATGGGACAATAAATTGTGTTGCACACATAGACGCCCCATGAAGCCGGCGGACGCACCACGTGGGATTCGATCCAACAACCTCCATGGTGGTGGGCCAGGACTTTAGCACTGTGTCACCCGAGCGCCTTTCGATATGCAAGTTAAAGGAAGGAAGGAAGGAAGAAAATACTATGGGCACATCTCTGCTTGACAGTACACGGTGACTGGCACTGTAGCGTGCATGTTTTCACACATGTCACATTTTCAGGACAGCAGGGATGTCAACACAGCAGGAAATGTTCTCGCGACTGCAGCACACACACAGCACACACACACACACACACACACACACACACACACACACGAGGCAATAGTTATAAGAATAGCTTTATCTTCATATCGTAGATGTCAGCCCTTGCATTCCTATTTTAAATCATCATTATTATAGTAATAAAATAATAAACATATAGCTGATCTACAACGCTTGTAGAGAAGATATATTCACTCTGTTTATATGACACTCTTGTATGATGAAGTGTAGGGCATTAATCTGCACGAAGCAAAATATAAGAAGTTATCAAACATGGAGATAGGAGGTTTCATCAACGTTGTCTCTCTCTCTCTCTCTCTCTCTGTCTGTCCTGAGGGCTCTCTATCTGACAGCTTGCATTAACGGATAATTGGCATTTTTTTCCGTCACCTTTTGTAATGTTCCATTCCTAAGCGACGTCCTCCTTCCAGACACCAGACTTCAGACTAAAAAGGCGTCCTTGCCACAGAGACTGTATACAGGACAACCAACTCATTCACCACACGCGGCAGCACCTTCTGGAGGTCAGTGTCTGTCTGGGGCGCGGCAGCGAAGTATTCCTCCACCCCAGCATTTGAGTCAAAGCAGTAGTGGGAAAAGTACTCAAATGTTTTACTTAAGTAAAAGTATAAATACTGTCAAAAAGAATGTGTCACCAAACTTTTTCTTTGACATTAACCACTTAAATCCACCATCCCTATTCTTAGGAACACTAGCCGGTGTGGTGTATACTTGTTTAGTTAGTGTGAGTTGGTATGTTTACTATACTTGTTTAGTTAAATAGTTAGTGTGAGTTGGTATGTTTACTATACTTGTTTAGTTAGTGTGAGTTGGTATGTTTAATATACTTGTTTAGTTAGTGTGAGTTGGTATGTTTACTATACTTGTTTAGTTAGTGTGAGTTGGTATGTTTAATATACTTGTTTAGTTAGTGTGAGTTGGTATGTTTACTATACTTGTTTAGTTAAATAGTTAGTGTGAGTTGGTATGTTTACTATACTTGTTTAGTTAAATAGTTAGTGTGAGTTGGTATGTTTACTATACTTGTTTAGTTAGTGTGAGTTGGTATGTTTACTATACTTGTTTAGTTAGTGTGAGTTGGTATGTTTACTATACTTGTTTAGTTAGTGTGAGTTGGTATGTTTACTATACTTGTTTAGTTAAATAGTTAGTGTGAGTTGGTATGTTTACTATACTTGTTTAGTTAAATAGTTAGTGTGAGTTGGTATGTTTACTATACTTGTTTAGTTAGTGTGAGTTGGTATGTTTAATATACTTGTTTAGTTAGTGTGAGTTGGTATGTTTACTATACTTGTTTAGTTAGTGTGAGTTGGTATGTTTACTATACTTGTTTAGTTAGTGTGAGTTGGTATGTTTACTATACTTGTTTAGTTAGTGTGAGTTGGTATGTTTACTATAATTGTTTAGTTAGTGTGAGTTGGTATGTTTACTATAATTGTTTAGTTAGTGTGAGTTGGTATGTTTACTATACTTGTTTAGTTAGTGTGAGTTGGTATGTTTACTATACTTGTTTAGTTAGTGTGAGTTGGTATGTTTACTATACTTGTTTAGTTAGTGTGAGTTGGTATGTTTACTATAATTGTTTAGTTAGTGTGAGTTGGTATGTTTACTATACTTGTTTAGTTAGTGTGAGTTGGTATGTTTACTATACTTGTTTAGTTAGTGTGAGTTGGTATGTTTACTATACTTGTTTAGTTAGTGTGAGTTGGTATGTTTACTATACTTGTTTAGTTAGTGTGAGTTGGTTTGTCCCGACCTTAAAATTACATTTCTGTTTACTAAAGAGCTGGAGAGACATAGACACTGCTGTTACTCATGAACAAACACTCTATTTCAATGAATGAGTAAAAATTAGTATAATGCAATTTAATACTAATTTTAACAACAAATAATAGCAGTAGCCTATTTTAAGTAGTTCCTTGCTGCCTTGCTGAAGCTTGTTTTAGGCTTGACGGGAACGCTGACGACATTATCTTCATCTTGATTCAATTGCCGTTTTCAGACGATAAAAATATATCACCTTTAACTCATATCTCTTAGGAGAATGTGTGTGTATTAGATTGGTTTACAACGTGGTTTCTCTCTTTCTTCTCGTCTTGGGAAAACGGCAGTTGTTAAGCTATTAATATCACATGAGGGCTACAGTGCTCCCCATGGGGTCCCTGTAAGCTTTATTATGCCTTCTTGTTTTATAGATGCTCCCCCTGGGAGGGAAAAACCATTGGATTATGGCCCCATTTTCACAGATTTGCTGATGATATACGCTCTGCATCTCCAGATTTAGATTCAGCTCTATTGTTGCGTCATGCACACGGTTGCAGTATGTAAACTCTTCATTTTTGTATTTTCATACAAGCTCCGCAGCGTGTCGCCTTTTCAAGGAAGAGTTAGAATAAAGAAATAAGATAATAGGAGAGGAAAACAAACATGGAAATGTGTCAAATAACAGGAAGGGACAAAGTAAAACAAAATAACAAGTGGTTCTCAAAACTATGGCGACTAGTGGAGAAGAGATCCAGTAGAACTAAAGGACAAGGCTTATGTTTGGGTGTACTCGGGGTGTTGGCCCGCTTTTAAAATCTCTATAAAGTGTTCACAGTCCAGTCCACCCATCTCACCACGTGTTGAATGGTCAAATGGGTGGGCGGCGTGCATTTTCAGAGCATGTTAATCTTAACTCATTAACTGACAGAGTTTCCCTGCAACAGTTTGCAGTACACTGCCAAGCGTGTTTTCAGTGTATTTACTAATCGTTCAAGGCCTACAGAATATTTTGTTCTATGACAATGTACTGTAAACACCAAATATCTCAAAAGAAACAAGAGAGTCTCTACTTTCATCAGGGGGGGGGTGTGTCACTTCGTCAGGTCATGACGAAGATGCATCATCGAAACGCTGCCTCTCTGTTTGTCTGCACCACTGTAAATAAAAGGATTTAAATCTGCTCCAGTGCCTTCCTTCCACTTTGAGTGGAGTTTGTCAGGAACCTTTTGTGTTTCACTGCTGAACTGTGGTGCATAAATAGCCCACATCTGTCCATGTGAGAGAGAAAGGGCGCTGTGAAGAGCTGTGTGGCATTTGCATTGTTGTCTTGTTTTGACGATATGCAAATGTGCCCTGCAACGGCAAGCAGCGTGGTCACCTCGTTTTCTTTCCCCTGGATCAAATCAAAAAGACGTTCAACAACAACAACAATGTTAAGAAAAATAAGTTGTAGTTGCATTATGACAGAGTGGTCATGAATGTGTCAGTGTTGCCATTGGATCAGAAAGAAACCAATTGTCATCTAATGTACTGTAGGGTTTATATGGGGGGGTTCTTTAAAAAAAGGATGTCACCCAAAAGGTTATCAAAATGTTGTTTATTATAAAATAGCCAGTGTTGACACCTCTCCAGCAAATTGCAAGTTTGAACACCATGTTCCACCATTGACGTCATGGCGTTTGCAGTGTTTACTATAGAGAGCGCTCTTCTGCAGCCCAAGTGATCCTAGGACTTCCGAAGAAGAGGACACCCGGAAATAACGTGATCTTAAAAAAAAAAGAAGAGAATCCAGCTAATGCTAAAAATACATTTTCTGCCAACGACAAAAGAAGGGAACATTGCAGTAACACTGCAGGGAGTGTATAGACTTTGAGATATTTGGTGTTTACAGTACAAACTATTCTGTGGGTCTTGAAAGAATAGTAAAAAACAAACGCTCAATAACGTTGTTAGAAACTCTGGCAGTAAGTTAGTTAGTAAAGTGAGTGTACAGTAGCCTACTTTGTGGAAAGTGACTGTTTTGGACATACAAGGTTTCCACCCGACAGACGATATCCAGCCGTACTTGAACGGCCGCTGTGGTCGAAGGCGCGGTATCCGTGTTCCATTATCACATTTACATCCTCCATGACCGTGGCACGTTTCAACGCGAATTAATTTGGCAGGACGCAGGAGGGTAATTTGAGGATAATATGAGCATGATTATTGCTGGGGAAACAGGCCATAATTAAATACTTCTGCCACTTAAATTGCCATCAGACGAGATTATTTCAAATCCATTGCACTGACGTTAGGCACGGGATTCAAATCGTTGCAGAAAAGGAAGGAAGGACAGATGAGAGACAAATTGACCTTTTGACAGTCATCGCATGGCTGTCGGTTCTCGTTTTGGAAGGGCTTTGGAAATGTGATCATGCCACCCATCATGGCTATACTGGCTAGCATGACTTAAAGGTAGGGTATGACTTTTCTTTAAATAATAATAATACACAATAATACACTTTTCAAAACTGTGTATAAAGTTCTTTACAAAAGAAACAACAAGAGAAAACAATTGGGAAAAGAATACAAATAAGTACATTGCTTTCATTCTGGTGAAAGCAATGTCCAAATAGATTGAAATCGGGAGACAGACTCAGCAAGCCTGATCTCCAGGGGCAGAGCATTCCAAAGAGCAGGGGCTCTGAATGCAACCTTTTGTATATTTAACCAAGCTTTTGGAATGTACAGGAGAGCTTTTTCTTCGAGGTCAGTACATATGCTGGCACGTAGGGGGGCAGTATACGTCCCGAGATATAGGTTAGGGCAAGACCTAGCCTGGCTTTAATGTATAGTAGTGAGTAGGATGTTAAACTCAATTGGCAGCCAGTGCAGAGATGCTAAAGTAGGTGTGCTATGATAAAGTGAACCAGTTAAAAGACGGGCGACGGCATTCTGAAACAATATTGCTACTTTTGCACGAGTAAACTGAAAATCCGAATACTTCTTTCACTACGGCTGATATACTGCTGACATCAACACTCTTGAAAGATCCATTTTTTTTTTCTCTAAATTTTATCCCACGATTTTGTAACCCAGTTTTCTTTTTTCACCCAGTGCCAATTATCTAATGTAATCCTGGGCGCTACACTTCCTCTGCCAACCTGGGGGGGCAGCGGACTGACCTCATTCTCCTGACCTCCTTCTATGCATGAGGAGTCCAAGCTGCTTCTTTTCACCTGACAGAGGGGAATTTCCCCGGCCGGACGTAGCGCGTGGAAGGGACACGTTATTCCGACCAGTTCCTTTCCCCTCCATCAGGTGCCCCGGCTGGCCAGGGGGAGGTAGTTTTAGAGACCAGGATTACGGCATGTTTTTGTGAGGGTATCAGGATTACGGCATGTTTTTGTGAGGGTATCTACCCTATAGGGGACACGGGGAGAACATGCAAACTCCACATAGAAAGGCCCTATCGGCAACCCCCGCCTCGGGTATGGGCACTGATGACGCGGAGGAGGAAACACGCCGCCAGTGCCCACAGTGTCCCCAGCGGGAATCGAACCCAGGACCTTCTAGCTGTGAGGCGACAGCACCTTGAGACACCAATGACTCATTATTGGAGGGGGGGGGGGGGGGGGGGGGGGTGACACAAAAAGAAGACAAGGTGACAAAACCAGCATGAGTGTGGGAACTGTACTTGGCGTGTTAAAGCTTTGACTACAAAGCTTTTGTTCATGAGAAGTGATTTGTCATTTCAGCACCACGGACAGCTCCCCGGGCTATTATACTGCACATTCTCCAGTTGAAGGCTGCATAGTATTGCAGCCTGTTCACAAGACATGCATGTCTTTATGTTTCTGCTCAGCTCTGCGGCTTCTTCATTATACACTGTCACGGTCAAGTGGAAACATTTAACTGGACGTGCAAAACTGTTACTTTGCAGGATATGGGCGGATAAAAAAAAATCATTATCATTTAGTCCTAAACTCTTGTTAAAAGGATCCCTGCGTGGCTGATACGCTGTATATGCCTTACTGCGTTATAATAATTGTCCTCTATAACAACATTTAAAATCAATTTTTATTACTTTCTTTCCATTTCGGCTATAAGCAGCAAGCTACGTATGCTTAGATGATTTTGATTTATATTAGGATAAATTATATTGGGATAGATATAGAGTTGGAAGGAGGCTTCACATCCGCGCGTGGTGATACCATTTATAGGATTGCCTGCTCCTCACCTTGCCCAAATTGGATCCCTTGTACCACGCTGTATTGAGATTCATAAATAACGCACCTTTCAGAACACATCACTGAGCGTTGTATGCTGCAGTCGGTTGGTTCTCATTGGCATCTCGCAGGCTGCAGCATGCATATTTTCATTTATGAAGCCATTCTGGGTGACCTGCCGTCTTACATTTCATCCAAATTCGACTTGGTCCAAAATGGTCTCAACCTCACAGGTCAAATGCTTGGCTGCGGTGTGTAGTACCAGCATTCAAATCCGAGGGGGGGTAAAACATGTCTGGCCTTCTTTGGCCCTTGGTCGTGGAACGATCTACAGTCCAGACAAAAATTGGCTTGAAAGTTCCTTGAGAAGTTCAAAAGGATCATCTTAGATGTACTGTCCAACATTTGCACATGTTTGGATATGTACTAGCCTATGCATGCCTAGATATTTATTATGTCGGTTCAGACAGTTTTTTGTATTATTGTGTATTTTGCCCTGCTACAAAAAAATTAGGACTTTGGTGATGTGTTGTATTTATTCATAGGTACTTTGAGGTGTATATATGGATGTTTTATTTGCCGTTCCAAAATGACACATTTTCCGGAAGTGCATTTTTTGTCTATGGGACCCGGCGACTACTGGCGACAGGCGATGGGCAGTAGGTAGGAGGAACGTCGCACCGAAAAAGATACAAGTAATTAATCGGGCGATTAGGCGATATAGCCAATGAAATGACCGCTCGCCGTTGTTAAAGCGGACTGTATAAATCCCACCTTTCCTTCACACGCTATAGTTAGTCTCTTCACATTGTACTGCCTGTCTGTTTATCTCCGCACATCTTCATTTTCTCCCTCTTCGAAAACGGTATCAGGGCCAGCATCGACGGGGTCAAAGGGCACCGCTCAGTTTTCTGTTCTGCATATGGTCCAGGCATGGCAGAGCGGCCAGGCACGTTGTGTGTGTGCTGTGTGTGTGTGTGTGTGTGTGTGTGTGTGTGTGTGTGCGTGAATGCCTCAAATGCACATCTATCTATATGCACTTCATCTCTGACAGCTATACTTTTTCTCTGCGGCACGGCAAAGGCTCGGATCATAAGAACATAATGTGAGGATGCGCATATGCAGCGCGCACACACACACACACGCACACACACACACACACACACACACACACACACACACACACACGCGCGCGCCATGGGCTGACGGAGTGCTGGGGAGGATCTGTGGTTGTCGGTTCTTCCCGGCCGGGGATGAGCGCATGGGGAATGAATAGCCGGGTCCTCGGGGGAGAGCTGGGGGAGGGGTGCTATACGCAGCGTTTGAGTTAATGTTTCACATCCAGTAGATTAAGCTCCATGCATGCCAACATCAGACACTCGGAGAGTACGAACAGACGCGAGGGAGAGAGAGAGAGAGAGAGAGAGAGAGAGAGAGAGAGAGAGAGAGAGAGAGAGACGGGCGATGGATCAGAGAAATTACACCCCGAGCTCGCAAAAGGGGGGAACGTTCTACTGTAAAAGAAAAAGATCCTTCATTAACCGCTCTAAAATAGCAAGACCACGAGACCAAATTGAAGTTAAATTTTTTACCCCGCCCATCTGAAATTTGTTTCGTACCACAGGGATCTCCCCAGAAAAGAACATTTTGTGTTAGAACATTCTAAATCATTCAACATGTTTTCAAACTCTTTCAAGATTTCTTTCTCAAAAATGTGCACTGCAATCTGAACATTATACATTCGGTTGAAATAAGGCTTCTGGATAGGCCAAAAAGGTAGATGTAACGGAGGTTCTATACAAGGTCACAACGCATCCCAGCACAACCCGTTGAGCTTGTGGATCGCCAGTTTCTTCTCGCTGTTGACATGCAGTATATGATGTATATAGAGAGTTATGGGCGGACCATACCTATTTATACTTTGAAACTGAACCCAAGCCACGCAGCGTGTATTTGATTTCTCCGACACACAGACTCACTGGTCTGTGTGTGTATAGTAGTCTCGTCACTACGCTCGTACTCTATAGGCTTCGACGTTTAACCCATTCTGACCTGAGATCAGATTCATATGAGGTTTCCACTGGACACACACTGCATGGTCTGATGAACCCATTCTGACCTGAGATCAGATTCTAAAAATGTCAGTCGTTCTTCGATTTTTCAAAAATAGCAGACCTACAAGCTTGTAGCGCGCCACTCGGTGGCGCGCTATGAGCTTGTAGATCTGCTATTTTTCAATAGCTAAAGCATGACATGATGCTAACACCAAAGTGGGTTCCCGTTCAGAATGGGTTAAGTGTTGAACCGAGAGACGCACTATAGTCTCTTCCTGTCCCGGAGACATTTACCAGAGAGTCATTCACAACAGTCTTGTGAACTTAAGAAACTCTCTGTGCTATATATGGCCGTATCACAATGTCCCAAAAACGGGACGTTTCTGGAGTCAACATCTTTTGAAATGACACCTCAAACCCACTGCCCTTCCCATCTGAACGCAGCGGTCCTTGTAGTGCTGCAGAGACACACGGATCGATGAAGTGCCCTGGCTGTCACTGTGTGGCTGTGCACGAATAGAGTAGTGGTGGGTGTATATATATATACGTATCACCATACACACAGCAGAGGGGTTACGTTTCAATGCATTGAGACGTATATGGCGATACTGTATAAGCAAGCAATCTTTTTATGTGGTCAGAACAGTGGAATCTGCATTTGTATTTGTGCATATAGTCACATTAAACATTCCACACTGCTTGTGCTGCATGTATAGTTTGGGCAAAGACATTATCTGCTGTAAAAAAAAAAGAAAAAGAAAGTGTGCTTTTGAGAATTGCAAAGCTAATATTGTGCTACTCAATTGTATGGATGTTTCCTTATACGCCCCAACAGGCAATAACGCGGTGTTGGCTGTTATTCTTCATTATTGCGTTCCAAATGTCAACATCACCTCACACCCCCTGCACCCCCACCCTCGGCTGCATGGCTTTCATATGATCAATACAACAATACATCATGATTCATTTTCAAACATGGGTCTTCTGAGGTCTCGACACCAAAGATGTTTGGTGTTGAGGGGGGGGGGGGGGGGGGGGGGGGGGCAAAGAGCAGACCAAGTACAGAGCCAGAGTTTACAAAGCATTGAGGGATGTCAGAAAGTACACATTACCATGAAGCTATATCTATGAGAAATACAGGGGTATTTCTCTCAGCCGAGGAGTCCCTGGCCATTGAAGAACCCTGCTTTAGAAATGTGAGGTTTGCGCCAGCACAGCGAGAGGATCTGACCATCCTCCTCTTTACCTCTACCGCCTCCCAATCCCGACGGCCTTTACCGCATGTCTCTCCCCCCCCCCCCCCCCCCCCCCCCATCTCTCTCCCCATTTCCTGTCAGCCTGTCTGTCCCTCCATAAAAAAATATAAAACAAAGGCGAAAGAGAAAAAAAAACATAATACAAAGAAAAAAAGAAATGACTTCAGTGAACATGGGGATGAGCTCTATGACTCCCTGCTTGTGCATTCAGCATCAAGGCCCTGCGACAAACTATAGCGTCATGTCCAGGGGGGGTGTACTTGTACATCAAGCTGCCTCACGCTACAGAAAAAGGAGATAGGCTCCTGCCCTACGGGCCTCATGGCTCGGCAAGGCTTACAAAAGAAAGCTTAATCTCACAGACTGTTTGGGGGCCTATAGTCTGGCTGGGTGGCGAATGAATCATTAGCAGAGCTTTTAACACACACATACATGGCTAACTAACTAATGTCATCAGTAGAGAGATAGTCTAGGTGGAATGTTGTTGTTGTTGTTGTTGTTGTTGTTGTTGTTATGGAGTACAGATCTTGCAAATGCAATTAGAGATTCTTTGCAGGAGCCATTTGCCATCTTCTGTACCTCTGGATTTTAAAAAGAAGAACGCATTCAGTACAGAGTTTGATGGAGTCGATGCTAATGGTTTACTGGATGTAATGGACTGCTCACAGGCCTAATGTGTGTGTAAGGCTGTTCTGAGCTGAGTGCTCACATCCCTCGCTGTTGGGTGGAAACCTAGTATGTCCATGAAACCATTCCTTTTTTTTTATATTACCGTTTAAGACAGTGGTTCTCAGCTGGGTAAAAATGTATTCTTCAAAACGGGAAGTCTGAAAACACATTTTCGAACGAATTGACGTCCTATTGGGTATTGGACTCCTGATAGGTTGTACAATAAACCATATGAGGAGAAATCCAGCAACACATGTTTGTCACATGTTTGGTAAATTAAAATATCTTAAAAAATATTTGATTATTTTGTTGGGTCACGGCCTGAACAGATTGAGAACCATGCACCGGCTTAAGAAGTCTTTATAATGTGTGTTTTCTAGTGAAAATAGCTCAAACTTGTGAGCTTGTAGATTGGCTATTGTGACTTTACTGTTGTGTGACACTCTTGTATGATGAAGTAGGACATTCATTTACAAAAGAAATAAAGAAAGAAAATCGAAATGTGGATATACAGGCTTCCCCCCCCCCCCCCCCCCCGATATCAATGCTATGTTGCAGTTGCCTCCAAACTGTCGAACAAGCACATTCATGGTCAAACTAAAGCTCACCTAAGGTATACCTAAAGGATTCGCATTTTATTTGATCAAGCTCACTCTTCGGGAGCGTGCATGTGTGAGCGCTATACATGTTCTCACACGGTACATGAATCATGAGCCATAGTGGCTGCCGATCGTGCGCGTGAGTGTGGCCACACGTTTGCGCGTTAACCCATTTTGGGACGGGAACCCCCTTTTGGTGTTAGCATTATGCTATGCTTTAGCTATTGAAAAATAGCAGATCTACAAGCTCATACGAGCTTGTAGGTCTGCTATTTAAAAAAAAATCGTGTCAGGATGTAGAAAACTGCAGATGGAAATGAGCAAATCTTGCTGAATCTGGTATATTTACACTGCATTTTTTTATGTAATGTTCATCAATATACACTGTCCCGACCAAATAAACGAATAAAGTAAAGACATTTTTTTAATCTGATCTCAGGTCAGAATGGGTTAAGAAGTGCTCTTCAAAACCCCACTCTACAGGATCGATGTTTCACCGTTTTAATTTGATGATCGCTATGCGGCGAGGGTGGAATATATATATATAAACCTTTGTGTGCAGGTGAATTCTAAACAGCCTGGGTGTGTGTGCATTCCTTCCTGCCTCAGAGTAAACAAGAATTTGCTTATCGAGAAAGAAAGATTGCCGCTTAACCCATTAAGGCCGCGGTATAGCAAAAATATTATAAATGATAAAAGCTCTTTTATGGGGTGGCAGACAGTGGCTCAGGGGTATAGCCGGTAGAACAGCCGGATTATAACTTCCCCAGAGGTAACGTCGAAGTGTCCTTGAGTGAGATGCTACGTAAACCCCCAATTGTTCCCGATGTGCAGGTTGGTGCCTTGCATGGTTCCCTCCGCCATCAACGTATGTGTGTGTGTGTGTGTGTGTGTGTGTGTGTGTGCACACGCACAATCTATGTAAAGCACTTTGGATAAAAGCGCTATATAAATGCACCATTTACCATTATAAAAATGCACCATTTTCATGTCGCGGACCCAAGATTATATGCATTAGGCCGTCAATCCCCCCCCCCCATCTGAAAACGTTTTGTGCCAGGGACCTCCAAAAGAGGAGTTTGTACAGTATGTATGTACAGTGTGTGTGTGTGTGTGTGTGTGTGTGTGTGTGTGTGTGTGTGTATATATATATATATATATATAGTGCATATGTATAGGCCTACAAGATCACAGCGTGGCATGAACTGTCACTCTGAACCACGTCTAAACCTACTGTTCTACATCCCGATTGTTTTCTGGGGGAAAACAATGTGTGTATGTTGCTATTATATAATAGATCAAATCTAAAATGACACAGATGCTTTCCTGTTGTTAATGTGTTAAAGGTGGCTAATGTAGGCCTATATCAGCAGACAGGTGTTGTGCCCATACCTTAGGGGTCTATCTGCTATGCTAATGCTTCGGGAAAAACAACGCTGATTGATTTATACGTACGTTAGCTGCAGTATAGCCTATACCACATGCTTCCATTTCCCCCACTTCTTTCTCCCCTGCATGATGCCACTCTCAGGAATGGGCCTTGCAGTATAGCCGGGGCTGGGGGGGGGGGATTTGGTAATAGCCGCAATCAATTGACGTGCATCGTTTTCACTCTCTCTCTCACGTTTGTCCCTCGCAGTGTACGATAGTCCCACCTCAGCACCACGCGACTTGCCCCTCTGTCTGCTTTCTGCTGCTGCAGTGCTATCTATGCCTGCTGTTATGGGAAGTGGCACCAAAAATAACAACTAAACAAAAAGAATAATGTGCGATTGCGGCGGTTCCTTATGTTCGGTATAGGTTTAGGTTTCTGCTGCAGATATATGTTAGTTGCTTTCGTTGCCGCGTCCTTCCTTCCAATGGGAGCCTCAGTCACATTATAATAACAAAGGATGGGCAAATGTTGTGCTCTACCGTATACGTGGTTGGCTGGAAATGCCTAATGGCAGGTAAAGAAATCTCAAATGCTACATCTGTATTCACAGCTTAAACGGGTGATCTACAAGGTCACAATGTGTCGCATTGCTAATCTTTAATTTTAGTTTTAGTTGTCCTGAATCTCTGGGCATCAATCGGCCATGTTCCATCTACATTTTGATAAGTAAAGTGTTTTTGATTTTTCTACCTACAGTATAGCATCCATGGTCACAAAGGTCACTGTCAGTCCATCCATTTTTGCTCAGAAACATAAAAGGTGTGATCGGTTGACTGGCACACACTCACAGTCACACACCATTACAACCTCACAGTTCAGACAGAATCATAGTTTCGCTACTAAGTTATGTCAAAAGAAAAGACACACAGGTTTGATCAGTATTCATCTGTAGGACTTGGCAAACTAAGACATGTATCTTTCTTTCTGTCAGTGACAGATCGTATCATATAGCTTTCTTTTGCCCACCCTTTGGTCCGACACAAAAGGTGTAAGCTGTTTAACCCACTAAGACCTGAAGCAGATTCTAGAAAAATGACTTCTAAATCAGCTAAAACAGTTTTCTGAAAAACCTATAGCTGTTGATCAGATTCACGTTTTCACGTTGAGGACACCCCCCAAATGATCTGTATCTGGTCGCTGACCCCTATCTCAAAAGGTTTCGTTCCAGGGACCGCTCAGAAACAAAGAGTTGAGTTAAAAAATGTCTGTTTAAAATAATACACATGTTCAAACTCAAAGCTTTGCAGCAATTTCCAAGGGTTTTCATTTTTCATCTATACAAGCTCAACTCATAGTGCGTGACTCTGTGCCGCGCTATTTACGATCTCGTAAATCTGCTATTTTTTGAATAGCCAAATCATAAAATAATGGTTAAAGTGGTTAAAACATATAGCTAGAATCTAAAATGACACGGGTGCTTTGCCGGTTTTATTTGCTTAAACAACGATCTAAAGGATTTATGAGTGGTGTTGAGAGACAAGGGCAGGGAGAGGGTGTTACCGGTACAAACAAAATAAATTAGACCAATCCCCCGTGTGGCTCGTCTCTCTCGCTCTCTCTCTCTCTCTCTCTCTCTCTCTCTCTCTCTCTCTCTCTCTCTCTCTCTCTCTCTCTCTCTCTCCCCTACATGTTATCTTTTTGATGCAGCCCTCCTCTGATAAAAAAGAAACAGTCAACAAGCCCTTCTGATAAAAATCAGTCAACAAGCCCTTCTCTGATAAAAAACCAGTCAACAAGCCCTTCTCTGATAAAAACCAGTCAACAAGTGCTTTTTTGTAATTAAAACCCATGCATGATCTGCTGAGCGTCACTAATGCAATCTCTCTCTCTCTCTCTCTCTCTCTCTCTCTCTCTCTTGCTCTCTCTCTCTCTCTCTCATCGATGCAGTTCTTATCACATTTATAACCTAGTCAAACAGACAGAAAAAGAGAGAGAGAGCGAGAGAGAGAGAGAGAGGATCTGAATGCTTTGGCAGCAACTGGGCACCGAATTGAATGGAATCGAGTAATGAATTGAATTGAATAAAGAATTAAATGAATTCAATAGTGTGTGTGTGTGTGTGCGCGCGCGGCGCGCGCGCGGGCGTGCATGCGTGTGTTTTGTTTCCCATCTCCTTGCCCACTCAATTCATAGCTCTGTTGTCATTGCTGCTATATCTACAAAGTACCATAAGTGCATTTCATTGAGTTACAGCTTCCCTGTGTGAAATTAACAATTAAATAAACACATGGGATCCCAAAACAACTGGCCCTTTTCTTTATTTTTAATTGAAGTCATTTTCAAAGTGATTTGATTTGTGCGCAGCAAACATCGGAGGCAAAATGCGCTCCCCCTGCAGGGAACACGGTAACAGAGCACATTTTCGCAGATATACTGTACTGTAAAATGAAAGGGACACTTCACCCTTTTTGCAAAAACATATATGTTAATGACGTTAAGAAGCTTTAGAACACTTTCATGGGGGTCTTTATGTGTGTAATATGTGGTTTTAGATGTTTTAGATTGTAGCAGTGAGCCCGGTGTCTCTGATGTCATGGACACTGGGCTCACTTCCTTCCTGGACTACATGTTGTCTCAGTAAGACAGATCTCCCCCTATCCACAAGGAGGAGCAGAGCACCAAAGAATTATGGGAATTGTAGTCCAGGAAGGTAGTGAGACCAGTGTCCATGACATCAGAGACACTGTGCTCACTGCTACAATCTAAAATAGCTAAAACCACATATTACACACATAAAGACCCCCAGGAAAGTGTTCTAAAGCTTCTAAACATCATTAACATATATATTTTTGCAAAAAGGGTGAAGTGTCCCTTTAAGATAATTTTTGGCTTTTTCTGCTTTTATTGATATAGGTTGAAAGTAATCCGACAGGAATTTTGATGTAATCTTGAGTATAGAGCGTCGCAGTCCCGCCCCCTACCAGGGCCCAGGAAATGATTATCCGTTCATTTTCCTCATAGACATTTCAAAAAATATTTATTCAAAGACGTTTACACATGCGGACAAAGCCAACAAACACAATTCTTTGGGCCGAACAAATAATTAGAAAGAAGAAAAAAAATGGCATGTTACAACACTTTTTTTGTTGTTTTTCTTCTTTGTAATTATTTGTTTGGTCCAAAATATTGTGTTAATTGTTGTCATGAGTTGTTGTCACGACTCGAGTTGGCTTTGTCCGTGACGTAACAGTCTTCAAATAAATACCTTTTGAAATGTCTATGGGAAAAATGCATTGGGAATAATTTCCTGGGCCAGGCTGGCGTCGTTATGAAAGGGGGTGGGACTGCGACGCTCTATATCCGTTTGTTTTTAAAAGAGCAGATCTTGTAGATCTAAAAAAAATCATTTTGTTTCTGTTTGTTTACTAGGTATGTTAAGTATATGTGCCAATACTATTCAACTTTTATACTACAGTAACATTTGAACTATTCACCTTCCTGGGCTGTGTGTGCTCCAGTTCCTGTTGATTTAATTGGATATCATTGGTCATCTGACCAGTTTCATTGGCTTTCATTGGATCAAATCGACAGGAACTGGAGCACACACAGCCCAGGAAAAAGGTGAATAGAGCGCCGAAGTCCTGAAGTCACTGTCAGTAGAGGGCGCCAGTCCACAGGTTCGTGTACTTTTTATTTGCATTGAAATCCCCATAGGGGGATTTTAGATCTCTTCATATAATATGTGTTTGAAAAATAAACCGATCATCCCGGCCTTTACACTCATATGGATATGAAGCATCGAAGGTGGAAATGTACAAATATACCCAAAGAGTAACACAACAAGCGCTAGAAACGAGTCAAACAAGAGACTACATTTCCAGGTAGGCGGGGTGGCTGCAGATGCCCGTCGCACAACATAAACTGACATGTTAATTAAGTTTTTATTATTGATATTTAATGTTTCGTGGTTAGTATACCAGTCGAGTCACCGCCAGCTGAGCTTACGTCAACGAGGAATCTCAGGAACGCAATGTGTTGACAGCTGGGCGAGACGTATCTTAGCAGCGACATTGCTTTCATATAGTTTCAAGGCTTTTGCGGCCAAATTAATTCAATTTTCTCCAGAAACTGGCTGTATCAAATATGAATGCACATCATTAACCTGACAGAAAGGTTTATTTTTCAAACACAGTTCTTATATGAAGCGACCTAAAATGGGGATTTCAATGCAAATAAAAAAATACGTGAACCTGTGTGCTGGCGCCCTCTGCTGAAAGTGAGACTTCGGTGCTCTATAGTATTTTAATATTGTGGTATTGCTACTTTTATATACATAAAATGTATTTTTAGTATTTCCCGACACCAGTAAGCAAAAAATTGCCCCATGGGAATGCACACAGGTACTTGCATTTACAAGGTATTTAGCAGATGCTCTAATCCCGAGAGACTAAATGGTAAATAAAATAAAAAGTTGCATTTATATATAGCGCCTTTATCCAAGGTGCTTTACATAGTATAATAAATGTGTGCATTACATTCACCAATTCACAAACACTTTCATACACCGATGGCGGCGGAAACCATGCAAGGCACCAACCAGCACATCGAGAGCAATTAAAGGGACACTTCACCCTTTTTGCAAAAATATATATGTTAATGACGTTTAGAAGCTTTAGAACACTTTCCTGGGGGTCTTTATGTGTGTAATATGTGGTTTTAGATATTTTAGATTGTAGCAGTGAGCCTGGTGTCTCTGATGTCACGGACACTGGGCTCACTTCCTTCCTGGACTACATGTTGTCTCAGTAAGACAGCTCTCCCCCCTATCCACAAGGAGGAGCAGTGCACCAAAGAATTATGGGAATTGTAGTCCAGGAAGGTAGTGAGACCAGTGTCCATGACATCAGAGACAACAGGCTCACTGCTACAATCTAAAATATCTAAAACCACATATTACACACATAAATACCCCCAGAAAAGTGATCTAAAGCTTCTAAACGTCATTAACATATATTTTTTTGCAAAAAATTGTCCCTTTAAGGGTTCAGTGTCTTGCTCAAGGACACTTTGACACCAACTCTGGGGGAGCCCGGGTCCAAACCTTGCGGTTACCAAGTATACACTATAGAGCGTTGCAGTCCCGCCCCATTTCATGACGACAGGCCCAGGAAATAATTCCCGATGCATTTTTCCCATAGACAATTACTAGACATTTCAGGGCGGCTGTGGCTCAGGAGTTAGAGCAGGTCATCCAATGATCCCTGGGTCAGTGGTTCAAATCATGTGGACATGTGGATCTCCTGTCCACATGTCGAAGTGTCCTTGGGCAATACACTAAACCCTACATTGCCTCCAATGAGTTGGTCGGTGTGAGCTCGCCACCATTGGTGTGTGAATGTGGGAAGTGAGGACTCTGAGGTCGACTGTTCGCCGCTTCACCTCCCAATGTATGAATGAAAAGTGCTTTGAGCACTTGGAAAAGCGCTATGAAAATGCAATTTATTATTATTAAAAAGTATATTTATTTAAAGATCTGTAATCCTCGAACAAACAATATTTTGGGCCGAACAAATAATTACAAAGAAGAAAAACAACAACAAAAGTTTTTCTAATTATTTGTTCTGCCCTAAAAATAATGTGTTTGTTGTAGCCTCCCTACACTTTCCTCACTCTATTCCACCAGAATAATTAGGAAGGCAAATAAAATCATTGCAGACAACTCCCATCCTGCACATCACCTCTTCAATCTCCTCCCATCAGGCAGGAGATAAGTATCCAGAGCTCTACATGTCGCTTCAGGGATAGCACTTACCCCGTAGCCATTAGACATCTGAACTCATAGTATATGCATATAGCACTTTAAAAAACTGGATGTAATTTCCTATGCTGCTGGTTTTTGTTTTTGTATTGTACTGTCCTTCTTGTTTGTGTATCTATGGTTGTATGTTGAGTATGAACCAAGACAAATTCCTATCAACTTGTTGACATGGCAAATAAATTATTGAATCTTGAATGAATCTTGAATCTTGATTTGTCAGGATGCGAGTTGGCTTACAGATCTTTAAATAAATACTTTTTGAAATGTCTATGGGAAAAATGCATGGCAGGTCTACAAATGCCCTAGCATCATGTCTACAATATAACCTGCTATCTAAATTACATTTTAACCTTTGCATACAAGATCGTCGAGGCTAGGTCAAGTGCTACGGGCTGAGGTGAAGTATGTCTGAAGAGGTGAGCGTAATCCCTCCCAAACACACACACACACACACACACACACACACACACACACACACACACACACACACACACACACACACACACACACACACACACACACACACACACACACACACACACACACACACACACACACACACACACACACACACACACACACTTAAAAAAAACATGGTCTCTCTGGGTGATTACAGTCTGAATAAATTGTTTAATAAGCGCACTTTGCACCGCTTTAAAAGGAGAGATTTCCTTCTCTTTTTTTTTATCATAATATTTTTCCGCAAGTTCAAAGTCGTCGTTATGGTTAACAAATGGGCTCAGCCGGGGAAGCAGCATGTTTTAACCCATCAAGACCTGCCTTCTAAATCATTATAGTTCTCAGCCCAACGTTGATATTTAGCAGCAGATGTATAGGCTATATAATCTGCTTATATATATATATATATATATTTTATCTGCTATTTTTTTTGAGAACCTCTCTTCTAAAACCAAACAGGCCCTCGTCTGAAAATCTTTCCCAAAAGCAGAGATTTGTGTTAATAATAACTAAATACAACTAAATAAAAATCTTCCAAAATATGTTTTTCCAAAATAGCAGATGTACAAGCTTGCATGCTTGTATACCTCTGCTATTTTTGACAGCCACTGTCGTCCAAGTCGTCGGTTTTCAGAAAAAACGTACTGTAAGTTGCTCTATACTGTACATACAGTATCTGAAATATGAAAATGACACGGATGCTTTCCCGGCCTTAATGGCTTAAATGCACCAGAGAGAGCGAGGGTTAGGACGCGGCCATGTAATTGCATAATTAAAACAAGGTTATCAAAAGACCAGAGCATTCCACTTTTGTCACATATTCGCCATGAAAAAAACCTACTGTATATGGATGCTCTTTCCTCCCTCCCTCTCTCTCTCTCTCTCTCTCTCTCTCTCTCTCTCTCTAGCTCTCTCTCCCCCCTTCGCCGCTCTGGGCTGTACAGATTTTAATTGGGCTGCTGGTGTCAAGTGCGTGGGCGCTATCTAAAGCAATTTAATTTATTCGCTTTTCTTCAAGGCACAAAAAGCCCTGACTGCTACAATGAAGAAAATCACTTTTTATGTGTCTTTACGCCTTAAGTCCTCCAAATCGTCCCCACCAGATTTCTTTAGCAATAAAATAATAAAGAAAGAAGAACTCAAGGTTGATTGGGTTGCGTCCCCTAATCTGTGTGTCTCTCTCTGTGTGTGTGTGTCTCTCTCTCGCTCTCAAATTGTGAGCTTGTAGATTGGCTATTTTAGAACGGCTGGAATGTATAGGGTTGAAGCACCCTGGGCAAGACCTATACGTTGTAGAGGCTATCATTTGTTTTGGGCTGAAGTTGCAGGATTTTAGCGGAAGTATTGCCCAAGGAAATGACGTTGATGCTGTACAAATCAGTTTACATTCTCCGCGAATGAAACAAGTGTTGTGTTTGGTCGGGAAAATATCGTATCCGGATAAGTAAGCCTGGGACCGCGAGGCTAGGGTTGAAGTGGTTAATGTATGTTTTGTCATAATAATCAAAATCTACAAAGAAACTATACTAACTAAGGTTTTCAAATAAATGTAGTGGCGTAAAAGTACAATATTCTGATCCGAAATGTAGTGGAGATTATTGTATTGGAAATTGGAAATACTCAAAATTGTACTCAAGTACAGTAAGTACTAAAATGTACTAGTTACTGTACACCACAGACCTAATACATTATGTCCAAAACTGCTCCTTTTCAGGATTCAAATTCAAAAACAGCAAAAGTAGCACTGACACTCCCTTTGCAAGAATCAAATCTCAAGCTGTTGACAAAATGGAACTCCAAACAGGCATATTTTCAAATGACACACATATACCATTCATTGACTATACACACAGCTGCACACTACCAAGCATTCACAGCACAATGAAGTGCAACATTTAAAACACAATCCTAGCAATGGAAGACAGCATATATGAATGACAATGACTCTGGAGAATGAGCCATTTCTCCTTTTGTAAAAATGACTCAGTGTAAGCCTACTTTCATAGTAAGTAGCCTTGCCGAGCCATGAGGCCCATAGGGCAGGAGCCTATCTCCTGTTTCTGTAGTGTGAGGCAGCTTGATGTACAAGTACACCCCCTGGACATGACGCTAGTATGTCGCAGGGACTTACCCCCAATCCAACCCTTGATGCTTGAGTGTCAAGCAGGGAGGCATTGGGTCCCATTTTTAGAGTCTTTGGTATGAACCCCGACCTCCCAGTCTCAGGGCGGACACTCTAACCACAAGGCCACTGAGCTGGTATCCTATGTTTGCCTACTTTCATAGGCAAACGTAAAACGGCACACAAATATTGACAAAAATAATGTAGGCTTCACGCCAGCCTCCGGTTCCGTTCTGCGTTGGAAGACACGCCTCGATGGCGTGCAGGATAAAGCCCCGACAGGCCTCAACACTCGCAGTCGCCACAAGCCTCCTCCATGGCCTGGAGCAGTGGACACTCTGTGAGTTCTGTTCATGTATACCTTCCACTTCCAAGCTGAAAATAACTCCTCGATGGGATTCAGGAAAAGAGAATGTATACTCCTGGAACAAGCTCACATTGGACCCAGACGGCAAATTGCTCACCAGGACCTGAATGTTTAGAGATCGTGTGCGACAATTGTGTGTATATAGCGTTTGAAGAACACGGTGATCAAAGTGTAAAGGAAGAAAGTCTAATGCAGATAAAGGGAGTGTGCATGAAGTTAATGTTGTGCAAATTGTGCCAAAGTTGTGCTTTTTGCGTGTTAACAATTAACAGAATTAACAAATTTTACAGGGGAAAAAAAAACGTTTATATGATAACCGATTTATATGCTCGACAGCAATAATAAGCTTTACCTCTTATGTAGTTCCCCTGCATTGGTAACCTGTCTGCCAACATTCCAGGGGGACCTCTAATGCATCTACACTGCAGGCCATTTTGTTAGTGGAAAGATATCGGGACTGAAAGAGACCGATCATTTATGCCAAATGAATCATCTGACCAGTGTGTTCTGTGTAAAGATGGAGACACAGAGAGAGAGAGAGAGAGAGAGAGAGAGAGGAGGGGGATGATTCTGTGTGTGTGTGTGTGTGTGTGTGTGTCTCTCTCTCCATTTCATTACACTCTTTTCATTTTCTTCAATTCTACATAGAATTCTATGTAGAATTGTTGTGTGTAGTACCAGAGACAGAGAGAGAGAGAGAGAGAGAGAGAGAGAGAGAGAGAGAGAGAGAGAGAGAGAGAGAGAGAGAGAGAGATATGATTCCGTCTCTCTCTCTCTCTCTCTCTCTCTCTCCCCCCATTTCATTTCACTCTTTTCATTTTCTTCAGTGTTTAATGTTTAATTTGAGCCTTCTATTCGTTCAGGGCTGAGCAGGGCTTGTGGAATCAAATCAACAAGGTGTGCACTGCCAGGCAGCAGTAAAAGCTCCACAGTGCCCCCACATGGTGCTTGAGGAAACTACACGCGCGCACACAACCCCTCTCCCTCTTCCTCCAAATAGTCATGGAAATGAGACAAGCTCCCTCTTCAGTGGTGGAAAATGTACTCACGTTTTTTTAGGGGAGCTAGCCCCTCCTTTATGCCCAGCTTTGTCTGTTTGTGTGAACACAAACACGATGATTTTATTGGCTGATCACCCCATAGCGATGATTTGATTGGCTGAGCAAAGTACATGGAGGATAACAGTGAGGGCAGAAAAGTGAAGACGGCAAAAGTGAATGGCCGGAATGACATCTGTGATGATTTGATTGGCTGAGCACGGAATGTGATGTATGATCATAAGAGCGCGCCGCACTTCACACGAGTGTGTTTTATTTACTTAAGTAAAAGTATGAATGTACTGCAATAGCCTTATAATACTCTCTAGTAAAAGTCCAGAATTAAAAATGTATAGGCTATAAAGTGAGTAAGTGTACAAAAGTATTGGCATCAAAATATACTTAAACAAAAGTAAAAGTATTCATTATGCATTATGAAAACTTGAAATGTCCCATTTCAAGTTTTCATACAGATCTTTTGAAAATAGCAGATCTACAAGCTCAGAATGTGTCACATCGTGACGCATTGTGATCTTGTACATATGGCCGAAATGCACGTATAGGGCTGAAGTGGTATCTAGTAACTAAAAAAAATTTAATAACTGTAGTGGAGTAAAAGTACAATATTTGCCTCTGAGATGTAGGTAGAGTGGAGTAGAAGAAAAAGTACAGAAAATTAAGAAACAATGGTCGGACTACTGCTCGAACAGCGCTGCTCCCGTGCTTGCAGTTATGTTTAGGTTAGGGTTAGGAGATGGGTTGTCGATGTCGGACTAATGACTGGTCTGACCAACAGTACTTGACTAGTTACTTTTCACCACTGACTAAAGGGTGTACAACAAGTCTTCTCTGCAAATGTTTAGAAGCCATTATGTGAGGAGGAGGAGGAGGAGGGGTCAACATCCCTAGACTGTATTACCTTAATAAACATGGTCATGAATACTTTCTGCTTCCAGTCACTAGTTTAAAGTCTCATTTCTAATGTCATAATATTCTTTTTTGGAAAATGATGGTCCCATTTATTTAAAAAATGACCATAAAGTGGCGTATGTTCTGAGGGGCGAGGCTACCGTTACAGTCTATGATCGGGATTCCCCACCCACTCGAGTCAAAATAAAAACCAACTAAGAAGAAGGGGGGGGGGGGAGTCCCGCCTCGTTGTCTGGGCAAGCCAATGGGCCAGCTGGGCCCAAACAGATCTAGAAAGATGGCTATTTACAATTCAAGGACTGACAGGCTTCATTTTACGTTCATGTTAGACCCGGGGAACGCTTTGTCCATATTTTTTTTTACAGTCCATGGTCAGGACCCGTTTTCTGGGTCTCGAACCATTAGTATGAGTATGGGTGATAGCTTTTTCCACAACAAATTAAACCGTTCTATAAATAATATAAAAGCAGAATCTCTTTAGACATTGTGGAAATAGCAGATCTGCAACCTGAGCTTGTGGATTTATCAAAATGTATTAAAATAAGTTTTACCAAGTACAGCAGCTGAAGAAATGTATAGGCTATACTGTAAATGAATCAAGTTATTGGAATAGAATTGAAATGAAGATGTGAATTGTATCGTATTGTATTGTATTGTATTGTATTGCATTGTATTGTATTGTACCTAATTGAATTATCGTGTGGCTGCAACAGTAGGGAGCATGAAAAAGAAACCCACATTGAAGCGAGTGGGCTCCGTATCTTAATCATCTTGTGCAGAGAGACTCCTCCTGACAGCTCCCACTGTGCAGGATTACCTGCTCTCTCCCTGAGAACTACTGAGGATATGTCTTTATCTGCCCCAAACTCAACGGGGGGGGGGGGGGGGGACATCCAGCCACTCACGCTGCTGGATGTGTCATTGTAGAAACACGGGTCACGGCAAGATAAAGGTATAATACGTAACGTGGGAATAAAACATGCTGCTTTAATACCCGACTGCATGTGCGGGTGGGTGGGATGACATGGCAGCATCATAATAGCTATAAACACCCCCCATGTACTGTACACATCAGCCACATCTGTATGGTGAGTTATTAACCCTGGTACGTATAAGGCTAGTGGTTTTCAATCTTGTTCATATCGAGGTCTAAAACTAAAAAATACATCGCATGGATGCGTCACCTGGGACGTATCCTCAGTGATGTATTCTAACGGACATTGGGGTTTCGGGTCTCGCAACTTCATACCCCTCACTCAGGTGACCCAGCCGGGAGTGATCAAGTCCCGACTTATACGTCCCAGTAGCTATACCCTCGATCAGTCCCATTAGGGAAAAGACCAGGGCCACACAATCCGATGCTCCGGAACTACTCTGCCGGAACTGGGAGTGAGAGGAACTGGCGCATGGACGGACTATAGGCTCTGTGGGTTGACTCCTGTCTGGACCCCTTCTACGTCTCACCAGGTCCACTCCCGCTCTCACCAGGCCCAGGACCTGTGCATTGCACCAGTCTCCCAGCACCACCAGGCACGTAATTCAGGAGTGGTGGATTCTCTAGCCGCAATGGGTTTGCAATGCATGGTGGTGCTGAATGGCCGTCCTAAAGGCCTCACCGTGGGTTTGTTGGGCTTCCTCCTCACGGAAGACACAGGCCTAATTGTGTTCTTGTAAGTTAAGTAATGCTGTTGATGTTTGATGGTCGAGCATTTGGTTTCATTTTGCGCTCTCAAGAGATCTAATAACGGTCCATTTGGTTACCAACTCTCCATCATTTAGCTGGAGACCACCTTGGCTGGAATCCCTTCAAGGACCACTGGTGGTCCCCGGGATCACTGGTTGAGAAAGAAATCTGGGGTGAAGGTTCAAGGTTCAGTCAGGACAACTCATGAATGGATAAATATAAATGTATTGAATATAAAATGAGCAATATATTTATAATGTTTTGGCGATGATTTTCATCTTGTTTTTAGGAACTCTGATCAAGCGCATCAGTCCCAACCATAGGGACTCTGAATCCCCCTATACCTAAACAGCATATCCAAAACGACAGGTGGTAGCTGGGGTGGAGGAGGGCGAGCAGCAAAGGTTTAAGCAGACAGCAGCGCAGCAGTATCAGTGTGCAGCAGCAAGCAAACCAAGCAGGATGAGCAGTGCACACTTCCAGTTTAAATAGCTGGTATGAAGATGGAATGAGTGTGTGATTGGATGAAGTGAATCCTGTGAATGAGAACGCGATGCTGACGGCGGCCCAATGAACGGCCGCCGGCAACTGGACTGAGTTTCCTGGCTGAACTTGCTTCGCGCATGTTGTCTCGGTGTCAAATCTACCACGTGAGGGCTCTCTGTCTATCTCTCTCTCTCTTTTGGAGCACCCTTTCCTTCGCGCACACTTTCCATAAGTCAGCCACACTGCTGCAGACGTTGCCTCGAGGCGAGAGAGAGAGAGAGAGAGAGAGAGAGAGAGAGAGAGAGAGAGATGTGGAAGCCAGGAGATGACAGCTGAAGCCCTGAAGCGTTCAGAAAATAAAAACGTAAACAGAACGTCTGGACTGGTTTTTACAAGCGAGTCACAACGCATACTATATTGTATACATGTAGTTCAGTGACCACGAATGATATCACCTGTTTGTTGACATCCTTTTCTCAAAGAGGGTGGCGTCATGACTCATGACGCAATTCCAAGGGTTGCCGCCTGCAGAATACTTATTCTCACAATGCTCATAATATTTGTATGGAGAATGGGGAAACATTTACATTATTTATGTATTTATATATATGACATGAAATGTATAAGGTGTTGTAAAATAACAATACAAGACGTCGTGTGCCCTGGCGTGCCCTGCAGGGCCAAAATGTTTGAAGTTTGAACAACTGTAATATAGGCTCCGGGGGCCTGAATCAATGTCCCATAACCTTAGTAGCCTAAAGGCCGGTACACACTGCGAGATTTTAAGACCGATTTTAGCCCCGATTTGACACAGATGTATAAGTTAAGGCCGGTACACACTCTTGGCTTCAGTCAGCTGTCAACTCACTCTCTGTATTTAGTAAAAGTGCAAAAGTATTGGTATGGAAATGTACTTAAAAGTAGCGAAAAGTGGAAAGTACTCATTATGCAGAATATCCCATATTCAAATGTATAAAATGTATACAAATCTTTGGAAAATAGCAGTGTACCCAAGTGAATAAATACCTCAAAATTGTACGTAAAGAAAATAAGATCTGGTTGAAAAAGGGGTGAAGTCGCCCTTTAAGTACAGCGCTTAACTAAATGCACTTAGTTACTTTCCACCACTCACTGTACATGTATCTTTTCCCTTTTTGCTTCCTATATGATGAATTCCTGTTCTGTCCTTTAACTATATAGAAGTGTCTATTTGTACGTCTCTAAATGTTTTGACGAATTGAACAATGTGGAGCCTGTTGTAAACAAGTGTAATGCTTAATTGGGTGACGTCCACTCACAGTTAACAGTCTCTGTATTGAGTCTGTGCTTGAAATGTACTGTAATTCTGTGCAAACTGTTAATAAATATTTCAATCAATCAATCAAAGACATTACCATGCTAAACGTAGAGCTAATATGCAGTCTAGTGGGGCTGCTGTGAGGAGCACATGCAATTCATCCCCCGTCACGATGAATAACCCATTCTGAACGGGAACCCATTAATTGGTGTTAGCATCATGTTATGCTTTAGCTATTGAAAAATAGCAGATCTACAAGCTCATAGCGCGCCACCGAGTGGCGCGCTACGAGCTTGTAGGTCTGCTATTTTTGAAAAATCGAAGAACGACTGACATTTTTAGAATCTGATCTCAGGTAAGAAATGGGCTGATCAGACCAGTGTGTGTCCAGTTGGAAACCTCGTATGAATCTGATCTCAGGTCAGAATGGGTTAAAGAGAACGCCAGTCTACGCGTGTCACAGAGAGTGATACGCCTGCTGAATGATGTAACGTCGCACGATGACAGCCAGGCGCCGCCGCATGCGTTCCTCCTCCAACGCTTGGAAACAAACCGCCACGACGGCTGATGGCTTGTGACAGATGATAAACGTGCACTTGCTTTTCTTTCTTCACGCATGCCACAATTAACTGCCATACATAATGGAATATGAGCCTCGATCACTTCGTCTCAATATATCGGCATTGTTGACGGTGATAGGCGACAACTGGCGGCGTCTATAACGTCGTCACGTCTTTCTAAGCCGATTTGTAGGACGTGATGTTGAGCGTTTCGATAAGTAAGTATACACAGCTGCGGACAGTTGGTGGAAAGTAACTAAGTGCATGTACTTGAGTACATTTGAGCACATTTGAGGTACTTTTACTTTACTGTAGTATTTCCAATTCCTCTCTCAGAGGTAAATGCTGTACTTTTTTTAATCCACTAAATGTATTTTAAAAACTATAGCCTTTGAAGTTTTCGATTAACATTACAAAACGTGCATTAACCACTTTAGCCTTCGGGACATTTAAAAATAACAGATCTACAAGCTTGTAGATACCGAGTAGAAATGTGAATACTTCTTCCACCACTGACAGACGGATGGACGGACTGGCGCACACACGCGCACAGCACACACACGCACAGTCATAAGTGGCTCTAATCAGGCAATAATAACAAAGAATACAGAAACATGTCAAGAGCATTATACTCGGCACGTTTCGATTGGGGCTGGGGGGGGGGGGGGGGGGGGAACTAGTTTGATGTTCACCACAGATGCCCTGACTAATGACAGAAACTATTTTTACCCTGCAGAATGACGTGCGTCCGTGCGTGAGTGGTGTGTGTGTGCACGCGTGCGTGTGCGTGCGTGCACACACACACACGGACGCTGCTCAACAGTGCCATCCAGCGGTATTGGTGAGGTGTTGCAGCTGTCCGTGCTCAGACATACAGACTCTCTCTCTCCTTCTCTCTCTCTCTCTCTCTCTCTCTCGAAAATAATAATAATCATAACAAAAAATACAGAAACATGTCAAAAACATTAGTCGGCACGTTTCGATTGGGGCTGCGGACACACACACACACACACACACACACACACACACACACACACACACTAGTTTGATGTTCACCACAGATGCCCTGACTAATGACAGAATTATTATTACACCTATGGTATAGCGAACTGCAATAAACGTGGATAGGAGATAAGACATCTTAACTTTTAAGTATACGTACGCCCTATACTCAAGGATCAAGGACAGGCTATACCAGCTTAATGTACAGGTGAAGTCTACAAGTTGGCCGGAATCTTACGAGCTCACAAGACCACCAGTACTACTGCGACAGACCTGGTTCTGGTCTCGGCCTGGCGGAGGAGACCAGAATCACATAACCTTGTGGTAAAGTCTGTACAGTATACACTATAGTGTATGTTAGTACTGTATGTCAACCTGTCACAACATCACTAGCAGCTGTCTATAATAGGCTATATAGTATGTCTGTACTCAGTACCTTTAAATCAGCACTCAGACACACATCCTACAGTATGTAACGGTCGTCTAGGACAGTGGTTCTCAACGTTTTTGGCTGGGGACCAGTTTTGACCCCTTGGCTTAGATTAAGATTTTCTTCATAAAATTAATAAAATAAAATTGCATCACATTTTGTTTTAAATTCATGATTTTCTTAGATTTCTTTGGGTTATGTTTTTTTGAAAATGCCTTGAAATAATAATTAAAAACAAAATGTAGGAACCAAAAAAAAATAAAAGGGACCCATAAAAATGCCTGCCTTTGACCTTGCATCTTCTGTCTTTTGGTTTATGTGGGGGGAAACCCGACGAATATGTCTTCTCACGCCACGGGGGCCCTCGATTTGGTCTGCAGCTTATCAGTGTGCCCGGTTAGAATGATGGCGCCGTGCGTGTCTGCTTGACTTTGATAAAAGCAGAAAGAGACAAGAGTCTCCTGCCATCAAACACCGCAGGCTTATCTACCATGAAGCTTGTCTCGAGTGCATGGTCCGTCCCGGACTATAGTGGCCCTGAATCTATTTGTTTATGTCTTGGATTGCGAAGAAATAGGTAAATATAAGCAAACCACATTGACACGCTTAAGTGTTTTGTTTTGTTGAATTTCTTTTTTGTTAAAAAGGTTAACGCTCTATAATCCACCCATAATCGGTGCTATATAGAGCAGTGGTGTTCAACCCGTGGTCCGGGGACCATGCACCGGTGGTCCTTGAGGAGGTCCCAGGTGGTCCAAATGACTGCATTACTAAGTTCATTTACACTAAGTCTACACAATTATAGAATGTAAAAATGATTGTTATTTTGTCAGTATACTGCATGTATGGGACCGAGACATGGACCCTCACAGTACAGTTAAACAGGAAAAAGCCCTGGATGGAGTCTACACAAGAATGCTACGAATGGCACTATAGGTGTCACATGGACGGACCGCATCAGAAATGTGGACCTATATGGGGACCTACCGCGCGGGTCACGGACAAAGTCAGAGAGAGAAGGATGAGGCTGGATGGCAGGGCACTGCGTCAGGCACCCAGAACTTGAGGCAAGTAAATTGACCCTATGGGAGCCAACCCAGGGCAAAGCCAGGAGGGGAAAGAAGCGTACCACCTAATGTAGACGTGCTGCGGCGCGACAGCTTGGCTGACAACACGGCAGAGCTCAAGAACCTGATGTTGGATAGGAAATTGTGGAGGGCAGCGATCCAGGAATCCCGAGTTGGTGTTGGCTATAGACCTCACTCTCGCAGCAACTAACTGACTGTTATTTTGATCAACGTTGCCTGTTACCACCTCCTATGGTATCAATACAGCATGGCATTGTGCACACGGTTATAAATATTCTTTATAGTTTGGGTCTGAGAGGCAAAATCTCCTCGAATGGTTGGTCCGTGGCTCAAATTCTGAATAAATAATGGGCCTCGATATGAAGGTTGAAAACCACTGTGAGTGGTCGTGCAATAACGCAGGTTATTGCACATATAACGCAGATCCATCCATGTGTCTCCGGCGCCTTAATAAATAGAACACCATGTGCATCTTTTACAGGTCTGTTATATCAAGTATCGAGTATCCAAATGCATGCAGAGATTACTCTGTATTAGGTATTATACCTGCCTGTGGCCAGATGACAAGAATCTCGTCATTCTTTGACTTCTATTAATCCAGAATTAATCAGAATACTGATCCTTATGTTACACAAAATATATCCAAAAGTCAGAGATCTTTTTGTGCACAGCTGCCATTCTGGGACCTTACCATTAGCTTTAGAAACGGGTAGATTCATTGGTACTCCTGAGGAGGACAGAGTCTGTCTAGTGTGTGATTTAAAATGAATTGAAAATGAAATTCATCTTTTGTTCTACTGCCCATTATATGAAGAATTAAGACATGTATTCTTTTGTAAAATGACAACCATCTGTGCTGACTTTTTCTGGTTGGAGGACTGTGTAAAAAAAAAAAAAAAACATTAACAAAACATATCTGTTTATTGTACACAATGCAATATTGAATGCAATGATATGGTGTGTCCTGTAAGTCCATGTGGGCTGGGCGCCTTGGTGACACAAAAATAAAGAAATCTATCCATCTATCTACTCTTATATTTACCGTATTTTGGTTTCACCATCAGTAAGGCAACACTCGATGTCACACCGGGGGGGTGTGACCACATTGAGTACTGTATGCACTATATGCGCTCGGTGCGTGATCTTTTGGGTCATTTCTCTCTGAATTGAGGCTCAGACTAGTTTAGAGTCCCCAGAAAAATGTGTTAATGTAGTATCACAATACTTTGTCCATTTATATGCTGGCTATTCAAAAATAGCAGAACTTGTACTGTACTTGTACATCTACTATTTGAGTGAAAATGTAAATAATATTTGGATCAAACTTTTAATGCATGTTTTGTAGCCAATAATAATCAAAATCTACAAAGTAACTAAAGTTTACAAATAATTGTAGTAGAGTAAAAGTACAGTACAGAAAATTGGAATTACTCCAGTAAAGTAAAAAAAACAAATCCTCAAAATTGTACAGTACTTGAGTAAATGTAATTATTAAAGTATAGTACTTATTCAAACTGACTGTTACCAGGCTACTGAATATTTACGCAATGCTGCCCCGGACAAAATCCTTCTGGTCTCTGCCAGTCAGCCATCCGTGCAAGGAGAATGAAACAGGATTAAACAAGTTCATCTTGTCCTCATCACACATTATCTTAAGATGTAATGGACAGAATCACCAAAGGCAGAGGAGCAGACGTTGAGCGAAGGCTTTTCGAAAGCGAAGGCAGTTCTCACGTGGGCAAACTGCCAAAAACTAAATCGTTGCCAAAGTTGTCTTGACCCGACCTCACCCGCTAATGCCAGAGCAGAACCTTGGCCAAGTAGTCGTACTCTTGACAAGAGGGCTAGGCCTTGTTTTATCGCAGGCTATAAAAGTACAACATCTGGATTAGTGGATTTTTTGCAGCAAACATAGCATCCATCCGTCAAATAAATGTTTGTTCCATTAACCTTGCAAAGTGATCTCTTGAAATCACGCTTTAACCCATTCTGAACGGGAACCCGTTTTGGTGTTGGCATCATGTTATGCTTTAGCTATTGAAAAATAGCAGATCTACAAGCTCATAGCGCGCTACCGAGTGGCGCGCTACGAGCTTGTAGGTCTGCTATTTTTTGAAAAATCGAAGAACGACTGACATTTTTAGAATCTGATCTCAGGTCAGAATGGGTTCATCAGAGCAGTGTGTGTCCCGTGGAAACCTCGTATGAATCTGATCTCAGGTCAGAATGGGTTAATATTTCCCTGGCTGCTTTTCGTGCTCAACGAGGTTGAACTGGGTCCAAAACAACACTGAAAATGATGTTGTCAACAGTAATGCTTCCATGTCGCCCCAATTACCCCAACTGGTTAGTTTAGTGCCCAGGTTTTACAAAGTGCAAATCCCCCGAGCTGCCAGGGAGCGACAGAAGGTCAATTGGAAATCTCAATAAATGGTTGGACTCTCTGTCTGTCTGTCTGTCTGTCTGTGTGTGCCCCCCACATAACCTCGAGAACCGCCTGACCGATCCATTTTCAATATGACCGTGTGTGTGTGTGTGCCAGAGGACCCGAGGGAGCGATGTGCTGAGTGGGAAGTCAGTCCAATTGCCAGTTGACCAGAAATATCTATAAATATCGTTCCGTTTCCCTTTTGGTTTTATGCCCATATGGAGATAGATCTGTCTGTCTGTCTGTCTGTCTGTCCAGATGTACGTACACACAGAGACTTTTATAGATAGATGTTGATGCCAATGCCTGTAACTTTGGAATATTTTACTTGCTGTATAACTGAGCATTCCTACATTGTGGTGTTTATTTACTTAAGTAAAACACCCCAGCACAGCTCACACAGTTTGCAAAGGCAAATTACACAGTTGGTTGGTCATATCATGAGCGAATGCAGCAGATGGGGGATGCATGTATGAGTGGGATATAATGGCGGCAACAGTGCCGCTAAGAGTCTCTTGATACAATGAAAGCACATCGTGGAAAATAAATTCACAAATGATTTCTCTCGATGCCTGTGAGCTCAGCATTCACACATTCACACAAATTGCTCACGGTGTTTTTTTTACTTGGCTTGATTTTTGACAGCACAATTTGATGTAGTTGTAACTCGTAGAGAAGCACAATATAATCGGCCATAACAATACCATATCGGAATCGGATCGGTCTCAAAATAAAGCAGATTATTTTCATCAATATTGCATGACGCAATAATGGCTAAATTATACATTTAATTTGTGTACTCATTTCATTCTGTAGTCATTCAGTAGTGAAGACACTTGCAAATAAAAGTATATTATCTGAAAAGTATTATTGACTGATTGAATACTTTATTAACAGGCATATAGGGCTTGTTTCCATTGTGGTTCAGAATCGGTATCGGCAGATATGTTTTAGTTTTAGTCATAGTCTTTTGAAAATTATAGTCTAGTTTTAGTCGACCAAATATCGTCGTAATATCAAAGATTTTACAGTTACTTTTGTTGACGAAAATGTATTTTGGCAGGCCTTGATGGCGTCGTGACTCATAAGAGCTGATTTTTACACTTTCACACCGATCTACAAGCTCACAACGTAAACAACGGTTTACAACAAAATAGAAAATAAACTAGGAACTGCGTAAAGGCTTGATGTATAATCTAAGTATAATATAATGGATAAAAGTGGTTAAACTAATTGTGATGCTACAGTATACTACTTTTGTTGATGTTGGATGACACAGAAGGGTTCATCATCATCATTTCTCGACCGGGGTCGAGATCATGGATTTCACAATGCCACGCCAGACTTTCCGGTCCTTCATTGCCACCCCCAGTTCCTGCTTAGCTTACTGATGCATGTGTCCCTATAGCGATGACATCAGGGAACGACAGTTTTCTACCTCTGGTCTGCTTTGAGGCAGGACTCCAGAGAAAAAGAGAAGATATAACCTCATTGTAGCAGTGGCCGGCAAACTGTGTTCTTCTGGATCGGACTAGTGAAGAAACACGGGGAAGGTTGCTGTATATTAGATTAGTCGATGGGTGGCTCTTCCAAGACAGATGTTGCACTCTCATTAGAAGGCGGGTGTAAGTGCCATCCAACCGTTTCTCTAGTTTCTTTGAAAGTGTCCATGTCTCGGAGCCATAGAGTATAGAATCGGCTCAACGGTCGTCCTAAATATTTTTTAACATCTTACTAAGCTGGGATGACCAGATCTTATGCATGTCATTGCAGGCTGACCATACCCTTCCTAGAAAGTCCTTTTAGGAAAGAAGATATACAGTATATGAACCCAAATACTTCGTAGCCATCGACACATCGTCATCACAGAAGGGTTAGGTGAATATTGAGGAATCAACCGGCAGAATAATGCATGAATCTCTCAGACATCTTCTCTCTCCAGCCTTAACGTTCTGAGGTTTGACAGATATGCTTGTGGAGTGCCAAATCGTTTCACAGCCCGAGGACATAAGTGCAGAATGTTAGGCCCACCTCCAGCTCGACATCAGATATATCTCTATTACATTCGTGGCTCGCAAACTGCTTTAGAAGAATGCAAAAAACTAAACCCCTTTCTGCTCTGTTCGCTATTATGCGAGAGGGAAAGTTTGAAGTTATAGCGAGGTGAAAAAATAAAGGAGGGCGCTTGTAAATGAGGATATCTAAATTGTGTTTCGTTTGATTTATGGGGTCGCGCTACACAATCTGTAATTCCTTTTAGATTCCACTGGAGACCGTGTATGATTTATACGTTTAAGAAATTTATATTTAAGACTAGAGACTGCCGCTGTAACTGAGTGAGGCTATTAGCAGTAGTGGGAGAGGTAATCTGATTTTTATTGCTTGAGTAAAAGTAGCAACAACGCAATATCAAAATACTCCGTTACTGGTAAGAGCCCTGCATTCAAAACTTCAGTTGAGTAGAAGTAAAAAATGCCATTCCTTCATGGGGTGAAAACAACACAGCTTACCACTGTAATTGCATAGGGAACCTACACATTGTTACATTGTTTTTCTTTTCATCATAGCATTGCAACAACCACTGATCTTGTGAAAAATGAAAAAGGGACCACCCATTGGCACCAAAGATTCTAAACCTTTGGCGATTTGGTCAATATAATCACTAGGAATAACAAGGAATCATGTGACATTGATCCCCTTCACCTATTCACTCATTCTAGGGGCATCCGACATTAGGACGGTACCCCCCCCCCCCCCCCCGAACCTCAAATGACGTCACATTGTAGGCTCTACAGCGCCGAACCGACTTTTATTCGGCTCTAAAATAGGAGTATGAATCGCGCCTAAGACATGACGTAATGTGTAGCAAGAAGAATAGTGGATCCGAGCCTCTGCCCAATTACCTAAAACCTAATAGCTTCCCCAAGCCAAGGGGGAATTTCCCTTTAGGTTAGTGGTTAAGGTGTTGGCTTTTCACAGGGAGACCCGGGTTCGATATCCGGGCGTTACACAATTAAGCTCTGGTTTCAAGCTTGCAGTGCTCGTGACCGAAAAGAGCAACTTTATGTCCCCCCCCAACCCCGGGACTAAACTAGTTGAAAACAGCTGATTTACAAGCTCACAAAGTGTCGGACAGAGAGCTATTTTCAGTACCTCTTTATTCTTGGAGACAATAAAGAAATGCACAAAATTTACTCTACATAAAAATGGGTCTGTGACCCATAAATGACCCACTATTTTGGTCACACTGTGTACCTGATACATGAGTGGTTCCCAAACCTTTTAGCTAAAGACCCAAAAAGAGAAATTAGACTGTTGACCGGGACCCAAACTAGACTCTGACTCTACAGATCTAGACTCTACAATCTCCACGTTATAAGCTTGTAGATCGGTTATTTTCACTACTTCATAAACGTTTTATTATTAGTAGTAGTAGTAGTATTATTATTATAATGATTTATGGAAATTATTCGATTTCTTTAAAAATATGTTTTGAAGTTGTGACTTTTTTCCGCCTGACCTCAAAATTAAAAAAAAAATCTTCTAAATCCTGACAGTTTGCGCCACATTTTCATGATTCTTTCAAAAATAGCTAAAGCATAACATAATGCTAACACCAAAAGGGGTTCCCGCCCCAAAATGGGTTAAACTAATCATGAAACATGGGTCCGACTCCCGACCCACTCCTTGGGGAAACTGCACGAATTGTGTGAAGTCATGCAAGGACTGACATGGCGACAGCTGCGATGACGTTGAGTATTTTATAGCTCACACGTCTTGGGTTTCCTCCAATGAGCCTCCGACCACTGAATAAAAAGTAACCCAACCCAACCCGACCGACCACAGGCTATTTTAAGCAGGGCCGGGTCGAATTACTGTGAAATGTGCTCAGTTTACTGAGTACACATTAGATGATGGCGGTTGTGGTTCATTGGATTAGAGCGCGGTTACTTGGTTCTCAAGCCTTTTGGACCACCATAAAGGTGTTGTTTTCGTCGACTAAAACTAAGACGAATGTCCGTCGACTACCATTTTTCACTGACGAAAACTAAATGGAGACTAAATGAAAACTAAGCTATGATGACTAAAACTAAGACTAAATGTATTGACAATTTCGTCAACAGGTAGAAAAACTAGACTAAAATGTTAGGAAGGGACTAGTGGACAAGAGATCCAGTATAAGTCATTTTACACTTGGTTGCATGCTGAAAATAGCAGATCTACAGATCTACTGTTGACAACAAGTGTGCTTGTAGATCTGCTATTTTCAGCTAGTGTAAAATCAGTCATTACGACAGCATCAAGGCCCGCCAAAATACATTTTAGTCGACTAAATCAGCTGTATATTTAGTCGACTAAAACTAGACTAACACTAAGACATTCCTGGTGACTAAAATGTGACTAAAACTAAAAGGAAGTTTTCCTTTTAGTTCAAATTCAAAAGACTATATATGACTAAAACTAAAATCTAAAATCGCTGCCAAAAACAACACTGCTCTGCACTGCTGCGTTTTTCGGATTCTTAGCAGCGTTTTTCCGTCGGTTTTCCGAAAAACACGTCCAGTCTGCAAGGACCACAACTCTGAGAGTGTTGGGGGGGGGTCAGACTGAGGTCTGGCTGGCTGGGCAGCGGTGGCAAAAGTACTCACACTTTTTACTAAAAGTTAAAGTATCAATAGTGCAATATAGAAAAGTCCAGAATTCGAAATGTACTAGAGTAAAAAGTAAAACAGTATTGGTATCAACAACATGTAATACAAAGGGAAAAAAATAAGTCATTATGCAAAAGGTTTCAAATGTAGGCATTTAAAAAAGCATTTATGTTTTGTAGAAGTAATTGTAACAAAAGTTTTCAAATAGTGGAGTAAAAGCACAATATTGGGATCCAAGACGTAGTGGAGTATAGGCCTATCAGTAAAAGTATTGGAAATAGTCAAACTACAGGTAACTCACAATGTTACTTAAGTATACAGTACTTGAGTAAATGTACTTAAATTACTTTCCACCACTGGTCTGGCCGGGGTCTCGATTGGGTAAAGCAGAGGTGTTCAACAGATTTTGACCCAGGGACCACCAACCTGACCCGCAACCTGGGAACTGGGAAGTGGGAACCACTACTATTGTGTAGGGTGGGCAGGGCTGGTTCGCAGCATGTGCAGGGAAGCCCCCGCCCCCCCCCCCCCCCCCCCCCCATTAGGGGTCTGCCCCACACTGAGGGTCCTCCATAAATCAAAACAGGAAAGGGCGCACACCAGTGTTGGTGAGGTGCTGGCCTAAGGCAATAAACGAGTAAAAATTAGAAAAGGGCTGCACACTCGTATATAGCCACGATGCTGTATATTTATTTACAAGAATCCAACCTCCAATAGGTCCTAAATCAACACATCTGTCTGTTGAAATAAATGAGGTCAGGACAGTTACATAACTGTTGCAAATTGTCCATGATTGGTTTTGTCACTTTTGCTACTGTGACAAAACAAAACAAGTCACGGAACGCAGCGAATCAGGCTGGAAACCAGGCTACAAAACCTCTAGCTCGAAAGGAAATGGCAAATTCAGCCATACGTTCATTGAAGTAGTCAAGAGCCACATACTGTACACATACTGAACACATCACTGCACGTTGTATGCTGCAGTCGGTTGGTTCTCATTGGCATCTCGCAGGCTGCAGCATTGGCATATTTTCATTTATAAAGCCATTCTGGGTGACCTGCCGTCTTACATTTCATCCAAATTTGACTTGGTCCAAGATGGTTTACTGGTTAAATAAAAAATACTGTTCCCCGTAACTTACAATTAACTCACATTCACCTTCACATTCACCTTCAACGGCAAATATAACAACATACAAACTGTAGCATTCAATTCCAAAGACAGAAATAGTTACTGAATGTCAGAACTTTGCCATGCAGACATTGGGTCTCAAAATGACAGTAATACTACATCCGCTTGAATCACACTAGTAAACACAGTACAGTACACAGCAAGCATACACACAGCATACAACACAAGCAGCAGCAGCAAAGAAGCAATTTCTTTAGACCTGTCTGAACTGAGCGGCACTGTTTGTGTATGTGTGCGCGTGCGTGTGCGTGTGTGTGTCCCAAACATAGGGACGGGCGGACAGACAGACAGACAGACAGACAGACATATAGCGGTTAGTTGGTATAGCCTGGCTAATAAGCCAGACCGAATCAGCCGTTGGCTTGTGTGATATTAGTCTGGCTTATTAGCCAGTCTAGTTAGTTGGAGTGGTTAGGCACCGCTCAAAAAGGTTCCTACCTTGTGCCATCTTCTATACTTGACTTCATCAGTTGTGTACAGTGTAAGCGATGTCCAGGCCGGGTCAAGCTGTGAAACCCATGGATAGAGACTTCATGATGAGCCCTCCAGCGGCGTCTCCAGTCATGTCCATCCTCCATATATCTGGCCAGTACTTTCCTCCCAGTATCAATGGCACCGACCAGCCTCATTCCCCTTGCTGGCATCTTCTCACTCAGCCTTGTTTGTTTAGTACTGCACATAGCATTCTGGTGTAGTAAAGTTTACAGTAGGGCAGGGCACACAGGCTCTAGGATACAGCACTCACAGCATGTCACAGGAGAATTAACAGACTCGGGGTCAGGGCTGAGAAGAAGCTGAGCTTGGGGGTCTGGGATCATCACCCTGGCTTGTGTACCTGTGGAGCAGGTTGAGAGAGAGAGAGACACCATAAGCTTTGAGTACAAGTACGGTAGAAAGAAGAAAGTGAGCTGCAAGAGCAGTATGTTTGTCTGCTGTTGCTTGTTGCGAGTGACAGACAGGGTACAGTCAGAGTAACAGTTATATGTGGCTCTTGGGCAGCTCAATTTCTTAATTATTTCTACCTTAAAGCTTATGGTGTCATTCCCCTTGCTGCCATCTTCTCACTCAGCCTTGGATGTTTAGTAACTGCACATAGCATTCTGGTGTAGTATAGGCCTTCACTACATTTATATTATATCCTGTCACAACACAATTAAGTCCTAGTGCTACTGGTTTTTATTTAGCCAGTATAAAAACACATTGAGACTGCGTCTCTTTTACAAGTGGGAACTGGCCAAAGAAGTTCAGCTACATTTTGTTTGTTCATATCACCCATCCCATCCTCTCTCTCTCTCTCTCTCTCTCTGTCTCTCTCTCTCTCTCTCTCTCTCTCTCTCTCTCACGCACGCGCGCACGTTAATGTTTAGCATTGGTAGCTATAAACTCACCTGCAGAATAAAAATCACATTAACTTCTATTTGAAACTGTCACACACTTGGCACTTCTCTTCCTAACAACCCAGACAACTCCACTCAACTTCCATGAGGTGTAAAAGTCACATAATGCGTTGTTTATTTATAGCCTATCACTCGTGTTACTAATACTATACCTCATGTCTTTGTTTGTTTGTAGCATATTGTGGAGGGGAGAGGGGGCGTGGCTACCGGAGGATAGCCTACTGTAGTCAGGGAGTACTTGGTTGAGGGAACATAGGGCTGAGGGAACATAGGGCTGACTGAGGGAACATAAGGTAAAGGTCCCAAAGGGAAGGTACGGTCCCCTTTCTAGGACAGGTCAACGCTTTTCATGTCAAGGTTCATTATTTATTCTGCATTTAAGCAACGGACCAACATGACATTTAGCCTCTCAGCCTCAGACCCAAAACTTGTCATAGAATATGTTGGTACAGTACAGGAGAGATTACAGGCAAGCTAGCTTTTCTTCTACATTCTTTAATTGTACACTTCTTATAAATTAAGTGACGCAGATGTTTAACAATAATTTAACTCTTGTTAAATGCATCAAACCTACGTTTTTTTTTACCCCAGGGGTTAACTGGGGACAGGGAGGAACTCCTTATATGGTCACTCTATATTAGGGAGGATTATCACAACAAAACAAAAAAATAAGTGATATTTGAATTAAGTGAAATCACTGAATATACCTTTAACACAACTCTTCTCTTTAGAGTACACAACCTTTTCAGATGATGTCCGTGGCCAAATAAATATTATTAGAAATAAGTATTGTGAAAAACTTTGAGAAAAACCGGAGTAAAGGAAAACAAAGGCTCCTTTTCTACCGGGATTGAACTGGTTCAGTTATTTGCCTAATATTGAACCAGTTCAGAGTGTTTCCACTGAAAATGAAATGCATCATGGTTCTGTGAAAGGTTTCAAGAATCTAGAACGGAACCAGGTCTAGAACCAACGTTATTTTGGTGGAAAAGAGGCCATGTGCATATACTGTCCTGCTGCTGAGCTCGTGCATGGGCGTGGGTTTTTTGGAAATATTAAAACAAAGCAATCGAATAAAAAATCGAATCAAGCTATCCTTGATAATGTGACTATAGGCCTATAATCTAATTACATGGTTGTTTTCCCCCTGTTGTAACCTGGTCTGTTTATAGTAATTTTTTACATAATATATACAGATTGCATTTAGTCAGTTTGTTCCCCCACCCTGATTTTAAAGTATTATTTTTGACATAATTATAATCCTACGCCCTATAAGCCCTTGTGTCAAGTCATGATGAATTGAACATGGTGGGCCCTATTGTAAACAAGTGTAATACTTTTTGTTGTCGTCCACAGTTAACAGTTTTGTATTGAGTTGTGCTTGAAATGTACTGTAATTCTCCAATCTGTTAATACATTCATCAATCAATCAATCAAACTGTCAAACATGACAGAGAGGGGGGAGAAGGAGCAGAGACGGCCGCGCCCCTCCCCCGACACGCCATTGGCCAAGCTTCGCGACAGAACTGCGTTCCCATTGGCTGCATTTTTGTCAACAGAGGGTGCCGTGCCGCTTGTCTTCCGGGTTGGACGGTTGGTTGGTTGTTGTGTTGGCTGTTACTGTACTCTGTAGCAGCCCCAGACAGACAGAGGGGAGAGCGCTGGGTGAGGCTCTCCATGGACGGACACTGAATGACCGATAGGACCACCGGACAACAACAATGGAGGTTAGGAACGGACACAACCAGGACTCTCATCATCCCACTACGACCCCTGTGAGACCGCGTTTAGTTTAGTGATATACCGTAGCTTCTAAAACCTTCACAACAACCCGAACCACACATATGGGACAGAATGCTGTTAAACTGAACGGAGGAGGGTTGCTAGCCGCTAGCTTTAGCCTGCTAAAGGTTCGCATTGGTCTCTACAGTGTGTACACCTGTCACCATTAGCCTACCGTTGCTTGTTTACTTTTATGTGTTGCGTAATGGCGCTTTCTGATTGATTGGATACTTTTTGAACAGTTTGCAGGAGAGGAAAAAAAGCACAGGAAAGTACAGTTCAATACAAGCTCTGCTAAGAGGATTTAAAACACAAGAAAGCATATATTGGCTGTCTTTGTTCCCATTGGGGTCCTTCTTACTCAATCAGTCCATCGATATATCTAATGGTGTTTTAAGTGAACGAGGCGGAAGTAAATAACTTAACCCCGTCCCAAAAGAGGAACCTAGCTGCTACAGTACTGAGCTATAGCCCTGGGTCCAAGTCAGAACCAAAGCCTGATGCTGAGTGTGCTAAAAAAAACAAAAACAAGCCAAGACAAAGACACATGAACTGAAAGCTGCCTCTGCTCCTGTCACTGCTGCCAAAAAAGTATCATATTCCCTTTGCAAAACTGGTTATTTATTATTGGTGTCATGGTGGATTGTCAGTCCTCAACATAGTGAACTTGAACTATAACTTATCGTCCTACGTGCAGGAGATAGGAGGATAAAAACAAAGAAACCCCCATCCCTAAAAAGAAAAGAAGCCAAAAACAAGACAAAACAAACAGAAACAACATGGCCTCGTCCAAAGCAAAGGTCGGCTTGAACAACGAGCTGAACGGTGTGAAGGATGGAAGGACCAACGCCGCCAACTCTTCCTCTGTGGTGTCCTCCTGCTCCCCTGGGGAAGAAACGCCACCCAACAGCCGCACCTACTGTCTGGATGACCTGGACAACATCGCCACAGTGGGTGAGTTAATCCTTCCTTCCGGGGGCATCGATCATCCCTATGCCAGGTTCTATGTTCCCCCAGGTTCTAGCATGTGCTCACAGCGGTTGACAGTTTGACACTCTCAGGGCACTTGCCCGTCAGGCAAGTACAGGTCATGCCCACTTGCCCGAAAAGTTAATTGTCCATTCTAAAATGATAGGTAAAATTTCAATTTAACACAAACAAAATTCTGGGTCTTTGATAAAAAAAAAATCATACCTCGATATGACTATGGGTTCACACTTGTTCACACTGGCCACATTCAGGTGTTTAGACAGATATCATCTCGTGTTGTGTTTCTTGATGGTTGCCCGGTCTGCCGGGGTCCGCGACCTGAAAGCAAACTCGCCACAGTGGGTGAGTTAGTTGTTTCCGGGTGTCGTCCCCATGTTCCCCCAGGTTCTATGTTTCCCCGGGCAGGGGTCGGACTCGTCGTCACCATGCTGGCTTGTGGTGGATTTCACAATTACATTTTGGACATTCAAAATGAGAGGACAATATTATAATATGCCACGGACGGACACAATTGTCCGTGTATACAGACATATTGATGTCCGTTCTATGTGCTACGGGTCTTATGTTCCCCGGGATCTATGTTCCCCACTTACTGTACCTTCTTAGGGGTTAGGGTTAGCAGCCGGGGAACATCACTACGCTCCCTTTCATTTCAGTGGTTCTCGAAGTGGCGTTCGGACTTCGGAGACCCCACAAGGGTCCTTGAGGGGGTCCCAGGGTGTCAGTCCCCAGGTAAATGATTGCTAGTAACTCTTGAGAGTGTACAACTGGACCTTACGGACCTTACAGGTCTCTAAGGGTCCATTTGGTACGGTTCCATGTGTACAGGGGGTCCGTGGCCTAAATGTAAAGTTTTCCATGTGTTATTGGGGTCCGGGGCATAAATCTAAAGTTTTTAGAGCCACTGTATTCAAATGTAAAGGCCATGGCCTCTGGAGATGTGGGTCACGTCACGTAATCTCGCTCTGGTGAGAGGCTATTACACTAATTGTATAGCTGTTTCATATCTTGTTTTTCTCCCACAATCACAAAGGCTAATTTGACCTTTGGGATACACAAATAAGTCTGTGAAAAACCAAAAGTATGCTGCCGGTAGTTACTGAACTTTGGGTGAGAGGCAAAAAACGATACATTATCATGCTCACAGACAGAATGCCATCTTTATCACTGATCAATCCGTGTCTCTGCAACAAGGTCAAAACTATGTCAATAGTTTTGGACGATCAGTGAGATCAGTGCTCTGTTCTGGCTTCTGGGCCTTGACAGCAGCAAGCCCATTAGATAGCGATAGCTTTTCCAAAAACTGTTTTCTAATAATATTTTGACTTTGAGTCTTTGCCACATGGAGGGAAGGATAGAGGGCTCGTCTGAGGACGACCTAGAGAGACATGATGATGAGATTAGCTCAAGAAAAGTCTCCCGTTTTGGCCATCGTGTAATCGGCCTGATAAGTGTCAAAGATACAGAGGGCAACTTTACAGGTCAGTATCCCCAAAATAATCATATTTGAACTGGGGACCACCGCCAAAATCATATTTAAACTGGGGTCCCCACAAAAAAATTATAAATAAATAATCATATTTTAACTGGGGACCCCCTCACCCTGATGAGCACTACAGGATTGTAGGAGTTGAGGCATTCAATTTTGTTCTGACTCGGTCGTTCCACAGATAACCTTTGTGAAAATTAGCAGATCTACAAGCTTGTTGTGAGCTTGTATATCTGCTATTTGAGATATATATATATAATATGAATAAATATTCTTTATGGGTCGTTCAAAAACAAGTTTAGATGCGTGCATGCGTGTTGGGTGTGCCCACATCTAAGTGTAGTAATGCGTGAATGAAGGATGAAATTATGTGACCTTGTTGGTAACAAAAATCTTTCTTGGAAAATACTAGGAGGAAACTACTGATACTGTATGACGTTGAAGGGCAGTTGTTGCATATACTCGCCTATAACTGAACATGAAGGGCAGGCCCACAATTGCCCTGTGTATGCAGTGATCTTGTGATCTGTTCGTTGCCAGTAGGCTAACAAATCAAAATTTCAAAGGCACTCAGGATGGAAATCATGGACACGCTGGACTGTAAAAGCATGGCGATGATCAGGGAACATTTCTTAGCCAGACAAACATGGAAAGCTCCTCTGTTTGTTTGTTTACTGCTTGACACAAGTTAATTATACCCTATGTATTTTTGTTGACCTGCGTCCCACATGTTTTTATTTTCTTCTTCTCCCTCGACACTAAATGTCTTTTGCCAAAAATAACGTGCCGCGTTGTGAACTTGTAGATCTATTTTCGCAGAATGTTCAATGCAGAATACACTAGGGGGAGGTTCATATGGTTAATTAAAGGCTGCATGAATTCTCATGCATCGTGAAAGCACGTTATAAATAAATGGGTCATAAACGTCGACAGTGTACATGTTTATGTGTTTGATGATGGAGTTCTATTGCATAGGACTATTAGGACAGGACGCCCCGATAACATTTCCTTCATATCCATTTTCTCTGTTGCATAAACTCTGACCTTCCATGTGAATTTCCACACAGTGGGTGTGGTATAAATGAAACAAGCAGATAAAGGCTGAAGTGGTCCAAGTTAAACTATGCAAATCTGAAATTGGGATATACAAATCCCAGTCCGACGATACGCAAGCTTTGGAGCTCAAAGCATTTGGGCTCAGCCAGTCCTCTTGACACTTTTCCGGCCCGACTTTGTAATGCCTTTAAACTAGCCCTCCCCCCCACCCATTGTTAATATCAAGGCCTTTTTGACAGCGGCCGAGATGCTTTGCTTTGTCTGTAGTGGATTTAGTATGGGGAAGATTGAAACAGATTTGTTGCCTTGATGAAGACAGATTTCACCTTTAGCATTATATACAGTATATACTATATATATTTCATAAACTTTTCTTTCTGAAGATTTGAAGTTCTTCCAGGTGACCTATTAATAGAAAAGATAATGTGTAATAATATACACAACGCTGAAGATGGAGCTGTCGATGACGCAACGCAATTTGTGTGTGTGTGTGGGGGGGGGGTCCTTGCTTCATCTCTCTTTCTCAGCTAAGAGGTCCTCGGCCCCTGAACGTGAACGTCCCTGGATTAGAGCATACGGGAGGAGTTTCTCTACTCGATTAATTATATAATAAAGTTGTAATGACGTTAGCCGCCATGCAGAATGCTGATGGCTTCTTCTCGCAAACGACTTTCCGCCTCTCTGACAGGGAAGACTGAAATGAGGACAGTCCATCCAGGTACGGATCATAGGTCACACAGGGGTCAACGCTGATGGAGCTGGATGGGAGGAGGTGCTTTTTTAAAAGAATGCTGCTCTCTCTCATTCCACAAGAAGAGTGATCCCTTCTCAATCTAGCTGATTGCTTTTTGAAAGCGTTGGCATGTGAGGGGGAAGAGGAGAGGGTCCAGATCTGCTGCCTGCCTGGCCTGGCCTGCATCTCGGAGGAAGCCCCGTATCAGTTTCCCATTCTATGTTTATCCTAAAAGCATATTGGGAGCCCGGGCCAAAAAGAGGAGACTTCAGTTCAGCGGCCCAATTAAACATTCATTAGCTCACTCATGCCCTCGGGCTCCATCTACCTGGCCGGCGTCGGCCTCGCTCCCACTTCTGCTTTAGAAACAACCCAGTTTTGCATTTAGTGGAAGGGAGGCTCTGCTCTCACGTTGGCTCTCATACTGTGTGTCCTACCGCAGTGGTTGGTTATCGTACTGTTTGTGTCCTACTGCAGTGGTTGGTTATCATACTGTTTGTGTCCTACCGCAGTGGTTGGTTATCATACTGTTTGTGTCCTACCGCAGTGGTTGGTTATCATACTGTTTGTGTCCTACTGCAGTGGTTGGTTATCATACTGTTTGTGTCCTACTGCAGTGGTTTGGTTATCGTACTGTTTGTGTCCTACTGCAGTGGTTGGTTATCATACTGTTTGTGTCCTACCGCAGTGGTTGGTTATCGTACTGTTTGTGTCCTACTGCAGTGGTTGGTTATCATACTGTTTGTGTCCTACTGCAGTGGTTGGTTATCATACTGTTTGTGTCCTACTGCAGTGGTTGGTTATCATACTGTTTGTGTCCTACTGCAGTGGTTGGTTATCATACTGTTTGTGTCCTACTGCAGTGGTTGGTTATCATACTGTTTGTGTCCTAATGCAGTGGTTGGTTATCATACTGTTTGTGTCCTACTGCAGTGGTTGGTTATCATACTGTTTGTGTCCTACTGCAGTGGTTGGTTATCATACTGTTTGTGTCCTACTGCAGTGGTTGGTTATCATACTGTTTGTGTCCTACCGCAGTGGTTGGTTATCAAAATGTTTGTGTCCTACTGCAGTGGTTGGTTATCATACTGTTTGTGTCCTACTGCAGTGGTTGGTTATCATACTGTGTGTCCTACTGCAGTGGTTGGTTATCATACTGTTTGTCCTACTGCAGTGGTTGGTTATCGTACTGTTTGTGTCCTACTGCAGTGGTTGGTTATCGTACTGTCTGTCCTACTGCAGTGGTTGGTTATCATACTGTTTGTGTCCTACTGCAGTGGTTGGTTATCATACTGTGTGTCCTACTGCAGTGGTTGGTTATCATACTGTGTGTCCTACTGCAGTGGTTGGTTATCATACTGTTTGTGTCCTACTGCAGTGGTTGGTTATCATACTGTTTGTGTCCTACCGCAGTGGTTGGTTATCGTACTGTCTGTGTCCTACCGCAGTGGTTGGTTATCATATGGTTTGTGTCCTACTGCAGTGGTTGGTTATCATACTGTTTGTGTCCTACTGCAGTGGTTGGTTATCATACTGTTTGTGTCCTACTGCAGTGGTTGGTTATCATACTGTGTCCTAATGCAGTGGTTGGTTATCATACTGTTTGTGTCCTACTGCAGTGGTTGGTTATCATACTGTTTGTGTCCTACCGCAGTGGTTGGTTATCATACTGTTTGTGTCCTACCGCAGTGGTTGGTTATCATACTGTTTGTGTCCTACCGCAGTGGTTGGTTATCATACTGTTTGTGTCATACTGCAGTGGTTGGTTATCATACTGTTTGCTTCCTACTGCAGTGGTTTGGTTATCATACTGTTTGTGTCCTACTGCAGTGTTTGGTTATCATACTGTTTGTGTCCTACTGCAGTGGTTGGTTATCATACTGTTTGTTTCCTACTGCAGTGGTTGGTTATCATACTGTTTGTTTCCTACTGCAGTGGTTGGTTGTCATACTGTGTGTCCTACCGCAGTGGTTGGTTATCATACTGTTTGTGTCCTACTGCAGTGGCCAGTGGTTGGTTATCATACTGTTTGTGTCCTACTGCAGTGGCCAGTGGTTGGTTATCATACTGTGGCTGTGTTTTTTCATTTCCTTTTTTCATTTATTTTTAATAATTGTTTTGGGAAAAGAAGCGGCTCCAGCAGGAGGACGGAGGAGACAAAAACAAACAAAGAATTATAAAATATTAATTAAAACGGTAAATGGGGGAAAAAAAACATGGCCCCCTCACGTATTAGGAGGGCAGTATGAGTCACCAGAAAAAAGGACGGGTATTTTTGATGAATCTGCTGTCATGGTTAAAATGAAGTTACAATGGGTTTATATAGGAACCTACAGTACTGTATATATACTTTAGGATACTGTTTCCCCAGTGGTTCGGGACCTATTTATGGATCACAGACCAATTTGTATGGGTCATGACTTGAGTAAAAATCCCATTATCTTTCTTCCTACATTTAAAAAAATATATATAAAAAAATATAAAAAAATAAACACAATGACGCATTGTGTGCTTGTAGATGCAGCTATTTTCACTAGTTTGGGTCCCGGGATAACATCTGATCTTTCTTTTTGGATCTTGACCTGAAAAGTTTGGGAACCACTGTGTTAGGCCTAACAGGGGGGTGTGATCATATATCGGTTCCCTGTGGGGACACTGGCCCCCTTTTTCTACCAAAATAACTTTGGTTCTATAGAAAGAACCGATGCTTCTTTCACGGAACCGGCGGTTCATTGCCGGTTCCGTGAAAGCCCATTATGTTAAGCAGAGAGCCGTTGTAATCGTGGGCCAGCATACAGTATAGCTGAAGATATTAGCCCATTCTGAACGGGAACCCATTTTGGTGTTGGCATCGTGTTATGCTTTAGCTATTGAAAAATAGCAGATCTACAAGCTCATAGCGCGCCACCGAGTGGCGCGCTACGAGCTTGTAGGTCTGCTATTTTTGAAAAATCAAAGAACGACTGACATTTTTTAGAATCTGATCTCAGGTCAGAATGGGTTAATCAGACCAGTGTGTGTCCAGTGGAAACCTCGTATGAATCTGATCTCAGGTCAGAATGGGTTAAGCAGAGAGCAGGAGTACCTAGTACCTACCCCATTGATCGATTCCATGCCTGGCCAGCAATGTGTCAAATATGACTGGTCGAAATGTCCATTTCACGTGGGGGAAATTCAATAAAGATAAATGGTCCAATGTCCATTAAATTTGACATAAAATGGAAATTTGTCTTTGGAACACCGGCAGTGCAGTTTACAACAATAAAAACGACATTACATAAGATACACAAATGCATTCAAATACTATATAAAATGCAGTTCCAATAACACAGCAACATGTGGCACATGGGCTGTGGGGGAATTAGGTGGTGTAACTATTTGAAACATTTTCTTATTCAAGTGTCAATGGCAGTTACAGTTTCCTCTTTCTTGTCTCTTTTTTTTGTTTTTCTTCTTCTTTCTTTTTAGCTTTTAGCTTTTTACCATCGTTGTTATCACATCTGCATCTTCCAACCTGTTGGAATAGTCATAGCCCACTGTGGTTCGCAGTCGAGGGGCAAGAAAAGTATTTTTTTTCCAGTTTCAAACCAACATTTAGGGTTCTGAACCAATTCATTTTCAGTGGAAACACTGGTTCAAAATCAGGCAGCGGGGGAAAAAAAAAAACTGAACCAGTTCTCCTTCTTTTTTTGATGGACAACGGGACATTTGAGACCATAACTGACTGTACCCAGAGGCTGTGTGTCATACCTATGACTGACTGACTGACTGACTGACTGTACCCAGAGGCTGTGTGGCAAACCTGTTTTCATGAACAGCTGTTCTCCGCCGGGTGGAAACTACACTTCCAAAACTGTTACTTTTCAGAATTAAGATTAAAAAAACATCGAAAGGAACAGATCCACAAGCTCAAAACTTGGCGCTTTTGAGCTTGTGGATCTGCTACTAAGTTGTGATGCTTTTTATGTGACGCTGTGTGTGGCATGGTCAAAGTAGGCTGTTAATTTTCAACAAAACACAAAAAGTTAGAATAATCGCAGATAAGTGATTCCTGCACAACAAAAAGTAGCAGACCTTGTGATGGCTTTTGTGTGACCCTGTACCATGATGAAGTAGGGGCCAAGTAGGGGCGTTAATTTGCGCAAATACACATAAAGTTAGAATATGTCGATATTAATAAGAGGTTTCTCTCTTTCTGCATGACAAAAAGCATCAAAGGTATAGCAGATCTACAAGCTCAAAAAAAGCGCCGCTTTGTGCCACGTCCCAAGCTTGTAGGTCTGCTACTTTCGATGCTATGGTATGATCGAGCAGGGCGTTTAATTTACGAAAAAAACACAAAAAGTTAGAAGAGGGGAGATGAGGGGTTTCTGCGCTATATAACAACACAGTGCAGCGTTTTGTCTCTTTCGGTGGCCTGGTTGAAACAGGTGCTGTGATTTATTATTAAGCACGCTGCTGCTCTGCTCTGTGGAATTCATCCAGCTTTAATAATATCCAACCACATGCATTCAGGTCTGAACTTAATGCCTGCCAGGGATGTGGACAGCGGGATACAGCGGTCATCCAGTGCTGCTGGTGGTGGTGGTGGTGGTGGGGGAGAAGGGGGTGACGTGGGGGGCTTTAGTTATGAGCCCCGCACAGAAAATCCAATTTGCTGAGCCATTTTGTCTGATGAGAGGGGATTTGCCCTCCTAAAACAAATCAAGCTAAAGCTCCTTATCCGTTTGCCGTTGTTTAATTGTCATTGAAATCACGAGGCAACTCTTCGGGATATCGGGATATTTCTTTTGCCCGCGGGCCACTTGCGCTCTGCTGTCGTGGTGGCGTGTGTGTGTGTGTGTGTGTGTGTGTCTGTGTGTGCGTGCGTGCGTGCGTGCGTGCTTGCGTGAGTGCGTGTGTGTGTGTGTGTGTGTGTGTGTGCGGGTTTAAAACAAAATGCAACTTTTGCCGATTTTTTTTGATGCGCATTCATTTCAGTAGAGCCAGCCAAGCGAATATTTTGTCAATATTTGACTTTTGTGAAGACATAATTAATTAAGTATAGGCAATTATGCATGCAGCGATAAATAGGGTCAATAGGGTCCTACCGAGTTGTACTTTATAGCCGTAGCAGTTGCCCTATAGCCTTGACGACCATGCAAAGGTTACAACGTCATTTAGATTCCAGGTTCATTTGTTGACCTGGCATCCTATAGTTTGTATAGTTTGTATATATTATATTGTTTTACTTTAGACTGATCCTAGATTACTGAGGCACTACACGGACTATGCATTTGCTTACTGTAAATCGCTCTGGATCAAGTCAAATGCCTAAATTATATTGCAATGTTGTATAAGCTTATAAATTAGCAATTATTTTTAATCCATCCAAGACTTGGGTAGTTGGTACTAGGCTAAAGGCTCATACATACTCTTTTTTCTTTTGATAGGTTATCACCGTTTTAGGTGATAGCGTATCACCTAAAACGGTGATAAGAGTTGAGGCCATCATACTCGCGGTGACGTCCTTAAGGATTGACCCCGCCTCCCTGTGGTTTACCCAACTTCTAGACCAATCAGTGGACGGGGTGATATAGCTCCAGAGTGAAAAGACTTGTCTGATGGTAAAAAACAGAGAGATGGGTCTGTGTCCGCGGTGATAGCTGATCATCACCGCGACTGACGTAACGGTGTAGTTTTCCAACCCTTTAAAAACTATACACCGCGGTGATAAGCGATCACCAAAAAAAACTGGAGTATGTATGAGCCTTAAGTCTCTTCAAAACCTACTGATGCACCGAATATTCGTCAAATATTTGGTCGAAAATGGCTAAAAATGCATTTTCGGCCTATTCGGTTTTGGGCCGAATAACAAAACAAAGTACAGTACAGTACAGCACGTAACCTGATGTTTTTGTTGTGTTGACGTGATCAAAATGCGGCTACAAGCACAGTGCGCCCCCGCACACATGCCTGGATGGCGAAACACGTTTCAACACGGCATACACACATGGCTGGCCTCAACGCCAACATGTTCACAGTCAGAGATACTGTTACAATGTTTCTGCAGTCAGTCTGGAATTAACGTATGTATGCAATTAATGCATTCGAAAGTGCTGCATCATTTTTTTTTAATGCACCCATAATAGTGATTATTATTTAATTTTTGCCATAATCACGTATTTCACCATAATCGGGTATAGCCATGACAGCAATGGTATAGGCCTACAAAAACTGTAAAAAAATAATAACAAAAAAAAAGTGGGGAAAAAAACAATTTTTGGTTGGTTTTTGGCCAACTGTTTCCTATATTATTCGGTATTCGGTTTCCGCCAAAGAAATTCCCCTTTTTTGGTGCATATCCCTAACAGTGTGCAGTTTTCCTTTCCGTTCCGTCTCCTTCCTCCTCAGTAACGGTAGAGGGTTTGTGAACGATATTGATGTCACGCTGCAACATCAACCCCCCCCACCCCACCCCTCCCCCCCTGGATGGATGAGTGCCCTTTTTATGTTTTCTCGCCACATCTCCCTGCAGAAGACAATGGGGCAACACGACGGAGCGAGCCTGTGATTTATGGCCCTCTGTGATTCATAGCCTCTATATACCTCTGCTGCTTGTGGAGAGGTGGTGGTGTGTGACCCCTGGCTTCTTTAGCCCCCCATCCCCATGCCTTATTACTACACACGTACGTGCCTCCTGTTGTCTGCTTATTACTATAGCACAGAAACACATGACGAAATGTCAACCTGGGGTTGCTCCATTTACAGCCCTTATTATACATAAACATTCAGATTTAAAATATAAAATCCCTGGCCAAGGATGTTATACAGTTCTCCTCTGGTCGGGGTGGGAATAAGTACCTCCCCCTATTGTTCTTTATTGATCGTGTTGTTCAATAAAAAAGCATTTTAATCCCATCGGTTCTCTCCCCCCCCCCGCTATATACTTTCAACTACACTACTTCCAATCAGTTGGTAAGGTGTATGTATTGCACTCTGATACACCGTTGCTTGTTTTGCCCAATGTTGTTTAAACCCATTCTGACCTGAGATCAGATTCTAAAAAAAATGTCTTCTACATCCTGACAGTTTTCTGGAAAAAGCCATGTTGTTTCTATGTCAAGTCGTTCTTCGATTTTTCAAAAATAGCAGACCTACGAGCTCGTAGCGCGCCACTCGGTGGCTGCGCTATGAGCTTGTAGATCTGCTTTTTTTTCAATAGCTAAAGCATAACATAATGCTAACGCCAAAATGGGTGGTTCTCATTCAAATCATTTTCATATCAAGGAAACCTCCAAATGAATGTGTATTTGTCCACGGGCACGGACTCCCATCTGGAAATGTCTTGTGCCCGCATGGGATCTCAATGCCATAATTATTTGTGTTTAATTAGAACATTAGTTCATGTTTTAGCTTCACAGGATCATTCACTGAATGTGAATGGGGGGGGTACTATAGGGGGCTGCCATACTGTGTGTCGTATAGGCTCAAATGGCTCAATTACTGTTTGGCGCCTCCCCCTTCACATTCAATAGATATGGAAAAACTAGGACACGTGAGCTTGCAGATCTGCTATTTTCAAATAGCCCAATGCATATAATCATGTTCTTTTGGGCTTGTTTTCATAGACCGTAAAGGCGCAACTTTGTTTTAACCCATTTTGGGCTTGGGAACCCCCTTTTGGTGTTATGTTATGCTTTAGCTTTGTTATGCTTTGGCCATTGAAAAATAGCAGATCTACAAGCTCGTAGCGCGCCACCGAGTGGCGCGCTACGAGCTTGTAGGTCTGCTATTTTCGAAAAATCAAAGAACGACTTTTTTAGAATCTGATCTCAGGTCAGAATGGGTTAATCAGACCAGTGTGTGTCCAGTGGAAACCTCGTATGAATCTGATCTCAGGTCAGATTGGGTTAAGGAAGTGAGAAAAAGGGAACCTGTTGGCTGTGTTCCAGTGGATCCAGTGTATAGTTATTTATGGTATTATGCTTGTGGAGGTGGATCCTCTGGCTTATAGTCTCATGGCTTAATTATGCATGCCTTACGTATGTGATGAAAAATTCACAGAGAGAGAGAGAGATAACAAGTCTTGGCCGCAAACGAAATATTACACCACAAAGGGGGGGGGGAAAGTCATCCAAATACCTGCTTCCACTGCTTGTTTACTACCTGTGCGCGTGTTGTCGTGGCAACGCCCGGGGGGGGGCCCCCCGAGACAAAGGGTCCTTGTAGGTGCAGGCAGCGACGCAGGCAGCCTGATGATCCAGCATTCCATGAGTCAGGGAGTTGCACCATCGTCTCGTTGAGTGACTCAACCCAGCTTCGACCTCTCTCTCTCTGTCTCTCTCTCTCTCTCTCCGCTTCACGTCATATAACAGTGGTTTTCAAACAGTGGTCCGGGGACCACCAGTGGTCCTTTTTTAGAATGTTCCAGGTCGTCCCCACTGCTATAAATGACGGAGAGTTGGTAACAAAAATGGACCCTTTATAGATCTGTAACTCTTGAAAGTGTAAAATGTTACGCTCTCAAGAGTTAAATTATTGTTAAAAAAATCTTGCATTACTTAATTTACAAGAAGTCTACAATAGAAGAATTGTTGTTTTGATCAGTGTTTGCCTGTTATCAATGCAATTGTGGACATATTCTTATCCAACGGTGACAAAATATTCTTTAGTCTTGGGTCTGAGAGGCTCATCACTCAAATGGTGGTCCGTGGCGCAATGCCTGGTAAACAATAACGGCCCTGGACATGAAAAAGGTTGAAAACCACTGTAATAGAACATGGCACAGATGGGCGAGGATGAGCAGCAAAAGCGACAAACGATATTGGTTTGGAGTGCCAGGCTGCTAGCAATCACCATCCAATTTAGTCCCATCAAGTTGAACCCATTTTTTTTTTAGACCTGAAGCCGATTGAGGCCAATTCCATTATATTTTCCAGGGTCCTTGACATGAAATAGTTTGAGAACAACTGACATAGAAAACTGTCGGTATTTCTTTAGGAGACATTTTGTAGAATCGACCTTTGGGGTCACATGGGTTAACAGTTTTAAAAACGCATTTCCTACGTAATGATTTGCTTCATTGTTGTTAAGCCATTTTGGGCGGCCGGGAACCCCTTTTGGTGTTTTTTTAACTGCATTATGTTATACTTTAGCTATTGAAAAATAGCAGATCTACAAGCTCGTAGCGCGCCACCGAGTGGCGCGCTACGAGCTTGTAGGTCTGCTATTTTTTGAAGAATCGTGAAAATGCGGCACAAATCTTTGAATATATATATTCTTTCAGAAGACGTTTTCTTTTTTCTTTTCGACGTCAGGCGCCGTGGCACAAGAGCGCGCGTAGCCTAGCGACTCAGCACGCCAGATGGTAAGCTCTCTGCCTGGCAGCCATTCCTTCTCCTCCTGTGTGACGCCCACAGCACGACGACGTCCCCCGTGTTTTATCACCGCCCCCCGCACATACACACGGAAAGACAGGGGTCAAAGAGCAAAAGACCCCCCCCCTCTCCCTCCCTCCCCTCTCTAACGCATTTTGACCTGAGATCAGATTCTAAAAAATGTCTTCTACATCCTGACAGTTTTCTGAAAAAGCCATGTTTCTATATATGTCAGTCGTTCTTCGTTCTTTTTTTCCAAAATAGCAGACCTAAAGCATGACGTAATGCTAACACCAAAAAGGGGTGAAAAATGTTCATTCATAAAACTGCAACTTTCAAGGGTATAGTCGTGTTGGGCCGGGCGTACTATTAACTAAAAACTAAACTAAACTATTAACTATAAACTAAAACTAAATTTTGATATCGGTGTCTCCTGTAACTGTTGCTGTTTTAGCGACCTTGCATGTTAGTGTTTAGATTATGATCAGATTAATATAGGCCTTGTTTGTTCTTGCCACGATTTTTATATCAATTGAAGATGTAAATGAATGTGTCCGTCTTTCTACATGGAATCCTAGGGATTTCTTTATCTATTTTATTTTATTTTATAATTTAATTTTTTTTTTAAACTCACACATACAGTATGATTACAGTATGTATTGCATACGTACATTAATGCAGTGGACCCCCCAGATTGACACTAATTAGCCTAAGACTAGAAGCCTAGACTAACCCCATTTGAAAAGATATGACAGGGACCGCTCATAAGAGAGGATTTTTACGGCTCCAAGGACCCCCAGTTTGACATGCATATTAGTCTACAGACCCCCATTTAATGGGACCGCGATTTGTATTGTAAAATCAATCAATGTTAATTTAACCCATTTTGGTGTTAGCATTATGTTATGCTTTAGCTATTTGAAAAATAGCAGATCTACAAGCTCGTAGCGCGCCACCGAATGGCGCGCTACGAGCTTGTATAGCTTGTATAGGTCTGCTATTTTTGAAAAATCAACCACTGCATTAAATGCCCTGTTTCTCAAAGTGGGTTCCCAGGGATCCTCTTGGTCCGGTCGGTGTACTTGAAGGGGTTTCCTTTCCACAAGGATATACTTGTCCCTCTCATTGAAATGAATGAGGTTTAATTAAGATGTGAAGATGCAGCTCTGACGGTGGTGTAGATAAAACCGGTTCTGGACCGGTTCCAAAATGTGATGGAACATGTTGGATGGAACATGTTGGATCCGATTCCGGATCCCAACCTCTCTCCTACCTACAGGATTCCCACGGTCATGAAAGTCCTGGGGATAAAACACATTGCTATATACACTGCCTGTCTTTGGGCATGATCGCACACAGGCGTAAGACACTCATTATTGCAATGAATGATCGTTGATTATATAGGCCTGACAATTGGGTCAAATATTCTGGAAAGGTTTTGGAAATGCATTGGTAAAAATGTGTGGGAACTAGTGGGAACCCCCTGGTACCTAGTACTACCCATCCACACCCCCTGGTGGACACATTGCTGACCACCAGGTGACCACATTGCTCACTTATCGGTTGCCCGACTGCCCATGGCAAGTAAAAAAAAAAGTGCATTCCATCTCCATTCAACCCACTCTGGGCGGGAACCCCTTTTGGTGTTAGCATTATGTTACGCTTTAGATATTGAACAATAGCAGAGGAACGACTGACATAGAAACATAGCGTTTTTCAGGAAACTGTCAGGATGTGTGGAAGACATTTTTAGAATCTGATCTCAGGTCAAATCGGGTTAATATTGGCTATTCATGAAGAACAATGCAACCTTTTTTTTTTACAATTGGCAGTCGGCACTAATTCAGTTTGTATTTGTTTAAGTGACTGCAGTCGCCACTCGGCCCGCAGCTATCGATTAGATGCACTAATTAGTTCTACAACTGCACAAATGTAACCTCCCCATGTGTCCTCTCCTCTCCTCTCCTCTCCTCTCCTCTCCTCTCCTCTCCTCTCCTCTCCTCTCCTCTCCTCTCCTCTCCTCTCCTCTCCCCTCCCCTCCCCTCTCCTCTCCTCTCCTCTCCTCTCCTCTCCTCTTCCTCTCCCCTCCCCTCCCCTCCTCTCCTCTCTCCTCTCTCTCCTCCAGGCACGGGGACGTTCGGCCGTGTCTTCCTGGTGAAGGACAAGAAGAGCCGAGCGTTCTACGCTCTGAAGCAGATGAAGATCCCCGACGTGATCCGTCTGAAGCAGGAGCAGCACGTGCACAACGAGAAGGAGGTGCTCAGCGAGATCAACCACCCTTTCCTCATACGCCTGTGAGTGTCTGCGCACACACACACACACACACACACACCATCCTGACCCCACAGTCTGACCCTAACCTCCATGACCACCTGAGGCCGATTCCACAAAAAACACGTTCAAGAGTTTTTCGAAAATTAGCAGTTGTACAACAAGCTCAGCAGCACACTGTGAGCTTGTAGATTTGCTGTCTTTGAACAGCCAAGTGAATGACGTCTGAAATGACACACGACGAGGCGCCGTGAACTTGTAGATCTTGTAAATCCAGTCCAATAGTGTGTACATACACGCTACACACAGAATTGAAAAACCGGCAGAGTCTGAAATTACAATTCAGCTCTGGCAGCACGCCTGCCCTGCCTGCGGTTTTATTTGCATTTCATTCTCACGCGGCGGCGGCGGCGGCAGCAGCAGCCTGTTCAATCATTTATATATTCCAGGCTAGCCATTTAAATCTCCCAACTGTTGCAACATTTCACACTCACACGACGTCAGCCAGCAAACTGTGCAACGTGCAAACACCTGGGAGCTCAGGTGAGGCCTGGAGGGACACCCCCAAACTAATGTTGACAAAGTCACCTTGTTAAACATGCGTGTGTGTGTGTGTGTGTGTGTGTGTGTGTGTGTGTGTGTGTGTGTGTGTGTGTGTGTGTGTGTGTGTGTGTGTGTGCACACACACACCCACATGAATTCATCGAGAATGTTGTTTTTGTTTTTTGGGGCGCATTGCTGAGACAATTCATTTGATGATCGTATAGATTAGAAGTCTTCTACTGTATCTCCTATTTACTGTATACCAATGACCCCCTGGTCATCAAATTATTGGCTGAGGAACGCAACAAAAACCAACAACATGAGTTCAAGGCTTCATGTGGATGTGTATACTTCTTTTATTAGCGGACACTTTGTTGCCGAATAAACGTTTTTAGGTCCACATGTCTTGTTTACCGCCAACGCCCTTAAAGGAGAATTCCATACTAAAAGGCTTTCTTACCTTTCTTTGTAGTTGTTACGTCCCCACCAAAGAGGTCCAGGTGTTATTTTGTGCAAAAGCTCCTTATTGGCTATTTCCCCTACCATGAGCCCTAAATGAATTGCATTGAATTGAATTGGAATTCAATGGGGCTATGGGGTGTACTTTCCATTTTTATTTTGTATATACTGTATCCTCTCTTCATAATGTAAATAATATCCCAAGCGGCACACTTTACTACTTATTTCGATGGAAATAAGCGACTCAGCACAACACCCCATAGCCCCATTCAATTCCCATTCAATTCAATGCAGTTCATTGAGGGCTTATGGTAGGGGAAACAGCCAATAAGGAGTTTTTGCACACAAAAAAAACACCTGGACCTCTTTGGTGGTGACGTAACAACTACAAAGAAAGGTAAGAAAGCCTTCTAAGCATGGAATTCTCCCTTAACCCATTTTGGGCAGGAACCCCTTTTGGTGTTCGCGTCACGTCATGCTTTAGCTATTGAAAAATAGCAGATCTACAAGCTCATAGCGCGCCACCGAGTGGCGCGCTACGAGCTTGTAGGTCTGCTATTTTTGAAAAATCGAAGAACGACTGACATTTTTTAGAATCTGATCTCAGGTCAGAATGGGTTAATCAGACCAGTGTGTTGTCCAGTGGAAACCTCGTATGAATCTGATCTCAGGTCAGAATGGGTTTTAAACGCTGTGTCCCCCCGGGGTTCAGGTTCTGGACGCACCACGACGAGCGCTTCCTCTACATGCTGATGGACTACGTTCCGGGCGGCGAGCTGTTCAGCTTCCTGCGGAGCCGCGGCCGCTTCAGCAACGGCACGGGCCTCTTCTACACGGCGGAGATCGTGTGCGCCATCGAGTACCTCCACGCCCGGGAGATCGTCTACCGCGACCTGAAGCCCGAGAACATCCTGCTGGACGGCGAGGGGCACATCCGCCTCACCGACTTCGGCTTCGCCAAGAAGCTCTCGGACAGGTAAACCCGACACTGTGGCACCCTAATTGACACCTGTCTCCTGTAGCGATAGGGCTATTATTACAACATGTATACCGTACGACGTTGAGGATTAATTGTCGTACAAAATGCTGATGTTGATGCCGTTGATGATGTTTTTTTTAATATATGTTTCTTGGTAGTGGGTTTCAACAATGTAGTACAGTTTGAACATACAATTTTTTTTCTCTCCCTCACCCCATCCCTCCCCCCACAGTTATCGTCATTATTAAACAATATAAATATCAATAACAATAATAATTGAGTACAGACATACAAAAACAAACGTGTATATTTGACATATAATATGAACAGTAGGAAACAGAAATAATAATTTAAGCACAGATAACAAAAACAATATAAATAACAAAAAAATAAAACAAAATAAATACAATTACCGGTATGAGTTCGAGTTCAAAAGAGTCACAAGTTATGTTGGAAAAGATTGTGTTGTATCGGAAACGTTGTCATACAGCACCCTCTATACACAGTTCTATCGTTATGAGGAAGCAAAAAAAACACACATAGTATCGGTCAGTGGCGGAAACTCCGTGGGTTCAGAGGCGCGATTGAACCCCCTGGCATTTTGGCAAAGGCGCGACTGAACCCACTGCATTTTGGCAAAATATATCTATATGCACTGCAGTAAATTATGCACCCACTGACTGTCCACTGAAATTTCCCCTCCCCAGTGGTCATGTTGTCATGCACGTACGTAGTCACATACCTTTACGAGGGGTTACATTTACAAGATAGGTGTTGGGCCGCCGCGCATGCCGCATTCAAATGCTAATAAGGTGGCTTTTGTTCGAAAAAACAAAACTCGTTTTTTTTCCACCGCTGGGGGGGGGGGAGGGGGCGTGGCTGCTTGAACCCCCTGCCGTTATAAGAACTTTCCGCCTCTGGTATCGGTTCAATTAGTCTGTCGGAAGTACCCTCAGATTCTCAAAGTAGGTAATAAATGGTTGCCAGCTAGAAAATAACCTGATGATTTTTTTGACATTGAAACACTCTCTGGAGTGGAACATATGAATACTACTGTATGTGTTTTTTTTTTTCTTATTTTGGTTTGCCTTTTAGCCTTCATAATCGAAAAATTGCACTGGTCAGTTCTGACAATTAAAATAATAATAATTTTCCAAAACTCGTAAGCTTTTAGATCTGCTATTTCAGCTTTTTTTTTTTTTTTTTTTACTTATTTATGCTTTTTATTATAGTGTATATTTGAAAATGCATGCAAGCAAGCAATTTTTCAACTATTATGTAAAATAATTACGATAATCTCAAATAATTGCGATTAGACGACTATAGCTGTGACCAAAAACAAACAAGCGTCGCCACTCGCCAGCTATATACATTTCGCCAGAGTCGGTGTTGGAAGTGTTGCTCGCGGGCCACGTGGGCATAATATGACGAGAGTGGGGTTACGGGGCACAGGGAACTGCATGGTTTCCTTCCTCTTACTGGAACGGTGCAGGAATCGGAATGGTGGAAACAAATGGTTGGAGCACTGGAAAAAGCTTAAGCCAGCTTCTTCAACATGAGCAGACTCTGCCAGACTGTGTCGTCATCACTGTGTCGGTTCAGTGGTTACAGTGGGAGCAGGCCTTCCATTGACAATGACTTCTAATCAGCATGTCGCTTTGTCGCCAGCTGTGTGAACAACGCGGGCGGCATCAGAGAAAAGACGACGGCTCACCAAAATGATCTTCCACACTCTCGTTTAATTCCCTCCTTTAAACGGTCGATATGCGGAAAGTCTCGCTTCCGTCTAAGCGTGTGGAGGACGGTGCATTGTTTTAATTGCATTGCATTTAAGGAAGCGTAGAGAGGACATCATGTAACATTGTTTTAGTGTGCATTTTAGGAAGATTAGATGACATGTAACAAGTTCAAATATAGTTTTTTTTTATCACGCAATATATTTCTCTGCGGTATATGCAGTGGTGTTATTCAGTTATGGTGTGCTGCAGCGATTTGTTTTCAGCCCGAGCGGCAAACCAGCTGATTCAGAGAGAGAGAGAGAGAGAGAGAGGATTTAATTAGTGGAATCATTTGGCGATGTGTTGGAATGAAAACCCTGCATGGCACTGGCGTCTCAGCGGTGCATAATTAAATATCACCCGCTCCAGGGTGTTTGGAAATGGTAGGGGCGATCAGATCAGCATCTGTGATTGAACTGTTGCTTCAATCGACGCTGATACAGGGTTTCTTCTGGCACGTATAAATAAAATAGAGTGTGGAGAATTATATAACCAAACCGCCACACTTGTTCTGCTTGCGACTAGGCAGGTGTATTTTGGTATTTGCTGTTGGTTATTTCAAAAGGGAAAAAACACGCAGATCTCCGAAATTTCTAACAGGTGCATGAACAAAAATACGTACAGATAAAGAAGTTAGGAAGTCGGTTTAAATTAATCCGGTTAAACCGATAACACTTTGCGAGCTCAACACTGGTTTTGAAGCCATTAAAGCTATTATCTTTTTACATTGTACAAGTGCTCTCCCTCCTCAATTGTTTTGGCTTTTTTTTTTCGCCCTGCACATACATAGACACACACAGAGAGACACACGCACATTAAAACCTGGGAGCTGACCAGCAGTACAACCTCAGTCTTATATACTGTTGGCCACTATAAAGCAGCCCCACTGGAGCAGTGTTTTATTCCTTGGCAACGCTATACAGGACTCTCCCCATATTTTTTTCCCCCCCTCTCTCTGTGGTATTTCAGTTCTTTACATAATTTGGCTCAGCGGTAGCGGTGGTGCAGCTGTTGGCTGCTTGAGGGCGACCGCTGTGCTTTTTTTTTCTCCTTTTTTCAAAACCACTGTTTGATGCCAGCGATTAACAAAGCAGCTGTCACCCTCCCACACGGTCTGCCAGAGAGCCCCACAGCGTGTCGTCGGTCTTCCCTCTTGGCGTGTGTCAGTCCCATTTAGACGTCCCTCGTTACTGTAATGGAAAGGGGGCTTATCCACCACCGAGCCTATATAGCGTCCAGGGACGTGCAGAGAGCGTTACAGACAGAGGCATGGGGGCTGAAATTAGACGGGGCACTTTTGGACAAAACAAAAAAGCAAAAATAGCAGATCTACAAGATCACGACGCGTCGAGAGAGCCTGTAGATCAGCTGTTTTCGGGGCGCAACCCAGCATTGATTGATTGATTGATTGAAATATTTATTAACATTTTGCAGAATTACAGTACATTTCAAGCACAAACTCAATGCAAAGACTGTGAGTGGACGTCACCCAATTAAGCATTACACTTGTTTACAACAGGGTCCACATTGTTCAATTCATCAAAACATTTAGAGACATACAAATAGACACTTCTATATAGTTAAGGAACAGAACAGGAATTCATCATATAGGAAGCAAAAAGGGAAAAGATACATGTACAGTGAGGGGAAAAGGGGGGGGATTCAGATTTTACAGGGGCCAGTTTCGAATTGCAGCCGCCTGCTGGTGCCCTTTGAGAAGGGTTTTGAAGGAGTCAAGGGATTCACATGTCTTAATGACTGTTGGTAGGGCGTTCCACATTTTGGTGGCACATAGGAGCGAAAATAATTTAGTCCCTTGTTTGTGCCGAATCTGGGTTGTACATGGTTCGTTGCACTCCCTCTGGTTGCACTCCCTCTTTAGCAGTGGAGATGCGGTGTAAACGACATGTATTTCTAATCAAATGTGTTCAACGCAAAATGCTGCGTTCACGTTCAGGAGTCTTCGGAAAAGTTCTCCTGAATGCGTCCTTCCGTCGTGGCATGGAAAGGAAAGGAGTGGCATTTTGCATTTCTTTCACCCTATAGTAAATGCTGCACTCGTGGTCTGGAAAGTGCAGTTGTTTTTACAGACACGCTATGAACTTGTAGATCTGCTATTTTTCAATAGCTAAAATTATAACATAATGTTTATAACACCAAAAGGGGTTCCCGTCCCAGAATGGGTTAAGTAACATTTTTGGTGCTCTGGTGTTTGAAGTGGTAAAGTGCCTGCTCACCACAGCAGAGGTTGTGTGTTCGAATCCACCGCCGCCGTGGTGCATCTGGCATTGTCGAGCGTTGATTTGGTATTGATTTATTGATTCATTGATTAAATACTTAATTAATTAACATCCTTATGCACACACACACACACACACACACACACACACACACACACACACACACACAGTACAGGCAGTACGGTCAAAGGTTCCGCTAAGAGGATAACACCCCAGGGGCTTGTTTCCATTGTTGTTCCTTTTGTATGTACTCAATTCATCAAAGGCTAAACATGTGCTTCAGCTAGCATGTCATGTAGACGGATGTCAGGTCATTATTGATCTGGTATCCTTACTGTCCTATAGTGTTTATAGTTCAAATGTAGGGATATTCTACTGTTAGAAGGATGATAGATTATTGGTTTACTTATGATCCTATAGATGACTATTTCTATAGATTTGATGTATTGCCTTGTGTTGTCCTTGCTTACTGTAAGTCGCTCTGGATTAAGAGTGTCTGTAAATTGTAATCAGTAAGTCATGTATAAACTTACAGTACAGTGCATACAACACGATACAACATATTCTACAAAAACTAACATAATGGAATACATACACATACGGCTAAGTAGAATCATAACGTATATTATTTACAGAGAAAGTATAGCATTTTAAGTTGTTAACCCATTTAAGCCCAACGTCAATTGTCTTCCAAATCATGACGGTTTTCTGAAATGTTTCTATATATAATATCAGTGTTGCTCAATATTTCATGTCAAGGACCCCAAAAATTATATGTAATAGGCCACCGACCCCCGTCTGAAAATATGTTCTTCCAGAGGCACATTTTCACGATTTTTCACTGCTATTTTTCAATGGCTAAAGTGGCCTATAACATAATGCTTAAAACACCAAAAGGGGTTCCTGTCCCGAATGGGTTAAACTAATGATTGGCATGGATTCAATGCTTCATTGGCATGAGAAAACATTGTTTACGTTGCCAAAGCAAACCAATGCAGCCCGCCATCAGCCCACATGGTATGAAGTCAAATCTAGTTCAGTGTGATGGTTATTCACTACGCTGGTCTATAGCAGCTTGCCATCGTTTCATCTGCACGTTATGAAGAACGCATCCTCTTCCTCCTACGTTTATATAAGTGATCGCGCCGGGGCTTGTGATCTTTCATCCCTCGGAGCTTTTTGGCAGCCTTTGAGACCTCCCGTGGAGCGGTTTTCCCGTATCCAACCTCAAACCGATTAACCCATTTTGGGGCGGGAACCCCTTTTGGTGTTAGCATTTTTATGCTTTAGCTATTGAAAAATAGCAGATCTACAAGCTCATAGCGAGTGTCGCGCTACGAGCTTGTAGGTCTGCTATTTTTGAAAAATCGAAGAGATTTTTTTTTAGAATCTGATCTCAGGTCAGAATGGGTTAAATAAGCGAGTCGGCGACAAACAAAATAATTTGACTTTCATCCACTTCACTTGAAGCTAGACGCCAGCCACCGTCACATGGCTTCACCACCCCCCCCCCCCCTCCCTTGCCCTCTTCCACCTAGAGATGTGGTGGCATCGCTTTCAGACGCTGTGCCAGTCTGCCAGTATGCCAGGGAGTCACGGCGGGGGATAGAAAGCTGCGCAGATGACGCTCAATTTTTAATTGTTGTCTGGCAACACTATCCTGTTCTCTGATTAACTTTTCAGTGAGTCGACTGGCGGGTGGACGCCGGGGAACCTGGGGTGTTTCTTTGCGTGTGTATGACGTATACGTGCACTTTCCCAATGCCTTTGCTCTTGACAAGACACGAGGGGCTGCATACTTAGTTTAGACTAGTCATTGGTTAGACACGGGTTAGGTTTAGGTGTGCTTCCCCCGTGGGAGGTTAGGTTTAGGGTGAGGGTTTGAGATAGTTGTAGGACCAATGACTGGTCTAACCAATGACTAGTTTAAACCAAAAAAACTGTCTAAACTAAGTACTGCACCCCAAGACGAGAGATAATGAAAGCACTTCGGAAAGTAAAAAGTGAACTAAGTGACGCTTACCTCAGGATGATCGCAGAAACACCAGACCTACTGTATATGCATGAAAGATGTGTTCTGCATAATTCTCCCCCAGCCCCCATGAGAACCACGAAATATTCACCCAGCTCTGCCTGCAACCCTGCTATGATTATTTAAAAACTAGTTACTTTGTAGATTTTGATTGTTATTACGAAACCAATTGAGACATACTGTAGGCTATGTACAGTATGTACGTATGCACATTGGCAATTTCAAAATTGACTATCTACGAGCGCTGTGAGCTTGTAGATATTTTTTGAAAACTTCGAAACATTCTGCATAATGTGTCATTTTTATATATTTAATTATAGTTTTTCTTTTGGGATTTTCTGCCTTTTATTGATGGATACAAGTGAAGATTGACAGGAAAGGAGGAGGGAGAGAGACGAGAGGAGAGACCTGCAGCAAAGGAACATTTTTAGAATCTGATCTCAGGTCGGAATGGGTTAATCAGAGCAGTGTGTGTCCAGTTGGAAACCTCGTATGAATCTGATCTCGGGTCAGAATGGGTTAATGTAGCGGATACTTAGTACTTCTTCCACCACTGAACCGATTGGTGGTTTCGTCTAAGGAGAGCTTGGCTTGTTATGCGAGCGCACTTGTGAGATGATTTTGGAGCGCATGCAGTGATGCGGCATATGTGATTATGATATTATTAAAATAAGGCATAAATGGACTGCACGCCTTTATTTCCAAGTGACAATGACAAGCATACAGCTTGCCTATTTGTAGTAAGTACTAGCAGGCTATAGGCGTAAGGGGCTTAATCATTCACCATTTAAATAAGTGCTTAGACAGGTTTTGACAGTTCAGATAAAAGCGAGATCTTTTTCGGGGGTCAGGAGGACGGGACCGCGGCGTGCGTCGCCAACACACCACACATGCACGCAAGCCTTCATCCATATGTTTATGATTCGTTCATCAATGATCAAATCACTACATAAACGTTGATTATGACTGCCTTGACGACATGATAGCCTCTCTCTCATGCAGGCATCACTGAGTCATCCACAGGACTTTAATATCACAGAAGTGCGCAGTATCACGCCTTCGCCGTGCACTGCGCACGAATGGGTAAAATGTATATAGGCCAGCCTACAAACTAATTCCATTCATGGCGATGCGATGTCGATGTACGTGTCATGTAGGTGCGTGCGTGCGTGGACATGACAGCAAGGCAAGCGAGGTGAGAGGGAAACAGACAGGGTAGGCCTACAACTTTATTTAATTCATGGAGGTGTTCGTTCTTTATTTATTTAACAAGACACCAGTTAGTTGGGCTTGCAAGTTTTGTGTGTGTGTGTGTGTGTGTGTGTGTGTGTGAGTGAGAGGTGGGTGAGGCGGGCAGCAAGGCACAGGAGAAACTTTTTTTCCCATGGTTCCCACAGGTCGTATTTCATGTGTTCAGTCGCAAAAACGAGGGCGAGGCTTGATTTCATATAGGGCGTGCCAGATAGATTTCAGCCGTCACATTTGTTAACGTCAGAACGAAATTAAGGAAGGATCAGCTGTTTGCGATCACTTTATAAATGCCGTGGCGACGTGGGTGTACTTACTACGAAACCTGCACTCGAATCCGTGGCAGATTTTTTACACTCGATTGATAAACGAGGGCCTATGACTAAACTAAAATAGAAATTTGCTGCCAAAAACAACACTGGTGGGTGAGATGGCGCTCGAAGAAATCGAGGGAATTACCACCTCCCCCAAGGACCCCCCCCCCCTCCCGAGGCACCCCTCCCCCAAGGACCCCCCCCCCTCCCCCCCTACCGAGGCACCACGTCGAGTCTCAAGGACAAGAATTCCCCCGATTTGTGTCATTCAATCTGAATTAGACGTACACCAAGGCTGACCCCCTGCGCTGACCTCGGCGGAATTGGAAAGTTTGCCCCCGAGAGAGAGAGAGAGAGAGAGAGAGAGAGAGACGGAGAGAGAGAGAGAGAGATAGAGAGAGAGAGAGAGAGGGACAGCAGAGAGAGAGAAATAAAGTGGAGGAAAAGAGAGGGACAGAGATGGTGTCTATATCATCAGTGTCACGTCCAAGCCTGTACCCTCGCACCACACGAGGCATTTCTCACGAGAGCGCTCGGGCCCAGCCGGTGACATGTAAACACAATGTAGTAAGATTACATCCCCCCCCCCCCCCCCCCCCCCCGACACATACACACACACACAGACACACACACACGACACGATGGAGTAGTGAAAACCAGATGGGGAGCAGATATGTCTCTGATGTGCAAGTGACCCACTTATATAAATGGAGGGCAGCGGAATTGCCTGAGACGCGGGGGGGGGGGGGACGGGGGGTGTTCGGAAGACAAGTACTTGGTTCAGGCTATGCAGGAGATGGGTGGGGGGGAGGAGGTGGGCAGGGTGGGTGGGCTTCAAACAGTTGTAGCTGCAGCCCCTATTATAGCACTCCACACACACACACACACACTGCACAACAGTGACCCCTGCTGTGTGAACGTGGGACTTTTATGTTCCCCATCATGTCATCCTCTTGATTGCCAGCCACCTATCTCTCTCTCTCTCTCTCCTGTCATTTCCATGCAAATGAAGCGTCGTCACGGCAACGTGGTGGGGGCGATTATCCATAGCAGGTGATATCAGTGACAGACACTCAGAGACAGTGAAGAGGGCTCTTCATCAGGATGATGTGCACTCTGGAGTGTTCTAGTGCTATACGTGAGGGGGGGGGGGGGGGGGGGGGGGGACAAGAGTGATTGAAATCAGTTTCAATCACCGTTTTCATTTTATATATATATATATGTTAGTTAACCCATTCTGACCTGAGATCAGATTCTATAGATGTCTTCTACATCCTGACAGTTTTCTGAAAAAAGCTGTGTTTCTTATGTCAGTCGTTCTTCGATTTTTCAAAAGTGGCGCGCTACGAGCTTGTAGGTCTGCTATTTTTGTAACACCAAAAGAGGTTCCCGCCCCAAAATGGGTTAACTTAACTAACTAACCTTTTATATAACGTTAATATTGCAATGTTATGTATATACAGTATATAATATATCACGCTGATTAGAAGGACGCCAGAACCAATTGGGACGAGTGTTTTTCAATGAATCGAACGTGGTTCAAATGGGAGTTTGAAGTCACTATAGGAGCAGCAGTGAGCCGATGCGAGCGGAAATAAAAAGCCTGGGTTCAACTGAGGCTAATGGTAGAGTGGTTCCCATGCCAGTTCCGCCCCGGGCTGCGTTAGAGTTAGTGTCGAAGTGTCCTTGAGTAAGACTCTGAACCCCTAATTGCATGCTCCCCCTGTGTGTGTGTGTGTGTGTGTGTGTGTGTGTGTGTGTGTGAGAATGTAATGCACAATCTACGTAAACGGTTTTGGATAAAAGCACTACCGTTTTCCCATTTACGATGGGTTTGTACTCTCTAGAGGAGGGGAAGTGTCAACATGAACGTCAAAATATCTAAATATACCGAATCAAGCAACTGTGATGAAACACAAAACCTGAGTAGTCGTTAAAAAAACATATTTGAAATATCCATTTTAACGCCCATTTTGAAATTTTTAAAAAAATAAGTCTTCTACATCCTGACAGTTTTCTGAAAAAGCCATGTTTCTATGTCAGTCGTTCTTCGATTTTTCAAAAATAGCAGACCTACAAGCTCGTGGCGCGCAGCGGCGCCATGAGCTTGTAGATCTGCTAATTTTTCAATAGCTAAAGCATAACATAATGCTAACACCAAAAGGGGTTCCCGGCCCCAAAAATGGGTTAAGTTAGTCTATTCTATCTATACGTTGAGAGACGTGGCAGGTGGAATGGTACGGGTCCCTCCCTCCCGACGACGTCCCACCAGTGTAACTGGAGACCCCCCCCCTGTCCACCCTTTTTTTTTTTACGGCATGAGGGATGGGAAACACCGGCTGGGAAGTATCGACGATCAAAGGGACGACGTCAATAACATGCAGATGTCACACAGCAGCTGGGTGGAAAGGAGGGGGGGGGGGGGGCAGCCTGAGTCATTCAACGGGCAACCTCGGTTTAGACATGTGACAAAATATACTAATATTATTGTCGGGCTGGCCTCCGACACGTCCCAAACTCTTCTCCCTTCTGGCTCCAAAACTATGGAATGCACTTCCCATCACAGTCAGAACTGCAGCCTCACTCCCAATCAACCCACCTCTTCCAGACTCCATCATGTAGCACTTGCCCTAGCCCCTTTAGATAGCACTTAATGTAGACTTAGATAGTATTTTAGACAGACTTATAGCTTGTTACGTAGACAGCACTAGAATTGCATTTTATGTAGTCATAGCACTTTATAGTACACATGTATATTGTATAATATATAATATAGTATAGTTGACATAGATACTCCACTGTTACGTTCTTAGTTTATACACGATTCATGATAACTTACTTTTTATATAATGTGATGTATGCCATGCTTTTGTTTTTGCTAAATGCCTAAATTGTAAATGGCAGAAACCTCTCATCTGCATGTTCTAACATGTTTCTTCATAAATTATAATGTCCTACTTGAAGGGTACTCAAAGTGGGGTCCAGGACGGTACAGTGTTCCTTGAGAGGGTTCCAAATGAATCCTTATAGAGAGTGTGTGTGCACTGGAACCAAATGGACCCATAAGGGTACATTATTGGTTCCATTAATTTGTACACTCTCAGAGTTATGAGATTCTGATGAGTACCCTACCTGATCATTATGTAGTAGCAGATTTAGCAGATTTACAAACTCGAAACATGGCACAAAGCGAAGCGACGCGGTTCAAATTGCTAGATGTGCTATACTTTTGGATTTGAATCCTTGAAAAGTAACAGTTTTGGACGTTTCCATCCAACAGCAAGCGGTATATAAAATACAGTTTGACGGCAATCAAGGATTACGACTCGAGTGAGTCATTGTGACTCAAAACGTCTCCTCTTCACAGTAACTGGTGACTGCCTGCTCACTTCCCGAGTAAACGTCAACTGTTCATCTTTATCAGTATTGATAAGGCAAACGTATGGAAGCCAGCTTGTCTTCTATGGAGGCACGTTGTGCACGGACTGTTAAGTTAATGTTGTTCCCTGCTTACTACTTCTATAGTGAGTGTATGTGTTATGTGATGCACTGTGACCTTAAGGGAAGACCGGGGGTTTACAAACCGGATGTTGTGAATACTGCGAGGCAGTTGTGGTGGTGTTGTGGTCTGGCGAGGTGCCGACAATAAAGTTGTGTTGTGCAAAACTACAGTTGTTTTATTCGAGTAACAAGACAGCAGCACATCTCTACGCGATCACAACAACACGTTGCGCCTACCCTGTAGATTTTGGTTATTACAGTAGTTATTTTAAGCCATATAGGCCTGACGTCGAGAAAAAAAAAAACGTTCACTCTGAAAGAATATGTGTGGGTCTATCAGCGTTTACTTTCCAGACGGTAAAATATATACAGGTATATCATTAAAAGAATGAAGGGAAAATAAGCACCTGCCACTTCAATTAAGGTGACTTCATTGATTGACATCAAATTAGGCCTGTCTCAAACCCACTGTACATAAAAGCCTGACAGTGTGCTTGTTAGTGTCATGGGGCCATTGAGTGCATGCATGCACCTGCGGGTAAAATCGATGACAATGAATTAACCTGCACGTAGTTGGTGAATAAACAAGACCTTTCCCCTTCTCAGTCAGAAGCGAAGTGTGCTCAGTGAAAGTCCAGTTCACATAGTTGTTGTTGCTCCAACAGTTGTACACTTTATCTTCAGTGTGTGTGTGCGTTCATGCAAAATGTAAGTTCTGTGTTAACGATATATCGATATTAATCCCGACGATATGAATCGATTCATTGAAATACAAAAAATCGATTAAAGAAATTATAATAACTTTTTTTTTTTAGGGGGGGCTAGTGTGTGATGTTAAATGTGAGCTTTAGTCATATTCCATCATATTCAAGTGCTTTTGGAGAGAAATGATAGTCACTTTCAGCAGTAGAGCACTGTAGAGGGGAGCTGTGTGTGTCTGTGACTGTAGAGGGGAGCTGTGTGTGTCTGTGACTGTAGAGGGGAGCTGTCTGTGACTGTAGAGGGGAGCTTTGTGTGTCTGTGACCTGTGTGTGTCTGTGACTGTAGAAGGGAGCTGTGTGTGTGTCTGTGACTGTAGAGGGGAGCTGTGTCTGTGACTGTAGAGGGGAGCTGTTTGTGTGTCTGTGACTGTGCCCAGGTGATGATGGCCGTTGATCAAGGAAGGCAATTATGTGTTTGTGCACATCGGCAATGGTGTTTGTTTGACAGTAGTAGTGACTCTGTATGTAACTATAGGAATGGAGGTTATTTTTTATTATAAGTGCATTGATGCATTGCTTACATTTACACTGCAAGAGACTGTGAATGCTGATGTTTATTTCATAATGTAGGCCCTACCGTATATTGTTCCACAGTTTGTTGTAAGACATTATGTGTAGATTAACAATAGGCACTATAGGCTTAATTCATAGGCAACATAGTTAATTCCTAATTACTGTAGATATGTTTGCAATAATTAATGTTGTATGCATACTGATTATTGTCAGAGTGATATGTTTTATTTCATTATAAATTTGCAGTGCATATACAGTAGCCTAATTCAAGGTTGTCCAGTGTGCAGGCAAGATGCCTTTGTCAGATGTGTTTTTGGTTACTGTAATTATTATGTATGTATCATTGCAGACACCACACATAAAAGGAAGTGTTGCGTTGTACTGTACTTAACCCATTTTGTGCGGGAACCCCTTTTGGTGTTTTAAACATTATGTTATAATTTAGCTATTTAAAAATAGCAGCTCTACAAGCTCATAAGCTACGAGCTTGTAGGTCTGCTATTTTTGAAAAATCGTGAAAATGTGCCTCAAATTTGGAATATATTTTTTCAGAACAAACGTTTTTAACTCATCTTTGCTTCTGGGGGAGGTCCCTGGAACAACATATTTTCAGATGGGGGGGTCGGAGGCCAATTACAGGTCATCTTTGGGGTCCTTGACATGAAATATTGAGCGATATAGGCCTAGAAACATGGGTATTTCAGAAAACTGTCAGGATTTAGAAGACATTATTTTCAGGCCTTAATGGGTTTACTGTGTACTGTACTGTACTGTACTGTACTGTACTGTACTGTACTGTACTGTACTGTACTGTACTGTACTGTACTGTACTGTGCTCAGCCAAGAATAAGGCCCTGTGCGCGCACACATCAAACAAACAGGCTCCGTGTTTCATAGCCACCTCAATGCTTTTCCAATGGAAGTCACGTGGTTTAACCAACACTTGTGTTTGATGGGTGGAGGGGTGGGGGGGGGGCAATCAAACAGTTGGTTGGTCAGTGTGTTTGTTTTCTATGTAACGCCAGCTCCGCTATTCCAACGCTGCTTCAGGTACATTTTTGAGGTGTGCTAGCCCCTCCTATATTCAGCGATTAGTGTAGATTTTTGTCTCATACACAAACATTAAATTACCCATTGACAATGAATGGAGAATTTACGTCGTGTGTGGACGAGCAAATCGGCAAATTTTGTCAAATCGACATGTTACATCGGCATGATGACGTACGATGATAAGAGCACCCCTCACCTCACACAGGTGTGATTTTAAACTTATTTTCAGCAATGGTATAATCATTTTTAGGGTGGGTAGATCTTGTTGAGCTGGTCATTTTTTGACCCTGCAGTAGAGTCTTGTTGAGTGGATTATCGCCAATATCCATTCCATAGTTATTATGGGCAGTTGAATGTGGCTTGTTGTTGTCCAAAAAACACCAGAAAGCAGAGACATTTTTGTATAAACCAGCTGGAAAATATTGTGATTACCCCTTTTGGTGTTATATTATTATGTTATAATTTAGCTATTGAGAAATAGCAGATCTACAAGCTCATAGCGCGCCACTCGGTGGCGCGCTATGAGCTTGTAGGTCTGCTATTTTTGAAAAATCGTGAAAATATTTTTTTTCAGATTTCTCGATGTACAGTACATTTCTTCTATGCGTTGATCCTGGGATCATTCTCCTCTCTCTCTCTCTCTCTCTCTCTCTCTCTCTCTCTCCCCCCCTAGGACATGGACGCTGTGTGGCACGCCCGAGTATCTCGCCCCCGAGGTGATCCAGAGCAAAGGTCACGGCCGGGCGGTGGACTGGTGGGCCCTGGGCATCCTGGTGTTCGAGATGCTAGCCGGGTACGTGCCGTTACCGTGGTTACTGTATTGTCCCTCCTCTCCCTCTCCCTCCACGCAATGGTGGAAAACGTATTTGCACTCCCATAAAAACAGATCTACAAGCTCACAATGCATTGCATCGCGACGCATTGTGAGCTTGTACATCGGCTATTTTCAAGTGTATAGGGTGGTTACTGTGTGTATATTTGTAATGATAATCACAATCTACAAAGTTACTAGTGACTCAACGTTTTCTAATAATCTACAAAGTTACTATAGGGACTGGAAAACTGGAAATACTCCAGTAAAGTAAAAAAAAAAAGACCTCAAAAGTGCACTCAAGTACTTGGTTTACTTTACACCACATGCCTCCTCCTCCCACCCTCAGAGTTGGACCACCAGGGGGAGCCCTTCTCCACCACAGCAACCTGTGGCAGTGGAGTTATAGTCACCCACTGATGTCAGTCATTTGGATTGCCATGCATGAACTTCTGTGGCAGTCGTTCACAAAGTGGGGTCCCTGAGGGAGTTCCAGGGGGTCCCCATAGCTAAATGATAGTTTGGAACCAAATGGACCCTTGTGGGTCTGTAACTCAGAGGGTGTACAAATGGAACAACATGTACCCTAACAGGGTAACATTTGGTTCCATGCATTTGTACACTGTCAGAGTTAAATTAACATTGATTTTTGCATAGAAATGCCATTACATGTACTGCAATGCAATGCACTCCTTGTTGATTAGCGCAAACGCAGTGCCGTTCACTTCCTTGTTTGCGGCTCTAAAAGAATGAATCTCCTAATCTAGGGAATTCTCCATGGTTTTGACCAGACGGACAATGTTTTGTCTTCATGTCTGACTTCACCGCATGCCTCGTTCGGAGTATAAACGCTTCTAGAGAGATTTTAGATTTTAGCGTGACCAGCGTGCCCCCAGCGTGCCCCAGCGTGCCCCCCCCCCCCCCCTCCCGGGGGGGGGGGGGGCAGAAGGCGGGGCTTTTCAGATTAAAGTCTGCCATATCTGCGTGGCATTCTAGGCGCTTATATTTTGAAAGATGCTGGCGGCATCTGTTGTGTTAATATAGTTCATATTGCGTTTCATTGTTTAGGATTCAGTGGTGGTGTGTGTGTGTGTGTGTGTGTGTGTGTGTGTGTGTGTGTGTGTGTGTGTTGGTGTTTTAACTAAGCATTATGTTATACTTTAGCTATTGAAAAACCGCAGATCTACAAGCTCATAGCGCGCCACTCGGTGGCGCGCTATGAGCTTGTAGATCTGCTGTTTTTGAAAAATTGTAAAAGAAATGCGGCACACATCTTTGAATATATATATATTCTTTCAGAGAGAACATTTTTATTTTATTTTGACACCAGGTCTAAATGGGTTAATCCCTATAGACTCTGCATTGTGCAACAGGGAAGCGCGAGACACTCCAGGCAATTGGATTTGACAAGGGGGAGCGTCGGGGAGCGCGGTCCGATCCGTCTCAATAGACACAAGGTCGCACACGGAAACGGAGCGGGCCCCACCGCCACCGTCTCTGCTGCTGTGTGGCTGTGCATGTCTTTCATGTCTGTCATCCACACAGCACCTACATGTTTTACTTGAGTAACGGTAGCAATGCTGCAATCAGTACAATGTATTATTGAGTCCGGAATTATTGCGAACGCAGTGAGCACTTACTATGAGACCTAGCAGATCATGTCTGTCTGTCTGTCTGTCTGTCTGTCTGTCCCGCTTTTGTGCCCATATATGGAGCTGAGTGATTTGTGTCACCATGACTCAGCCATAACCATATAAGGAGTCCCCAAAGCAGCTATACGTCCAAAACCCAAATATGTACGAGCTGCGTTCGCTTCCCGCGTTTGCGCGTCTTACTGGTTGGTATCAAAAAAATACTCATTATGTAGACTTTATTGAAAGAAAAAGTTTGCTAACCCTAAAAACCCTATAAAGTTTATATTTATATAATGTTTTTTTTTTTTTGTAATGATAATCAAAATCTACAAAGTAACTAGTGACCAAAGTTTTCAAATGCATGTAGAGTGGCGTAAAAGTACAGTATTTTGGGAGATCTACAAGCTCGTAGCGCGCCACCGAGTGGCGCGCTACGAGCTCGTAGGTCTGCTATTTTTTTTTTAAATCGAAGAACCACTGACATAGAAACTTATAGCTTTTTCAGAAAACTGTCAGGATGGAGAAGACATTTTCAGAATCTGGTCTCGGGTCAAAATGGGTTAAGTAAATGTACTTAATGTCTTTCCAGCATTGCTGTCGTCTCATGTAGACCCCCCCCCCCTGAAGAGAGAGAGAGAGCTGTGACAGAGAGAGTAACTCTCGTGGGATGCCGAGGAAGTTGACTGGAGCAGAGAGAAAGTGTCATGTACCACCGCGTATAGTGAGTCCCCAAGGGATTCTTCTCATACCACGTAGCCCCTAATATCATCATGGGAATATCCTCCTCTTGTCGGTGTCAGAGGAACCGTATCTCTCTCTCTCTCTCCCCGGGGTCCGCTCGTAAATTTCCGACCTCCCATCATTATTCCCCAACATATACCGATAGTCATGCAAGACAAACGTTATGGTTATTATGGTTATAAGCTCCGGAGTGAGAGCCGACCTGTGATGTTCCAAAAAAATGTTGGTTTCCGTTTCTACACTCTCGGAGTTACAGACCTGTTAAGGGTCCGTTTGTTATACACTCTGAGAGGTACAGACCTGTTAACCCATTCTTTAGCTATTGGAAAATAGCATATCTATACAAGCTCATAGCGCGCCACCGAGTGGCGCGCTACGAGCTTGTATAGGTCTGCTATTTTTGAAATGTCGAAGAACGACTGACATATATAGAAACATAGCTTTTTCAGAAAACTGTCAGGATGTAGAAGACATTTTTTAGAATCTGATCTCGGGTCAGAATGGGTTAAGGGTCCATTTGTACACTCTGAGAGTTACAGACCTGTTAACCCATTCTGAACGGGAACCCATTTTGGTGTTGGCATCATGTTATGCTTTAGCTATTGAAAAATAGCAGATCTACAAGCTCATAGCGCGCCACCGAGTGGCGCGCTACGAGCTTGTAGGTCTGCTATTTTTGAAAAATCGAAGAACGACTGACATTTTTAGAATCTGATCTCAGGTCAGAATGGGTTGATCAGACCAGTGTGTGTCCAGTGGAAACCTCGTATGAATCTGATCTCAGGTCAGAATGGGTTAAGGGTCCATTTGGAACCCCCTTCCCTCCCCCAAAGAACCGTGAGTGGTCCCCCACGTTGACTGTGTGGTTGGATAATGTATCAGGCATTCAGAGAGAGAGAGAGAGAGAGAGAGAGAAACTACTCAGTTCCCATAGCCTTTGTCCTACTTTATGAGTCGATGACTTACTATTCCATAATGCTCAATCATTCTGTTTTATCTGGAAAGGGAACAGGCTTCGGTCGGGCCCACCTAAGGGCTCTCATGGCCACAAGATAGTATTCCCAAAATATCGAAAAAACAAAGCGCCGGGCCATCTGTGGCCGCCCCAGCGCAAATGTTGCTCATACAGCGTATCATTACATCACCGGGCCAGCTGTACTATTAGGTAAACAGGTGTGTGTGTGTGTGTGTGTGTGTGTGTGTGTGGAATATAGGTCCCAGGTGTGGAAGTAATCCAACAAAGGGCCTCTCTCACACACACACACACACACACACACACGCACACACACACACACACACACACACACACGCACACACACACACACACACACACACACACGCACACACACACACACGCACACGTCTAACTCTATGAGCATTCATGGCAGCCTGCCACATCGGTAGGAAATGCAGAAGGCATGTGCTGGATGCCAAGTGCAGAGGGAACGCCTCTGCTGCTGGGTTAGAGAGGTGTTGTTTTGTTCTCGGCACACTAGTCATTAAATAGCGAACGACTCAATCACCTGCAGAAGGTATATACAGAGCACGCCGTCGATCACGTCTCTTCCGCCTGCGGCGCCGGCGCCACTATATCCTCCTGCCGCCTGCGGCGATGGCGTCCGTCTCAGCGGACGGTATATACGGCGTTGCATCATGATATGCTCCAACGACGTGCAAGCTGCAGTGTGTGTGATGTGTGATGTGATCTTGTCTTTTGGCTGTTCTCTCCACCGTGAAGGGCAAAGCTATATAGAACCGATCCTTTACACTACTAGAACCTGTGAGGTTCTGTGATGGTTCTTATTGATTGGTTCTATTATAAAACACAACCCATCCCTTAAGGGAGAGGGGGGGGGGGGGATACACTGCAAGGCGTTGTGAGCTTGTAAGACCTACTATTTTTGGAAAAGTCTAAAGAACCAAATATCAGAGCTAATTCCGGAGGAAATTGAAAAATGAAATCGACCTCACTTCATAGTTTTTTTACGATTTGTATCCATTTGCCGCAGCTGTCTGGTGGGGGTGTTGGTTGGTGACAGGCTGACGGCTATACTGTAGTGATAGCCTATACTGCTTTCGGATCCGCGAAACGCAGCGAAGAAAACATAATACTGTACCAGTGTGTGCAACCTCTTCTGAATTCCCTGAACTCATAGGGGCCCATATATGATGTGTTCTTGAGGACCGTCCTTATCCGAAGCTGAGCCAGCCAGAACCTGTGAAGTCCTCCTCACTTTACGTTCTCATTCATCCGATGTCTGTTCTAATCCCATAGTCCAGAGGGGCCATCCGATGTCTGTTCTAATCCCATAGTCCAGAGGGGCCATCCGACGTCTGTTCTAATCCCATAGCAACCCACAGTATAGGCACAGCTGTAGAACCCTGACACAATGTGGTGGCACGTGGCTGAACACTTTAGGGGAAAACCCCCCTCCCTCCCTCCCCCCCTCCCCGGACCTGTGTCCTCAGGTGTCAAAGTAATGGGACCTGTACACACGTGTGCCCTCCACCATTTTTTTCTTCTTCTTTTTAATGTACTGGTAGGAAAAAGGTAGCGTGACCTCCGGTATAGACGGAAGAATGTGACCTCCTTGGAGGGAAAGTCTGGGTGCGTGTGAGCGTGGCGTGCGTGCGTGCCCGCATGTGTGTGTGTGTGTGTGTGTGTGCACGTGGGGGTGTGGTGGGGGGTGATTTGAAGTGGTTCCTGTCCTGGTAATGTAGGGCGAGGTACCGCCATACCCCCGGCCTCCCCCCCATCCCAAATTCCCGGTCCCAGAACAAAGAGCTCCCTTTTTCATAAAGGCCTCAACCTGACTGCATCGCGCCCCTCTTATTCTGGTCAAAGGTCCCCCTCCCAAGAATGTAACGGCTGCTTCTCAAAAAGCCAATGGATGGATGGATGGATGGATGGATGGATGGCGGTGTACCTCTCTGCTTCCTGGTAGTGTGGGGGAGGGGGGGCTGCGAACGGATCCCGGGCCCCCCCCCCCTCTCCTGTGGCGTGCTCGAGATAGCGTCACAAAACGCAGCTCTGGCATGTGTGTGTGTGAGAGAAAGAATGATTACATGACTTAAGGTCTTCCTGTAAGTAATTCTACCTTTTCAAGGGAACGATTTCCTTCTGTGAAAACCAACCATGTGTGTGTGCGTGTGTGTGTGTGTGTGTGTGCCCGCCTGCCTAATCCAGGGAGTATTGGGAGGAGCAGGATTAGCCATTCATGCTGGGGTGTAATGGCTTGTTACGTCCACAGGCGGTCCGTTGTCTCTGCGTTGACCTGCACAGTGCATTGTTTTAGGGGACACTTCATTCATTCATTGGCCCTGCACGCACAATCCCACCTTTCCTCTTATGTAACCCAGGAAAGAGGTTCCATCTCTCTAAAGCTCTCTCTCTCTCTCTCTCTCTCTCTCTCTCTCTCTCTCTCTCTCTCATATTTTACCATTCAGGAATTTAGCAAACGCTCCTAATCCAGAAATCCAGAGCGATTCACAGTATAAGCAAGGTTAACGGATGCATACAATGCACAGTTGTATATATAGTACCTCAGTAATCCAGGATCACAGGTAACCCCAATAACCATACACTATATACAGTAGCATCAGTCCAAACATTGTATCCGAATATAAATGTGTACACACATCGGAAACCATTAAACAAAACTATATAGGTACGTCAGCCAGGTCAACAAATAAACCTGGCGAGCAGCTCGACATGCCGTCTAAATCAGTTTTCTCTTTCTTTCATTCTGTTGCTCTCATGTCTCCTCTTCTTCCATATCTATTTTTCTTGGGGTTCTTTTTTTCTTGTTTCTTTTATCTTTTCACTTTCTCTCTCCCTTCTCTTTTTCACTTTCTCTCATCGTTCTCCGTTTCTCTCATCTCTTCCTCTGTTTTTCTCATATCTCTCTCTCTCTCTCTCTCTCTCTCTCTCTCTCTCTCTCTCTCTCTCTCTCTCTCTCTCTCTCTCTCTCTCTCTCTCTCTCTGCACATATAAACCAATCTTCCGTATTGGAAGGTGGAAGCAAGGTGATGCATGGTAGCAATTTTCCAAAACGGATCTTGGCTTCCAGGGGTATTTAGGAAAAAGCCGCGGCCGCTTCGCCTTGGGTTCAGTCAGGCCAGCTTTGGATGATTAGCGGGGGGGCTGGCGGGAAGGGAAGGGGAGGAGAGGGCGGGAGGGGAGGGGAGGGAGTCTTTTTTCTGTCTCGGTCTCTGAAGCCCAATTTATACTCTTGTCGCGTGATGTTGTCGCACGCCCGAAAATAGCCCACCTTTAACCCATTCTGACCTGAGATCAGATCTAAAAATGTCTTCTACACATCCTGACAGTTTTCTGAAGAAGCCATGTTTCTATGTCAGTCGTTCTTCGGTTTTTCAAAAATAGCAGACCTACAAGCTCGTAGTGCGCCACTCGGTGGCGCGCTATGAGCTTGTATAGATCTGCTATTTTTCAATAGCTAAAGCATAACATGATGCTACCATCAAAAGGGGTTCCCGCCCAAAATGGGTTAAACTCACAAACGTGTGACCGTTGCTGCATTAATGGTTCTCAAACGTTTTCGTGTCGGGGGACGGGGGACGGGGGGACCCCAAGAATTATTGTTAAAGTTCAAAATCTAAGTAAAAAATAAATAAATCAAAATCAAGGACTGTTGCCCCCCCACTTTGAGAACTGGGTTGAATGGGTTAAAAGTCTACTACGTCCCAGAAGATTATTTTAATAATAATAATGTCTCTCTCGGTGCCAATTTAGATTCTTCCAACACCCCCGGAATCAATCTTGTGGATTGACTCAATTCAAATGAAGTTCAAGTTCAAATGAAGTCCGACCAGACCTTCTACTAAGCTCTACTCTATAGACACTAATCAGCCGTTGTATCACACATGGCCCGATTTAAGAAGATTTACTTGGTTTCTTAACCCATTTAGGCCTGACCTCAAAATAAAAAAAAAGTTCTTCTAAATAAATATTTTCAGGATTTTTCAAAAATAGCAGACCTATAAAGCGAGTGGCGCGCTATGAGCTCGTAGATCTGCTATTTTCCAATAGCTAAATTATAACATGATGTTTAAAACACCAAAAGGGGTTAAACAGGACTTTTCTATATACAGTTTGAAATGACTGCTATCATCATACACATGGCATGAGCTAGTCAGTCACAGGTTGAAATCCTTCAGTAATAGAAGATGCATACGACCTCACACGAGCCACTATACATGTCGTGATCATGTGCTCATGTGACGTGTTGTAAATTGGTAGAGCTTTTCTTATTTTTTTGTATTAATATTGTTTTGATTATTATATTCCCAAGGGGACACCACCAGGTTCAAAGTGGTAAATGGTCTCGAAAAACCCCAGAAGTGATGTTGCAATCCATAGAGAGAGAATCAATGAGGTCTATAACTGATGTCTCAACCATGGAATTAAGAGGTCAATAATTATGTTGTTGGTTTTTAATTAATTGCGTGTGTGGTTCACAAATTGTAAAAAACAATTCATTATTATCAATATCCGAAACTCCACGCAAAGATCCCCCCCCCCCCCCCCAACACACACACACACACACACACACACACACACACAAACAAACATCCATCTCTGTACAGCTCTAAATGTGGTCGTAGGACTTTATTTTTATTTCTTTGGTTCCATTATTTTTCTCTGCACAATGGAACATTGTGACTGAATTGAGGGGGATTGGCTCAGTCCCGCTGGTGGGAAGTAACTAAGTGTACCATTTAATTTTAATTTATATTTTATTTATTTGCTTTACTCGAGTATCTCCAATGTTCAGTAGTTTTACTTCTACTCTATACACTATAGAACGCCGAAGTCCTGACGTCACTAACAACGACAACATGGGGTCATCTTAAAATGGTTTCATATTATACTGTAAGCGTTGTGGTCCAAAAATAAACAAGCTGTCTCAGCGTTATTGCCAGGGAGGTGTCTCTGTGTCGTTTTGTGTCACAGTCAGTCACTGAGTCAGATAGTCTGTTTCTATAGCGAAAATGTAAGCAATTCAGTAGCTGTAACAATAGACTTTTCTCTCAGTCAGTTGATTCTTCATATCCATATGAGTGAAACGGCCGGAGATAACATGTTTATTTTTCAAACACAGTTATTATATGAGGCGGTCTCTAGGTGTGACTGCAGCCTAAAATCCCCCTATGGGGATTACAATGAAAATAAAAAGTACATGAACCTGTGGATTTGCGCCCTCTACCGATATTGACGTCAGACTTCGGTGCTCTACAATCTCGGAGGCAAATAATTATTTGTACTTTTTTATTCCACCACAATTATTTGAAAGCTTTAGTTATTAGTTACACCGCGGCTCCATCCACTGTATCTTGTCACAGTCTCGCCATGCTATATAACATGTCACTCACAGGCAGTCGCCTGGCTTCCTGCTCTAAAACAAAAAAAGGGGGAAAACAGAAGCAGTATTACTAGCTCTCCGGTGCATATACCAGATCGTTGGGTCCCGTCCTGATTTCTATTTTTTTTAGACCCCACCGATTACAATCTACAAGCTCACAATGACTCGATGTAGATCAGCTAGTTGAAGTATTTTAACCCCTTTAGGCCTGACGTCGAATTTTCTGAAATGTCTTCTAAATCCTGACAGTTTTCTGTCGGGATTTGTGGCAACATTTTCACAATTTTTTTTCAATAAATAGCAGACCTATACAAGCTCGTAGCGCGCCACTCTGTGGCGCGCTACGATACTTGTATAGGTCTACTATTTTTGTATATACTTGTATAGGTCTGCTATTTTTCAATAGCTAAATTATAACATAATGTTTACTTTAAAACACCAAAATGGGTTAAAATCATTTTTAAATATAGTAAAATATGGCAAATTAGTTAAGTGATAAGGGTGGCGCAAGATGGAGCCCTTGGTGTTGATGGAGTAAAGAATTGTTGCAACTCTGGTCAATTTTACTAAGCTTGTGACCGTAGATTAGCTGTTTCTGAGCGTAGATTGGCTGTTTTTGGATAAAGTGCTGTCCACACCAAGCTCTATACAAGTACTGTGCTGTATATTGTTCAAGTCTGTTGTGGTGGGGGGTGGACTTTTACCCTGAATATAAGGCACTCATTCCGTTCGTCCAGAATAGAATATTGGTATTCTGGCTACCCGTGTGAGGCCACTTTATTATTGCTTGGTTGAAGAGGTGAGGTGGACTTTGCCTTCCACTTAGACTTGTTGAATGATTCTTAAATCTGTGGTTACAGTCAGAGCTTGGCGTGGACTTGCCCTTTAGCCCTGAAGGAGAGGAAATGGAAATCTTTTGGCTAAGGAGTATTCCTTCACTCGCCGTCTTTGTTTTGACTACCATTCGCTGTACCTATTCCTGCAAAGCGGCCGGGACTGTGCTCTGAAAGTGGCTCTGAACAGCCTTATCAAGCCCTCCCCTCCCTCCCTTCCCCGGTAATGACCCAGATACCCAAGCTATGACAGCATCCTCCATCCATCAGTGGTGGAAAAAGTACTCTCATTTCTTTCTTTTTTTTACTCGAGTTACAGTATCAATACTGCAATGTAGAAACTGCAATTGTACAAATGCAAAGTCTGGGAATTCAGTCAAAATGTACTTGAGTAAAAAGCACAAAAGTAATCCCGTGTGCTAAAAGTATACCAAACGTAGATGGATATTAGTCCTTATGCAGAATGTAGTTTTCAAAATGTATAAAGAAAGTCTTGAAAATAGCAGATCTGTCAAGGTTGCATGTTGTTACCTTGTAATAATAATCAAAATATATAATTTGTATTGCAGTGCAAGTAAAAGTACTGAACATTGGACATCTCCAGTGAAGTAAAAAAAAAAAAAAGTACAGTATTCGATAAATATACGGCATGGCCGAGCCAGTTTGTGTGACAAGCTCTCTGGTACGATTATGCGGCTGTCTGTCGGGCTGCATATTGTATATGTGATGCATTTACAGTAGGGCCCGCTCCCGTTATGTAATCTGTGGGTAATGACTTGTCCAGGTGTGAGGGGTGGGATGAGAGAGACAGACATACAGACAGACAGACAGACCTGTAAGAAGTTGCTTGTATATACATATTGGTGGGTTGTGGTTTTGGGGGCTTGTTTCTAAATTGCAATTGCTTTATTTGGGCTTGCTTCTTTCTCAAGCATTTTGTAGATCTTTTGTGGACCGTTGTTTTGAAAATTGCAGATCTGCTGAATTAGCCGATTTAAAGTGCTCGTGTGACCTACAGTATTAATCGCTTATTTTTTGGACCTGGCTATACTGTACTTAAGCATAGTTTCATTATATAGATATTCCACTGTTAGGTTCTTAGCTTACGTGTGATTCTTGATGACAACCTTTTACAATGCATCATGTATTTGATTGTATTACCATGTTTTTGTTCTTACTTACTGTAAAATCGCTCTGGATTATGAGCGTCTGCTAAATGCCTAAATTGTACTTATTTATCTTGCCAAATCTGGCAACAGTCGTGAGAGACAGACAAAAGGGAGAAAGCGAGGGAAGAAGACAGAACGTGTGTGTGTGTGTGTGTGTGTGTGTGTGTGTGTGTGTGTGCAGGCAAATCACTCAGGCCAAACATGGCAACCGCCACCAGACCACCGCACACCACAGAGTGGAACTGCAGGAATAGAAGGTCCCTGGGGGGGGGGGGGGGGGGGGGGGGGGGGCGAGTCCAAGCACACACACACACACACACACACACACAGACCATTACACACAAGCTCCTTCCCCGATACAGAAGTTCAGAAAACAGGCGCTTAACACACTCTGCCCAGAGGGAGTGTTCGACCGGTGAACTCCGGTCAAACGTGCGGACACGCACACAGACACACACACACACACACACACACACACACTGTTTTGCGTCGCCTACACACACACACACAGAAATGCAATGGCCGCTGGGCAGAAGTGAGCCACAGAGGTAATGTAGGTTGGCGTGTTGGCAGAGGTGAGGTTTCACAAGGTCCAATCTGTCAGTGGCGCAGTGGAGCGGGAACAGTGACCTGGTCCTTTTCTACCTTGTCTTGTGTTGCCTTATATATTATGGGAACAGGCCTGGGGTCAGCTGGTAGGTGGGGTGTTGTAATGCATTAACATTACTTTATAATAGACCCCCAGGTGGTGTGGTTAGAATTGTGTCCAACTTTTTGTGAATTATGTCTTCCCTGTGTATTTCTCTGTTTCTTCCTGAAAGCTGAAAGCCTTTGAGTCAATCGGAATACACCCCCTTTATCATACTTTTACCATACCATACCATACCATCTTTATTTCTATAGCACATTTAAATAACAACAAGTTGTACCAAAGTGCTTTACAATAAAATAATAAAAATCACAACTTCATTTAAAAAACAAACAACATACAGTACACAGTGTCACTTTCAACATCAAAAGCTCATACTATGCTTGGAAAAGCCAAAGAATAAAAATTTGTCTTGAGGCGTGATTTAAACACCTGAAGAAGAGTGGGGGCTTGTCTTATGTGCAGAGGCAGCTCATTCCAGAGCAACAACAACTACAGCTGTGGGTGCGGTTTCTGTTCAGGTGGATTCACCACCACCCACCTGAAAACCCGGCATACTTATTAAACTAGTGGGTGTGCTGTAGCCACGTAAAATCATAATTTTAGCACTTTCTGTAAACCTTTTTTTGAAAAAAGCTCTCCTAGTACCTAGGAGAAACTTCACGGCATAACCTCTTTTAAGGATTTCTTTGTAATGCCTAAAAAAAAGTCAAAAACACCATTACTGCATCAAAAGTAATCAACAAACTAATTTAAATAGTGAAGCATTAGCCAAATTGTCAAATAATATAAGAAAGAGGCAAAGATTGTGAAAATTATAAATGTTTTTATGTGACGTATTCCCATGCTTTTTTGTTCTTGCTTAATGTAAATCGCTCTGGATTAAGAGCGTCTGCGTCTGCGTCCTAAATTGTAAAATAGCCTCGTGTTGTTGTGAGGTCTACTCTAAATGGAATGCCTCAACAGCTCTACATTATCATAGTGCTAAATAAGGGTGGGGGTCCCCCCAGTTGAAATGTTATGATGTTTGGGAGTCACGGCCTGAAGAGGTTTGGGAGCTCTTGTTGTAATAATAGAGAGTTGACCTTCCTCTTCTCTCTGCTCGTGAACCCCCAGGTACCTTAAAGGTCTATTCATGCTTCATTTTTTGTTGTCGAGTCAACCTAGTATGAATAGGCCTCCTCTCTTCTCTCTCTCCTCATGGACCCTCAGGTATCCTAACCCCTCCTCTCTTCTCTCTCTCCTCAGGTATCCGCCGTTCTTTGACGACAATCCATTTGGCATCTACCAGAAGATCCTGGCCGGGAAGCTGGAGTTCCCCCGACACTTGGACTTCTACGTGAAGTAAGCTCACGGGTTGGGGTGGGCCTGGGGAGAGGGTGGGGGGGGGGGTCTGGTGGGACTGGTGTGGGACTTGGGTAGCCTCGCGTAGTGATACTAATATTATCACTGCGTGGATATTAGTCCCGTCCCTCTCAGTATTCGGTTGTTTTTCCTGCAATGTCCCGCCCCCGGGTGCAGTACTTTAGTTAGTTTAGACAGTTTTTGGTTTAGACTAGTCATTGGTTAGACCAGTCATTAGTCCTACACAACTACAACCTATCTCAAACCCTCACCCTAAACCTAACCTCCCACAGGGGGCAGCACACCTAAACCTAACCTTAACCCATGTCTAACCAATAGACTAGTCTAAACTGTAAGTATGCACCCCCCCCCCCCCCCTTCCCCATATTTGCATACTGGGCCCTGGTTGGTTATAGCGTTGTTCCAGACGAATCTGGTTGGCTCGTCGTCGCCACTTCGGCCGTGAAGTCCTCCCACAATTGAGAGGGCGATATGCCTCGTGGCGATATGCACTGCAAAGGCAGATGAAGGCTGGCTATGCAACGCTATAGGACTGGGGAGAGAGGGTCACAGGCAGCCCAAACACGCACAGACTCCTTGTTCTGGAGTTTGTGCTTTTAAGTTCTGATACATTTTGACGGGAGATTTAGCTAACATTTTCCGTCCTATATAGGTTTAGTCGACTCTATAGCTGTCCTGCACTGTGTGTGCCTCATCATGCCACCGGTATGAATGCCTGTCTGTGCCAGGCTGTTCAAACCGACTTCCTCACACCGCTTTTTATCCATTAGCACTTCAAAACCAGACGGCGGGCCTTGGCGGTCCCTGGCGGCCCACAATGCACGCCGGCTCTCTCTGTTACACCCCCCCCCCCCCCGGCAGTGGCTGGAGTCAATTAGCTCAGTCGTTAGAGTTAAAGAGACAGTCTCGAGGCCGGAGTGGACTGTGGAGCGCGCCGCGGTTCACTAATGATCCGGACTCGACACGTTCCCCCTGCCCGTTCAACGCCACTATTGCTGGAACAGCTGGAAGGCACAAGGAATGCCATGCGATTACAGGCTCAGCACAGTGTGTGCGTGTGCGTGCGTGTGCGTGTGTGTGTGTGCGCGTGTGTGCGCGCGCTGAGTTCATAATTATAATAATATAATATATTCATGCTTTGAAACAGAATAGGAAATTAAAAATGTGAGGCTAATACTGTACCAAATCAGGCTGATTTACATTTTGTTTTACTTTATTTAATTATTCCCTGTAAATTATCACCGGGGACACTTTGAGCACAGGGAGGGATTTAAATGCAAATTTAAAAGAAAAAAAAAACTGTATTTCTGGAAAAAAGATTGCTGACGTGTGGATATCCGTGCCGGGGCGTATTTTATGGGCCTGTCTGCAGTTGTCTGGCAGAAACCTTGTATCTCCACGTTACAACTTTCTACGGTTTATTTCAGGAGTTGATGCCCTACTTCAGGGGTTTTTGGCTGGGGACCCCCGGAAATGTCTCGTGACCCCCTCCCCACCACCAATACAAATTGGCCGCTACAATAACCTTAATAATAGAGAAAATACATCATACTGAAGATATAATCATTAAGGAAGGTTTATGCATGCACACATGTGTGTGTATACCATGTAAACGCTCAATTTCCATTTTCCAGCCATTCGTTATTTCATTTATTTTTTGTGAAACCTGTACGGGTCCATTTTGGTTTCATGTCACGCTCTCAAGAGTTAAATTATTGTTAAACATCTGCATTACTTAATCTACATGAAGTCTACACAATTAGAGAATAAATCCACATGGATGTCTTCATGCTTATGTTCTTCATTAGTTTGCATCGTGTTTAGACGGAATTCACGTTCATTCTGGTCTGTAAGCAACGGCAAAGAAAACGTGCAAAAGTGGGCCATTTGTAACATATGTTACAAATGGTCCGCTTCCATTCAATACCATTATATGTAATATTTACATATTTGACATATTGGCCAATATTATATGTTCTAAAATTGTATTGTATTGTTTAGTGTATTCTAAAATTAGTTTAGGGTTGTATAACATTGTACAACTCAATCAATCAAACGTTTGTTTAATCAATGTATTTCCCCATTGAACTGTAAAAAAAAGCCCAAACTGGTACACCCGATACTATTTAATATTTCCCTTATGTTTGATACATTTTCTTATCACATCCATGGTATGAAAACAATGCTAAGGAGTTGCTTCAATGAAATATAATTGCTTTAAGCTGAAAACGATATGTTTAATGGTGTTTTTTTAGCGTTGTTACATTTATCATGCATGCCGTTACAATTAATCCGATATGCGCAGCAAGTGTAACACTGAAACAGCGTCCACGTTCGGTTTAATAACTCCCGACCTGTTTTATCAAAAAAATTACTTGAAGTGGTTTATGGTAGCTGACATGTGTAGGTCCGTTGCCTGACAATATTACATGTGTAGATAAACGGATCTCTGAGTAAAAAAATGAAACGTGCAAAATGTTACATCCTTGGCGGCTCTCCCCTAACCGGTACAGTAACACACTGTGTCATCTTAAAGCTGCCGTGAATCACCACCGTCCCATCTTTATGGTCATAGAAAGTTCCTGTCGGCTTGGGGGGGGGGGGGGGGGGGGGGAGGGGGGGGGGGGGGGGAGAGGGGTGGGACGCTACACTTTCTCCAATTAAAAGATTGTCAAAGGGACACAACTCATGTATGCCTGGCCTCCCTCCTCGCACCACATTTTACAGGGTTTTCTTTTTTTTTATCGGGCTAGCTTAGAGTTACAGTATATATAAACATGGACAGCTGCCTACTATTAATTTCAATGGAAGTTGCTCAGTGGCGTTTGAAAGGACCCGAAAGTATACTTCCGCCTTTTTTTGGAAGTTGCTCCTCGAACCTTTCATAACTCAATGGTTAAACCTCAGCTGCTCGCTCTTTTTGCTCGTGCTATATCGCTTTGCTAGCCATTTGCTAGCCGCATCAGTCATTCGACTCATTCTTGACAGTTCCGGGAGGAACTTTGACCTTTTCTTCCGTCATTCTCCCCCGGACATATACATGCATGCATGTACGATACGTGGCAACGTGGTTCTGTTGGTCAGTATATAGCACGTACAAGCTGACCAAAGTGTTCAATTGGGCCAAACTCAACACACTGGCCGGCACATGGAGCTCAAAACGAGAGGGAATGCCAACAGAAACATATTGCGGGGGATTTGGGCAAAAACAAAATGTGGGCGCTACCCACACATTTAGCTCATTCCACGAATGTCTGATCCTTACAAGCTGTACCTCGTTGGAAAAGGTGACTAATCAACGATGGCAATTATATAAAACAAGATACCAACCAGGTATTATTGAAGGGGAGAAATAATCGACTAAAGTTAACTTTCCAAAATTTGTGTGGGCAGTTTATATATATGTGAAATGGGATTACTAAGATTAAGGTCCTTTGCAGGCTGGGCACGTTTTTTCAAAGAAAAAAAAAACGGCGGGGAAACGAAAAGAAAATGCAGCAGTGTCCCGTGCCCTTTACTTGTGGTCGTTCTGACATGCCTTTTTGTTTTCCTTGCTGGCAGGGACCTCATCAAGAAGTTCCTGGTGATCGACCGAGCCAGACGGCTGGGAAATATGAAGGTGAGTGTCCCCCGTACCCTGAGTGTTTGTCCCCCTGTGTCCCCCGTATCCCCTGTGTTTGTCCCTGTCCCTCTGTCTCTGTCCCCCTGTGTCCCCCGTATCCCCTGTGTTTGTCTCTGTCCCTCTGTCTCTGTCCCCCTGTCTCTGTCCCCCCGTATCCCCTGTGTTTGTCCCTGTCCCTCTGTCTCTGTCCCCCTGTCTCTGTCCCCCCCGTATCCCCTGTGTTTGAAAAACAGAGGCGGAAAAAACCCCCAAGAAAAACAACAAAGGTAGCCTAAATTGGCAGCCCTTTGTCCCCCTGTGCATGCCAAATGTCTGTTAGTAGCGAACCACAGAATGCCACCTATATGTTTTAGAATTTAGATGGTCCAACGTTAGCACGTCGGCTAAAGTCGTTCTCACCTATCGGCCCCCTATGCTAATTTGCCCAGTCAATAATTTAATCCAGGCTATACGTGCCTGCCTGCACCGCACAGACCATCTGATGACTCCAGCAGGTATAGTTTGACGTCAGCTAAAGAGTGACTACAACATGACCATGTCTACATTTGTTTCCAATTAGTTGAATGCTCGGGGAGGGCTTGCAGAAGAGGTCGCCGCCTTGCACTCTTTTAAGGGGTGTGTGTGTGTGTGTGTGTGTGTGAGTGTGTGTGTGTGTGTGTGTGTGTGTGTGTGTGTGTGTGTGTACGTGCACGTGCACCGATGACTGTAACCTATTTGGCAAGCAGCGTAAATATAGCTAGCTATTCCTCTTTTGAAAAAAAACGACCCTTAATTCCTCTCAGTGGATTGAAATCTTTTACTCCGACGTCACACACAGCCACACACAGCCACACACGCACACACGCACACACACACACACACACACACACACACACAGTGTGTGGCTGTGTGATTTTGGCAGCAACAACTCGCAGCGCTGCACACAGGGAGCTGCTGCTCACTCCAATGGTCCAAATAGCGATGACGTCCTTAGCAGTTAGCACCCCATTATACTTTTGCTGGAAGCCCGGCAGAGAGACGGTTGTGTGTGTGTGACCCCGTGCAACCTCCTCCTCCTCCCCCAGACCCCCACCCACCTGCTCTTGACTCCTTCCTGCCTTGCATAGATAGATACAGTACAGTACACCGCCATTTCTGTTTGTTTTTGTCGCATTCCCTAAGCCAATCATTTGATGACCAGCAGTGGTTCCCAAACTCTTTCATGTCAAGGACGCCCCAAATTGACACTAATTAGCCCGCGGACCCCCATTTTTTAAACGTATGCCAGGGACCCCCCCCCCCCCCCATAAGAGAAGATTCTCAACCCATTTAATTTCAAGGACCCCCAGTTTTACATGCATATTAGTCTAAAGACCCCCATTTAATTTAATGGCATTTCTATCTCTGAGACCGCCAATTTATATTGACAAATCAATGTTATTTTAACTCTGAGAGTGTTGTTTGTACACTCTCAGAGATACAGACCCATACGGGTCCATTTGGTTCCAAACTATCGTTTAGCTATAGGGACCCCCTGGAACTCCCTCAGGGACCCCTGGGGGTCCCCGGACCCCACTTTGGGAACCACTGCCCTATGGAGACAGTAATTGATAGTAAAAAAAAAACATATTTTTTTTGGGGTGAACTATTATATCCTCTCGTCGTCACAGGAACACAGTCAAACTTTATTATTTGCTCTGTGACTCTTCCTCTGTCACATGACATTCTCTATCAGACCCAGTGAGCAACAAGACAAAGGGCACTTTGGGAGGCGGGAGAGAGCTTTTCACTCGCTTCACCATTTTGGGGAGGGGTTTGCAAGACTTCTTTTATTTACTTATTTATTCGTTTTGTTATTCCCAAAGCGCTTTGTTTGGAGTGAGAGAATTACAGAGTGGAAAATTGGAAAGCGTGTCCCATTTCAGCAGCCTGCCATTTTTCGCGATTCGGTCAGCGTGGATAAAGTGTTCCCTATTTAAAACCCAAAGGACCGGAAGTGGTTGAAGCGACGTTACTCAAAAAAGCAACAATAAACACAACAAAAAAAGTCAGGGGTATAATATAACAGCCGACCTCAGTATATAAGACGGTGTGATTAACTCCCAACCAGACATGCTGTTGGTATCTCTAAATACATTCGAGGCTTGAGGCGGTGACCAGTTGTGAGCGACAAAAGTCGTATACACCATGACGCATGCGGAAGAGCCAGCTACGCCTGTTCTTCGCGGCCGTTATACGCCACCGACCCTACCCGTTACTAGAGACCTATAGCGGATGGAGTTTTTTGTCACCATCCGCCAACCACAGTTACCTGAGGCGGCACCCGCGCGGCTAAATCCGCCATCCGCAGGACTCCAATATGCCATGTGTCGAGTATTGACTATACACTGATAGCGAACACACGGCATTCACGGAGAGAAATCAACACGGAACAACGACAACACACCCGGCCCAGCCACAGATAAGGTGTGTGTGTGCGTGTGTGTGTGTGTGTGTGTGTGTGTGTGTGTGTGTATCTCACTGCGACACAGACTCACGGTGTTCACATGCTGCCAATAACCACACGCTGGGCACACTGTGGGGTCGTTCATTTACACAACACTGGTGCTAATCACAGAAATGTGGTGTACTGTAAAAGGGATGCTCGTTTTGTTAGAATAAGTGTTATTTATCACGTGTTTTTCCTCCCACCCTACTGTATATGTATTATGTTTCATTGTTAAAAAATAGATTTTCTTTCTAATAATTGATCACATTGTGTGGTTTTGATTAACTGTACATGACGCTTTTTTTTCTCTTTTCTTTTGGTCAGAACGGGGCAGATGATGTGAAGAAACACAGGTGGTTCAAGACCATCGACTGGGACGCGGTGCCTCTGAGAAAACTCAAGGTGAGTGTCTGCCCCGACGTCTGATAGTACGTATGACCATCTGACCCCTCAAAGTCGTATGATTTGTCACACACGTTACCGCACGTTCTCCGCATTTGACCCATCTCTTGGAGCAGCCAAGGAGAGGTGAGCTGCAGCCGTGCCGCGCTCGGGAATCATTCGATTAGTTGATTTCCATCCTGTTTCTGTCCCAGTTCAGATTGACATGGAAACTTCTTTTGCATGTATGGGCAATGGAGTGATGAACGATCAAATCTTTCACACGCCATATAGTGAGGATTGCCTAATCTTATCCGCGTCGATTTGTGCTACGCGATGAATCACAATCAAGATTCAGACACCTACGTATGAGATCTCCTTTCTAAATTTGAGCAAGAACCATGCAGCACTAGTTGGCTGTCCAATACATTTTGGTTGCCGTTATGTTTTTGCTACGATAGAGACTTTAACCCATTTTGGACTGAGGTCGATTAAGAAAAAGGCTTCTGAATCCTAAGATTTTTCTGAAAACCCCATGTTTCTATATGTCAGCGGTGCTCAACCTTTTTCATGTCAAGGACCCCCAGAATTATCTCTATTGGGCCACGGAGCCCCATCTCAAAATATGTAGTTCCAGGGACCCCCCCCCCCCCCCCCAGAAGCCAATATTTTAGTTAAAAATGTTCGCTCTGAAATATATATTCAAAGATTTGCACCGCATTTTCACGATTTCTCAAAAATAGCAGATCTACAAGCTCATAGCGCGCCACCGAGTGGCGCGCTATGAGCTTGTAGATCTGCTATTTTTCAACAGCTAAAGTATAACATAATGCTTGAAACACCAACAGTGATTTAAGCGTGTGCTTGACTTAAAATCAAGCACTTTGATGTTGTCTGTGGCCACATTTTGAGCGTAGTATGAATGTTCAGCAACTGAAAGACGATAAATATTGTCACGGAAAAACAATCAAAGTGTGATAATCGTGATCTCAATTATTGTGGAGGAAAATTGAGATTCACATTTGAGCAAGAATCGTGCAGCACTAGCATCCATCTTAGGTTTTGTTTTTTTATTCCACCGTCACAGTTTGTGTCCTACGTTTCTTTATTAGGTTTCTATAAATCAAGGCACTCCTTGGAAAAGTTACACGGAAGGCTAAAGCTGAATTAGAACTAAAACAGAAAATAGTACATCTGTAACTAAAACCACGTGTATATATACACGTGGACCAAACCTAATGAATCGAACAAAACATTATATTTCATAATACTGGTCGGAGTGTGTCTGTGCACATTCGCACATGCACGTGACTTCATTAAAAATAGCATCCCCCCAAAACCAATCACCACCACACCACTGTAGTCGGGGGGGGGGGGGGCCTGGACAAAATCCTGCTATTCAATCCAGCCAATGATTGAAGCTCATTTCATTTAATGAATCAATAAAGTTGTCTTCACCTTTTGCGGTTGTGTTTAACCCATTCTGACCTGAGATCAGATTCATACGAGGTTTTCCACTGGACACACACTGGTCTGATTAACCCATTCTGACCTGAGATCAGATTTAAAAAAAATGTCAGTCGTTCTTCGATTTTTCAAAAATAGCAGACCTACAAGCTCGTAGCGCGCCACTCGGTGGCGCGCTATGAGCTTGTAGATCTGATATTTTTCAATAGCTAAAGCACGATGCAAACACCAAAACGGGTTCCCGTTCAGAATGGGTTAACGGGGGATTCGGGGACATTTCTGTGAGGTTAGCGTAGAATCAATTACCCCGAGAGGAAAATTGGATCCTCGAACCGGCGAATTGAAAATGAGAAGGCAGCTGTCTGTCTGTGTTGTAAAAAAAACGGGCATCTGGCGGGTGGTTTATTATTGCTGCTGTGCTCTTTATCCCCAAAATGCTGTTATTGAATCTGTGCTGGCATGAGACATCAATCCCAAACATTTTAGCAAATGGCTCCCTTTTGAGTCATTATCTATTATATATATACTGTGTTTTGATATATAAATGGATTTTATTACAGCGCAGTGTAATCAGACGCATACAGAATAGCATGGCTTGATCAGGGTCGTTTGTTTTGTTCTTGTTTTCAATGCGTACTATACGGCAAGGGTTCCCAAGCCTTTGAGGCTGTGACCCCTGACCCCCCCCCCCCCCCCCTCCCCCTATGGCATGTTGACAGTATTACTGTCCAATTACTGTCCAATCCAATATTCTACGCTGATTGTTTTATTTACCTTTAGAGCATACGCTGAAGTATTTGCAGCTTTCAACCACGAAAATCCGGTGAGAAATAGTCCCGATGGGTTGTTATGATCAGAAGAACCAGCGGCCATGACAATGCCAAACGAAACCACCCTGCACGGCATGTTGTATCCGCTATTTATTTTTTTATTATTTTAAAACGGCCGAATTAAACGCATTAAACAAATACGCTGCGGTGGAACCCTGTATTAAACAATTAGCCGCCGTCAAATGTTAAGATGGCGAGTGATTATTAATTGTTCATTTTGTTGAATTTTTGATTTATTTAATTTATTTCCTAATTTCAATCTAATCGATGAACCTTTTGCACACCTTGCTGCTGCTGTTGTCTGTCCGTCCCCCCCCGCAGCCACCCATCGTCCCCAAGGTGTCCCACGACGGAGACACGTCCAACTTCGACGTCTACCCCGAGGACGACTGGAAGAAGGACGCCCCCGTGCCGACGAAGGACCTGGAGATCTTTAAGAACTTCTGAACAGCCAACCAACCCCGTAGTATTTATTATTATTAATTGTTATTGTTATCTGGATTCTTCGGGGGGGGAGGGAGCATCTTTACAGCGGCCCCCGAGAATCTTTTATTATTCGTTTTTTTAAAACACATCTCGACCTGAGGCCGATTCTGCAAAAAATAATGTCTTCTAAATCCTAACCGTTTTCTGTAAAAAAAAAACCCATGTTGCTGTCAGTGGTGCTCAAACCGTTTCACGGCAATGACCCCCAAGCTTATACGCAGAGTCGCAGACCCCCATCTAAAAAAAAACCGTATAAAATATACATCTATCTAAAGATTTGCATACATGTTAATGATTCTTTTCAACTATAGCAGATCTACTGCTATTTTTGTATAGCCAAAGTATAAAATAATGGTTAAAGTGACACAGATGCGTTCCCAGTCTTAATGCTTGTAGACTGCTGTGTTCTTTCGCGAAAAGGATGAAACAAACGCAGCGGTCTGCAAGGACCTTTACCCTTACGGATCCAGTAATGGACCTTGATCTGAAAAAGGTTGAAAACCACTCATACTAGTAATAATAATAATAATATTATTATTATTACTCATACTATAGTGTCACACACAAAAGTAACAAGCATGTTTTAAGCTTGTGGATCTGCTACTTTTTGCTATTTTTTTTTAACTTGAATCAAGAAACGTCACACTTTTGGAGATGATGTACAGCAACATATCTATAGTTTTTTTTGTTATTATTATTATTTTATGTTTTTCAGGAAACTTAGGTAGGATTTAGAAGTTATTTTTTAGACTCTGGTCTTAATGGGTCAAAAAAAAAGAAAAGTGTCCTTTTTTTGGGGGGAACTTTTTAACCTCTCGCACCGAGACGATGCTGAGAACCAATGGAAGTGCTTTGTTTTTTTTTGTTGTTTTTTATTACGTTTCAACAAACTGGAAAGAATCTACGATGCCGTGATATCTAATATCACCGCTAATGCATCGAGAACTATCACGTTCGCCTTTTGTAGGGTTTGTTATTTTGTTTTTGTCGGATGCTCTTTTTTAATTTATCTTAACCAAACCTTTACAGATATGATCTTTTTGTGTTTTTATTTTATTTTATTTTATTATATTATTATTGTCTTATTTCGTCTTTATCCTCTGAGCCTTCTCATTATGCAAAAAAAAACAAAAAACTAAAAGTGGTTTTCTTTGAAACCCAAAGGACTGTTACTTTCTACGTTTTGGAGAAATAGAACAATCAGGTCTTTGGTTTTTATTTTTGTTAAGTACATATTTTCATGTTTTATATATTTCGGTCTTGTATTGGTTTAGGGGAGAATTTTGGGAATTGTATAGGGAACTTTTAATGCTTATGATCCAAAACAAACGTATGGTTTATTCATATTTTGTGTCTAGGTGGAATTGAGAGAGCGTCCTATACCAAATGGATTGTAATAGATTGTACTGAATCGCTGTCTATAATTGGAACATTCATCTCTTCTATACCAGAGACTGAATGGTAAACGTTGGCTGGTCACAGAGACTGAATGCTTCAGGTCAACGTTGGCTGGTCAGAACTCAGAACTTGTATAGTCTAGACCGGTGGTTCTCAACCTGGGGTTCGGTATATAGGGCTGTCACCATTTCAAATTTAAATAGATATTTAATTGTCACAAATAATAGCGATTAACAAATTAAGTGTTTTTTTTTGCATTGAACATTGGAGAACATTCCAATTTGTATACTGGAAGGACTTTTAAACCCTTTTTTTAATACCAAATCGGCCAGATTGTCAAATATGGAGTAAGAAAGGGGGGGAGGCAAACATTGTGAAAATAGCCAATCTACAAGATGGTGTCGGGATTTTAGCCCTGACCTTGCCTGCAGTCAGACGGCACCCGGTTCCCTACAGGGTTGTTGATGATGACGACGCAGTAGTGGCGCGGTGGAACCATGGCCATACGAACGGGACAGAACAGCGCCCTCTGTAGGCGAGTAGTCTCCCACGCAGACTACGTTGTGTTTGGGTCCAGTGTACGTGGATGTAATGGTGGGGGCAGGATGCGGATGATTTTGTAGATCGGCTATTCTCACTCACAATATTTTATCTGTAGAAACGAGTCAAACTTCGTCAATGCAATGTCTATAATTGCTTGTCAGGGGTCCCTCCAGTTAAAATGTGATCATTTGGGGGGGTCCCGACTCCCAGCGCTGAAAGGTTTGGGTAACCCATGGTCTAGACTCATCACAACTGTGTAATATGCAGCAGTGGTGGACAGAGTGCTCAACCAGTTTTGAAAGAAATGTAAAAGGATTTATTTTCCCCCCTTCCTAGAAATGTAGTGGAGTAAAAAAGTACAGCATTTGTCTTTGAAATGTATAGTGGAGAGAAAGTTAACTTTAAGCCACTTTTTTGTTTTTACAGTACTCAAGTACATGTACTTATAGTTACTGTCCACCACTGCTCTGAAGTAAAACCAGTGAATTTATATTACAAAAAACAAAAGTGACTATACAGTAGCACAAAACGTGCCTTACTTTACAGTTACACGGGCATGATGTGTTGATCTTTTACAAACACACAAAAAAAAACTTGAAATGTAACTTTTTGGTTCTTCTCCAGCCAATTTCCACGACACACGCGCTACCGATGCAAGCTGTGTGTGTGTGTGTGTGTGTGTGTGTGTGTGGCGAGTGTGTTTGGCTCATATCGTTCGACTGTTAAGAAAATGTCACGACTTTTCCTTTTCCCAGTGGAGTTTTGTTTTTGTATCGCCTCAAACTTTAATGTGCTGTTGTGTTGGGGCGTCCCGAGTCGGGTCGCCCCACACACACACACACACACAGTCACACACAACCGGATCCAACAGTCAATGAAAGCATTATGGCTCCTCCAACATCGTCCAGTCTGTTAAGTGGTATTTGTTTGGGTAAAATGAAAAGAAGCGTTATAAAGCTCTATTCTGATAGCAATCAATGCTATAGTGTTTGCAGAGTTGTTAAAACCTGTATTCTGTATGTTCATGATTTCTCTGTTTTAATTGATCAGATTAGCAACCTGAAAATGCTTATTTTTTCTGTTTACTAAAACGAGCTGGAGAGATGAGGGGCAACACTATAACAACGATTGCTACCTGAATATAGATCTATTTATTCGACTATTATTTTAACCAAATAAATATCACTTCATTCCTGAACGCTGTGCCTGAAGAGCACTCGGCACACAAGAAAGAAGCCTCCAAAACGTCCTGCATTCTTCCAGGTCACTATGCTGTATACTAAACGTTACACAGTAACAGATAGCGTTGTCCATCATACAACTTGCCTGGGACACCATCGTGTATTCGGCTATTCGCCTAAACAACTCAAACCCAGATTTAAGAGGCTCTATATGCCCAGCAGCCATATTGGAAAGAAATCGGGGGCCTCGTCCTCTTGCCAATGATACTAATGAAGGCTCAAGGCTTATCCATTCACGTCAAACTGAGTCAGGGCGCTTATTTTTGGTTCTCATGGTTCCCTGGAGGGGTTCTAAATGACCCTTTTTACGGGTGTGTGTAACTCGGGAGTGTATGGTTCCATTTGCACACTATTGGGGACCCATTAAGAAGGCTGAGAACCACTGTTCTTGCTACACCAAAATGGAACCGAGCCTTAATCGGTATAATTAACACCTGTAAGGGAAGTAAGGAAGAGGCTCTCTGATTTCTTGCCAATATGGCCACTGTGCATAGAGCCTATACAGACCTCATGGTCCAATAGCAGCTCTTCGCCTCTCGCCACATTCGATCATAATTGTAGCCTATAGAATTAAAACCATCACTACTCGTAATGATGCCTTGAACACTACTACTGTACTTCGTATTTAATGGTTTCTATTAAAAAGAGAGAGAGATTAGCTAGGCTAGATTCAGTGCGTCCCTTGCGTGCGATTGTTTTAGCACAATGCATGTATTGTCCGTGCTGTAGCTCAAAGCCCCTGCCGACCCCTTCATCTGTTGTATTTGGGGTTTTTTTTTGCCGTGGTACAGTAAGTGTGTCTCGCAGCTAGGACTATGTCTTATAACGCTGAGCCTTTTCAATTTGTTTTTTATTTTTATTAAGTTATATTTGTTTCTTTTTTATATATATGGAACCAATCTGCATAATTTTCTACCCAGTAGAGCCGATTGCCTTTTCAGTCCCTTTACAACCTTAACGTTACGGAACTTTAAGAAAAACAATGGGTCGAGTGTTTGTGAAAGAAACGTAAAACACTGTAGTGACCTCTCGGGGGGTGTTTGTTTGGAACAAAATGGACATGAGCAGAAATAAACTTGTTCCGCTGTGATCTCTCACGCTGTCGCCTTAACTCGTCTTTTCTTGTCCTTTGAACTTGCTTCAGTTTTCAGGGTGGTAGATTGTTACACAAAGCAGACATGCTCAGAACACGACGGCATGCAACGTTTTCTCAGCTTTTATAATGGTCGTTTTCACTGGTATCTTAAAGGGATTGTGACGTAAAAAAAAAAGGTTTTGGAATTGTTCTTATTTTTTTTTGTAGGTTTTCTAATCTCAATTGCACCCAAAAAAACATGAACTTTTAACATTCAGTAGATTTTCTGTGATCTGGGGTTTTCTGGCTCAAACAGGTGCTCTGATTTGCCGGCAAATCCCATATATGTCAATGGGATTTGCCAGCGGATGTCACCGTTTTCACTGTGTTGCCTGTTTTCATTGTAGCTCAAAAGGCTTCCAAACCCCAAAGAAAACTTCAGACCACAGAAAATCCACTGAATGTTCAAAGTTCACGTTCTTTGGGTGTAATTGAGGTCATAAAACCTAAAACAAAAAACAAATGAAAATGAATGTCATAAAACCTTTAATGAACATTAGTTGACTTTCGTATACCGTATACAGAAATGAAAGACCTCCAGACCGCCGCATTGCTTTGGAAAATGGTCAGCAGCAGCAGCTTAATCTAGCAAATAAACAGTGAGTCATGGTCAATGAGCTAGACATGCCGGACCACCGGCATAGTCCTCTAACCAAGGCCCATTATAAACAATGTCAAGAGAAGGCCCCCCCCTTCTCTTGAGGGGGAATCAAAACAATAAGAGACTAGATCTCTACGGCATATCCATCTAAACATTATGTATAGGCTATACATGACGTTTAGAAATGAGGTGAAGGAGAATAGCAGCTGCTGCTATGTGTAATGGATTGTGTTTTTATATCGTTTTTCTAAGCACACGACATACAGGCCAGTGGTGGAAAGTAACTAAGTAAATTTACTTATGTTTGTGAGGTATTTGTATTTTACTTGAGTATTTCCAATTTCTAATACTTGCTTCTACTCCACTATATACATCTCAGAGGCAAATATTGTACTTTTAATCCACTACATGTATATTTGACAGCTTTAGTTACTATTTACTTTGTAGATTATAGGATTATTATTATTACAAAACATACTGTACATTATACCCACTTCAGCCCTATATATATATGCATTTTGGCCATTTTAAATTTGCCGATATACAAGCTCACAATGCGTCTTTTTTTTAAACATTTGAAAACGAGACATTCTGCATAATGAGTATACTTTCTATACTCTTCGTACTTTCTTTTTAACGTTTTGATGCCTGTACTTTTACTCAAGTAAATGTTTGTATTCCGGACTTTTTACTTGTAACAGAGTAGCCTATATTTCCACATTGCAGACTATAGTGATGCTTTTACTTAAGTAAAAAAATATTTGCCAGAAGAGTATCCGTGTGTTGTACATGAGATTAAGAGAGAATATCAGTCCCACGTGGGTGTCTTTATTAAAACGCTTTCATGTGTCTTGATGGTAAAAGCAGCATGTCCCCCCCCGGCCCCGCCCACAACACCTCCACCCCCTGCGGCACTTTTCATTTCCTCAGGTGTAGTCATCCGTCTCGCGGCTAACCCATAAACCCTTAACCACGTGCTCCAGCGGAGCCCTCCTCTCCTGCTTTGCTCGGAAGAAGCTAGGGCCATTATGTTTACAGTGGAAAAGTGACTCATGTTGTTGTTGTCTGGAGACCCCCCCCCCCCCCCAGACCCTCCCTCCCCGAACCATGGCCCTGCTTGTGGGTGATGACATGCAGGCTGCAGCCTTTCCTAATGAATCCCTTATGAGCATAGCATGCCTCCGGATGCTAACAACCAGCGCGGTGCGGTGCGGTGCTGTGCTGTGATGACAACAACGCATGCTGCAGTCTCAGGACGACCCGGGCCTGGAGTGACCTGGAGTTTTATGTCAATTTACTGCTCCGTCCGTCCGTCCGGCCACACCGGCACGCTGGTGTTTTACGAGTTGAAGATATAGCATCCGCGTCACCAAGTACCAAGCAGACTTCAACTCGCCAGAGAACGTAACCAGGGACTCTTATCAACCAGCTCATCTTTTTTTTTTAACTTTTGTCTTGAAATGTATAACGGTATAGTATAGCGCCGATGGATGCCATCTGCAGTAAGGATCCTCAAATGTGACCCATGCACCTTGACTAACACTTAAGTCATTGGATTTATAAATTAAAAAAAATCAGCTCTGACATTTATTTCAGACATGCTCTAGTAGGTGGATAATAGTCTGCCTCTGCCTGTGCTATTATTAACCCATTTTGACCTGGGAACGATTCAATTAAATGTCTTCTAAATCCTGACAGTTTTCTGAAAAAGCTATGTTTTTCTATTATGTCAGTCGTTCTTTCGATTTTTCAAAAATAGCAGACCTAAACATATCTATGATTTGTCATGTCCAACTTCCTGGTCTCAACTGTTTCTTTCCTTTCCATGGAGCAACATGGCGCCGCCCGTATACGGTCTTCGTCCTCGTCTCGTCCTCTTTAGACAGTCCTTGGTTACTGCCTTCCGTCTACCTAGTGCCTCCAACAACGTGTATTTAATGTACGTTTCCCTTCCCCCCCCCCCGTCTCCACCAGTGAGGAGCCCTCACTGGGAGGACGTAGACTCGTACGTATAGAGCCTTCATCCTATACTCCTCCCGCCCTACACTCCCCTGTACTGACAGGACGGGTGCTGCTATGAAGCGCGCTATATGAACTTGTATAGGTCTGCTATTTTTTTGAAAAATCGTTAAAATGTGCCTCAAATCTTTTCAGAAAATTGTCATGATTTAGAAAAGTTTTTTTTTTTAATTTTAATTTCGACGTCAGGCCTGAATGGGTTAAGAATTCAGTGACAAAATGTCATCCTCTCCGCCCATGCCTTCACTCCTGGAACACGGGCCAATTATGTTTTTTCTTATCTAGACGCTTAACAAAGTGGGCGCTTTTACCATCGTTCCTGATTTTATTTTCCCAAAAACCCGACCATGGACTGGCCAGCCCCCCCCCCCCCCCCCCCCCCGCCACACACACACACACACACATACACACATTAGATATCCGGCTACTTTGGTTTTTTCTCTTTTTCTGTGTGATGGGGGTATACATTTACAAAATAATAATACCAGCTGTTCCATCCACACGCTGTCCTCGGGTGCATGTGGGATATCCCAGAGACATGTTTCACATGCAGAGCCCTGCTCGGTGTGTACGAGTTCCCCATGCTTGTCTCTCTCTCTCTCTTCTGCTCCCCATGGGGGCGATCACAATCACCCGGGCCGGGCCCTGTCTGTGTTGGCTCAGCTGGAGACCGCTCTCTCTCTCTCATCACTGATGATGGTTTAACCGTATGTGTGTGTGTGTGGTGTGTGTGTGTGTGTGTGGTTTGCACTGTGGCAGCGGTTTCAGCACATGTGCCGCTTACAATAATGCGAGGGGGCTATTGTATGATGTAATGGTCTGGAAAGGTGTTTCCCTTCCAGTTGGTGCCGGCGGGATCGGCAGTTTCTTCCCTTAACGCATTTTGGGCGGTGACCCCTTTTGGTGTTATGGCATCATGTTATGCTTTAGCTATTGAAAAATAGCAGATCTACAAGCTCATAGCGCGCCACCGAGTGGCCGCGCTATACGAGCTTGTAGGTCTGCTATTTTTGAAAAAATCGAAGAACGACTGACATAGAAACATGGCTTTTTCAGAAAACTGTCAGGACGTATAGAAGACATCTTTTAGAATCTGATCTCAGGTCAGAATGAGTTAAGTAGAGACTAGAGAGCAGATCAATGGATGGACAAACCTAGATGGATGGATGGATGCAGAGAACCATTCCATCACAGGTGGGGTTGATGAGGTTTAGTAGAATGAACTCTGGCTGGCCCCTCTGCATGCCAAACAGTATGAGATGAATGCAGATGTAATTTAAGCATTAAGCAAAGCAACCTCGGGCTTATAACCCATTACAAACCGAGAAAGTGCCTCTGTGTTATTATTTTTAGATTATTATTTTTTTGCGTTGCCGACAAAGAAAATAGGCAATAGCAGAGACACACAAGCTCTGTGTACAGCTGTTATGACAAATCTGGAATGTGTGAGAAAACTATACTGAGTTTTAGATTTTAGAATCGGGTCTCAACCCAATTAATACCTGATTCTACTTAATGTCTAAAACAGTTTTCTATATCAGTTGTTCTGAAACTATTTCACGTCAAGGACCTCTAAAATTATACGCCAAGTAAAAAATGTTCAAGATTTGGACACACACACACTCATAGCCATAGGCTACTGTATGTGTATACTAGCTAAATTCTGAAACGGCACAGATGCCTTCCCGGTCTGAATGTGTTATGGGTGCTCTGTCTGCAACACAAAATGAAGACCACCTCCCCCCCCACGCAGGGAAACAAACGACGCATGGCTTCATGCAATTAAACGCTGTGACCGGCGAGGTGACGCAACTTAATAGGGTCGGCGAACTCAATTTGGTCTGTGTTTAATTATTTCTTTTTTTTTTTTTTTTTAGCTTCCAGATAGACGTCATTCAGAGAGATAGAAAAGGGGCGAAAATGCACTTTAATTCGTTGTTTATCTCGTTGGCGGCGTCTCTTGGAAGAAGTACTCACATTTTGTATGTATTTATTATTAAAGTAAAAGTATCAATTTGATTGATTTAATACTCAAGACATTTTCTGTTCATTTGTTTTTGGTCAAAGTACCTCAAAGCTGTGCTGAAGTAGTCGACCTGGCTCTTATAGGCCATAACAAAAAGGAGGAAGACACTGCTTTTAAAAAGTGCACATATTTATTTACAATATAAACAATAACTTAATCATGTGCAGGGGTGTGTTAATCAGTGAAATGAGTTGTGTGTAGGTGAGTGGATAATGTGGTAAATGTAGTGTATGGTGTTGGTGCAAACCAAAGGCTAAACAAAATCTCAAGTGTTGCTGCCATCAGGAAGAGAGAGAAAGGGTGAGTGTGGCCCTTTAATAGAGCACTGGCCAGGTGCTCCCAATGCACTGATTGGCACCCCTATATTTCCCAACCTGCAGGCCTTGTGAAGATAGAGTATAGGCTGTATAGGCAGCACAGACAGACCCTATATGGTAGGCCAAGCTATATACAGGGGGCTGTGACAAGTGTATAACACTCAGTTAACGTACTTACACTTACACTACAGAGGGAGATGAGTGGCTCTCCAGACACATCCTTTTTTTGTTCCAATCCAAGTCCCTCTATAAGCCTGTGTGTGAGCCCCACCTTGGCCAAAACACAGGGCACTGTTGTTTACACAGAGACCCTGCATGGGACCGCGCCCGTCACCACCTAATGACAAGCCAGGTGCCCCAACCCCCCCCCCCCTTTTCTCTGAAGCGTTAAAGGCCACCAGGACGTCCCATCCCGTCCGCCCTGTGTCTGACAGTCCTGTCATCAGGTAACGTTGTTGTGGATGCCACTATAGAACCATATAGACATAGAAAGGCAGACGCGCCCTCCTCCGTCTGTATCTCGGGCGCCATTTCAGGGAAGGGCGATCTTGATCCGCTTGCGCCACAGACGGGGACGTTCGGCACACCAGTCAAAGGCAAGGTGGGGGGGGGGGGGGGGGGTGTCTTTTCGTAACCCAGCAGGGCACGTTCAAAGCACTGTGACCTCTGGTCGTCCGTTCATTTCAAACCCTCTCGGGATTCTGACGAGCCCCGGGAAAAGACGCGCTGTGATTGGCCAGTATAGTCGCTTTGAGTGGCAGCGTGACTCCCCAAAATATGGCGGCCGCGATTCAGGTCGCTCCAATGAGTTATCTAGGTTTCTAACACCCCCCCCCCACACACACACACACACACACACCCTCCCACACACACACTACCACAGGCCACATTTAATTGCCTAACTACCACTTCAATAGCCAATAAGGAAACTATATAACTATACTGATATTATGGTCGGCGTCCACACTGAACATTGAACAACCATAGTGTTATCTGAACAACCATGACGTTATGTAAACAGTACATCAAACGGTCCAGCTGTGTTATCAGAGCTCCACCCACAAGGTGGGAGAGAGAGAGAGAGATATCTCCGGCCTCTGTGGCGCTGAAAGACGGTAGACCACCCCACCCCCATAATGCATTTATTTAGAGAATGCAATAAAGTCCTTAATTAAGCCAAGCAGTTGACGTGTGGTGAGGAACAAACTATATGGAGCACCCCCGTAATGGGTTCCTTCTTCTTTGGCTTGACCGAAAAGACCTTTGAGTACCCTTGGAGGGGAGGGGGAGGGGATAGGAGAGGAGAGGGGACACGTTATTTTCGTTTTCACATTATAGGCCAGACAGTGATTTGCTGACTGACTGGACTTGTGACAAATGATATCAGTGCACTGGAGCAGAGTGCACGCGGGGCAGGTGACTAATCTACCCGGCGACGTTAATTACAAGGGAGTCGGCACTCGGCGCGAAGTGTGGACTGCTTTGATTTGAAGGGGCTCTGGGGGGGGGGGGGGGGGGGGGTGGGGGGGGGGGGTGGATCAATGGCCTAGAGAGGGGCACTTAGGAGGCGGGGGGGTGGGGCACTGTCACTGTTTAGAATTCCACAGCGTGAAGGCAATGACGGTATTTCTTTTCTTTTTACAATAATAATTACATGACCCAAAAAATAGGGACCTTTGAAAGTGGACTCTAAAGACCATGAGTCTGACTCAGCTGTTTTCTACATGTGAACAGAAGACGCTCTATGGCACGTATTGCACGCCAACCATATACGTAAAGAACTCTGTTGTCAAAAAGAGTCAGGGTTCTGATAATGTCTCAATTAAAGTGTCCTCAAGTGGGTTCCAAATGGCCATGTGTATAACTGAGGTCCTTGAAATAAATAAATAGTTTGAGAACCACTGTGCTACACACACTAATGAAACAGAGCCTTAAGAATTTGTATATTTGGTAAGAAAGACCTGTGAGGAAAGTAACAAAGCGGCCCAATTTCTTTCCAATATGGCTGCTATGCATTATGGCCTATTATTCGGAATGAGACCCCCTGAAGCTACTCCTAGACCAGGCCTTGTGCCGATTTGGGAGCATGGCTTGTAGTATTTATTTAAAGACGTTTACGCCGTGGACAAAGCCAACTCTTGTCGTGACAAATCATGACGATAGACACAATGTTTTGGGCCAAACAAAGAATTAGAAAGTTTCTTTATCCCACGATTTTCCAAACCAGTTTTTTCACCCAGTGTCAATTAACTATCCTGGGCACTACACTCCCTCTGCCAACCTGGGGGGGGGGGGCAGCGGACTGACC